>NW_024070206.1:58731300-58787384 GCF_014754425.2 Oryx dammah
CCTGCATTGCAAGAGACCCGGGTGTGATCCCAGGGTTGGGAAGAACCCCTGGAGAAGGGAATGGCAACCCACTCCAGTATTCTTGCCTGGAGAATTCCACGGACAGAGGAGCCTGGCTGGCTATAATCCATGGGGTCGCAAAGAGTTGGACACGACTGAGTTACTAACACACACACACACACACACACATGTCACTAAAGAATTGGAAATGCAGTACTTAGCCTGAGAATCAGCCTGAGGCTGCTGAGAATACGGCCTCTGGACCAGCCTTTACAGCCCGTGCAGCATTAGCCCAGTTGCTTAACCCTTCTGCACCACAGTTTTCCCATGTGGTTGGAAGAACCAACCACAGATACCTCATAGTGCTGTGGTGGACGTTACACAGATTACTAAATTGCTAAAAGACAATAAGCTCTTACCCATGATTAGCTCTTATTATTGCAAACCCAAGCCAGTAAGGGAAAAAAGGAGTTAGGAAGAAGGTGTTATGAACCCAACAGTACACAGGACAAGAGGGGAGAGGAAGGCAGGAAAGAGCCTGTTAAACATAATGACGAGTTTTTCCAAATGTGTGTCAGTTTAACAATAAATCTAAATGGATTAAACTCATAGCTTAGAAAATTCATACTTTTAGGTTGAATAATAAACACAATCCAGCCACAAGAGCCTTACAGAAACACCCTTAACATCACAGACAAAGACCATGGAGGATGGAAAAAGGACCGAGGTCAAGCTGGGGCAGCACCATCAGTATTAGGTAAAACTGGTATTAAGGGAAAAACCAACTATTAGGAATAAAGAGAGGACCACGGAGCAGAGCATCGGTCAGGGTTCTCTAGACAAACAGGATGTGTATATACTAATAGACCCAGAGAGAGAAAGAGACGTAAGAAATTGACTAACAATATATGGAGACTGGCCACTGGATTCAGCAGAGTGGAATGAACCAACTCTGAAAACAAAGGAGCAATTTTTCCAGGTCTCTGGAATTTTCATTTACTTTTCATCAACTGCAGACCCATGGTCTCCAGATCAGTTTGAATAGCACACCATTGAAAGTTGTATTCAGGGTCCAAATGTATAAAGCAAATCAAAGCACAAAGGTTCTTATCAGAGATGGGACAGGGAGAGGGCTTAGACTCTCCGTGTGGCCTTCCGTGTGGCATCTCCCATCCATACCCTGGATGGCTGTGGCGTGGCCCCAGAACGTGCTGGAGCAGTTGAAAACTTCGAGCACAATATATGAGTGATTGGATTGATGATGGGTGCGGTTGAGTCCCAACCATGATGTGGAATCTACTGCTTAAGGGATTCCCTAGGAGCGCTGTTTCCAGTTAAGGGACTGAATTTCTCTCTCTTATCCAACAGGTTCTGGAAGGACCCTCCTGGGCGAGAAATGCAGAAGTCAGTCCTACACACGCCTTCCTTGGCGATCTCCGTGTCTTCCAGGTGTTGAATTGTCATGATGCCTGTGTGAGTCTTTGTGTGTGCTTTCAGTTCTATTAACTAAATATAAGAAGAACATTGTGTGAGTTGTCTTTTTTTTTTTTTTTTAATGGAAAGGGAGGGAGAGTCACGCAGGCTGGGATAAATACTAAGGAGAAGGAGAGGCTCTGTAGAAATCAATCTCCCGCGTTTATAGACTCCCAAATTATACTCCTCAAGAGGGAGCCTCTAGCAGCGCTGTCAGTCATGATAAAGCGATCAGTCTGAGATTTATTATGAGTTTTCTTTTCATGTATTCAATGGAAAACGTCCCACAGGTGTGTTTATATTACCAGAGATAGATGAAGATTAATTGTGTGCCCAGGCGCTGAAATGCATTGACATATCTTCTAAGATTTAAGTCGTGTTAAGTCTAAAAAAAAAAAAAAAAACTGTCCAGAATTCTACGTAGTGAAGGAATACAATATCCTCAAGGATTAAAACAAAAAGCAATCCAACCATCATTTATTTGAGGAATAGAAATTCAGCTTTCACCTCAAGTCCTAAGATTTATTTTGATTTGATTTGGAAGGTCCAAACAGAAGTCCTTTGAGGTCAAGAAGATACCCCATGACCTCATCACCTTAGCTCCCCACCAACACACTACACCTACTCCTGAAGTTTTATTTACTCTCAGCCTAAGATCCAAGGAAAGGGGGCAGGTAACATCTGAAGAAAGCTGAGTGCCTAAGAATTGACGCTTTTGAACTGTGGTGTTGGAGAAGACTCTTGAGAGTCCCTTGGGCTGCAATGAGATCCAACCAGTCCATCCTAAAGGAGATCAGTCCTGGGTGTTCATTGAAAGGACTGATGCTAAAGCTGAAACTCCAATACTTTGGCCACCTCATGCAAAGAGTTGACTCATTGGAAAAGACTCTGATGATGGGAGAGATTGGGGGCAGGAGGAGAAGGGGACAACAGAGAATGAGATGGCTGGATGGCATCACTGACTCAATGGACATGAGTTTCAGTGAACTCCAGGAGTTGGTGATGGACAGGGAGGCCTGACGTGCTGCAATTCATGGGGTCGCAAAGAGTTGGACATGACTGAGCGACTGAACTGAACTGAACTGACCTGAATGTCTGAATACGAGTAACTTCTATCAGAAAGAAAGTTAAGTTAAAATCTCTGGATCTTTCATTTTCTTGCATTTGCTTGCTTTTAGCCAGAATATCAAAACTCCATCTTAAGCATCTTCCCTTTACAAATGTCTAAGGGTTACACATATGGATAACAACATTATCTTACATTGTACAAGACTTACTGCTTCTGGTGGTGAAAAATAAAAATGCTTTGCAGAGGAGAATGGGTCCCTTTCTGTTTTCATTATTTGGGGCAGCAGTTAAGGTGATAGCATCAGCAGATGGCTGTGTGTTGTGAGAAGAATTCTATGGAATCCAGCAATCAGCCCACTCGTGGTCAATAGAAAGAAGACATTTTTGTGTTTTTCTTTGTGAAATTAGCTATTCAGCTGAGGAGGCTCCCAACGAGATGCCTATTCCCCAGGGCTGTAAAAAACACACCTTGGAAGAGCATTGGATATCTGTTTCCGTCAAGAATAAAGGAGATAAACATCCCTACTATTCACTGACAGTTACACTGGCTGCTCCTGTAGCACCCCAAGGGCAGACTGGACTCAGGCAGACAGAGGCTCCAAATCTTGTCAAGTGGAATCCACAGGACAAGGTCTAGTATTTGCCAGCTAACCTTCACAAAATGGAAAAACGGCTTGAAAGTTTCAAGAAAGAGAACTTCAGCTTTGAGATGATACAAGCAGGCAGGCAGATGAACCATGACGAAATAGCAGAGGTGATCTGTCTCCTACTTCTTCTATGAGCTTTTCTCAGCCATATTAAAAGGGAAGGACTTAATTTCCACAATAATAGGAAGATAATAAAGAAGAGAGAGAGATTCCTTTTTCCCCTTTAACATTATCCTGTTTGCTCAGGAGGCTCCTGTGAATGATTACAGGATGACTGGAGCAACAGCAGTTATTTTGCAACCATGAGGTGTCAGCATGAGGAGAAAAATAAGCAAGCTGAGAACAGTGAAAAGGAAAGAAAGAAAGAGCCTGGGCCCTTGCTGGAATCACAGAGCTATTTCATCGTGTAAGATATTATTACATAGGTTGTTTAATACCTTCATGGCTTTATTTTCAGCCAAACAATACTAACTGATAGATTTTTATATCAACAAAATGATAGGAAGTGTTGCTTTCTGAAAGAAACAGATGACTGTGTTCCCTTAATCTGTAATTTGTGGTTTAAAATTATGTAAATACATTATTCTTTAAAAAAAAAAACTCACAGCTGCACACTTTAGAAACTTAGAAACAGATCCCTCTTATATACTTAAAAGTTTTCCCCCCCAAAAAAACAGCTGAGAATTTAAATAAAAGAATAAAAGACACATATTCCTGTTAGCTTACTGGTACAATTGATTGATAAAAGAAGATGGACACTTAATAGCAAAAGTTCAGTAAAATCTTTATGTAAAGGTTTGAAAACAACATACAGTAGATTTGAAGAACAAATACTATAATTTAATTAAATAAAACTCTCGGTACATTTCTCAGGCTGAGAATTATGTAACTTCATGCAGTTATTTGTTTCTTAGTTATGACTGCTATTGAGATAAAGTAATAAAATAAACTGAACTTATGAATATACATTTGAATTGCCATATTTAAAAAACTGAAACTGAAAATGTCAAATACAATGAAGCATTTATTATATTTTTCTTACTATATTTTTATTAATTTTCTACTATTAGCACATATGTCTTAAAGTAACTGAAAACATTGTTTTAAAATTTATCTAATATTTGAAGTTTTTTTTTAGTAAATGTTTTATGATAGCACATGATTTATAATTAATTTACATATTGAGTAGATCCTTTAAAACTTTTACTGGTAAAAAGATCACACGCCAGGAACTTTCCTGGTTGCCCAGTGATTAAGACTGTACCTTCCAGGGCAGGGGTAGGGTGCAATCCCTGGCTGGGAAACTAAGATCTCACATACCTCACCGTCGTAAAAGCAAAACGTAAAACAGAAATGATACTGCAACAGATTCAGTATAGACTTTAAAAAGGGTCCACATAAAAAAATTTTTTTCTTTAAATCACATTCCAAATTTTGAACATTATTGTATCTCATTTATCAGTAGATTTCTTATTTTGACACTTGACTGCCTGCCTCAATCACCTGTCACTCCCTCGTCCTGGCAGAGAGGTTGAAACACAAAAGGGCTGCATTTTTCCCATGTGTTCTAACGCTGGAATTTGGGGGAACTTGCTAATTCCTTTATTCTCCTGTTAGCATCCTAGGAGCATCACTTTAAAGACAAGAAAGAAACTTTCAGAATGCATTTTCCATACACACACTGTCATTATAAAATAGATAACCAATAAGTACCTACTGTATAGCACAGGGAACTCTACTTGATATTCTGTAATAACGTATTTGGGTAAAGAATCTGAAGAAGAATTAACATATGTATATGTATTATCGACTCCCTTTGCTATACACCTGAAATTAACACAACATTGTAAATCAACTACACTCCAATCAAATTTAAAAAGGAAGAATGCATTTTCTGTTTCCTCATCCATTGCCCTTAAAATGAATAACAATTTAATAATCAACAGTAGAACAATATAGCATGAGTATTTACCCAACCCTTGGATGAGACTAAGATGAATATCATCTCACCTTACATTTAGCCAACTCCTCACATATAAAAACTGAGGACCAGATTTCATAGGAGATACAGATGGAACAAAAACTTCCAGTTTTCAGAAACTGGTAATTCTCACCTGATTAGCAGGAAGGCATTTGGTTGAGGAAAGAAATCCATTGAGTTCTAATAAAAGCCACAAGAAGCTATGTGACCAAGAAATGACTCAGATGAACATTCTTTTTAAAAAAGATGAAAATTTGAAAATGGAGTCTCAGGTTTTCTTGGCATGAAGAGATAGGTCCAGCGAGTGGATAGGGTTTGTGGAGTGCTTCTGGATGAATAATACCTCACCTCTCTTCTGCTTGATGGTAGTGGATTGCCAAAAATGGTCCCATGAAAATGGCCAGAAGTGCTCCTGGCAAACTAGTCCAATTTTCAGTTAACTCAATTACTGAAGAGGAAGTGGGTCACTCTCTTCCTCAAATTGACCTTTCTAGCAGGAACCTGGTTTAGTTTTCCAATTGTTTTTAAATTACTATAATTTTAAAAATGAGCCATGATTTCCTTATAAAAGCTCTAAAACAGGCAAAAGCAAAAAGTCAAGTTCAAATATTTACTGTTTTGTCATTGAGCTGTTGAAAACCCACTTCAATTAATTCTTATCTACTCTATTAAAATAGATTAAAATCTATGGCTATTGAGTGGTGGAGTTCTGCAGTCTGCAGGAAACATAGACATCAAACTCTAAGTTCAAGTATAATTTGAATTTCTGGGTTCTTGGGCAGGCCACTTAACCTCTGGGTCTGTAAAAAGAAAGGGGACTGCTGACCTACCTCCCAGGGATAGTGGGAAGATTAACTAATTAATAATCGTCAAGTACTTTGAAAGTATAAGGTGCTGTACAAATACTATGAAGTATTATTATTAAAGTTTCACTTAAAATGAGAGCTTACAGGGATAATAATTCTTGATGTAAGAACATAGTGAAAATTCCAGAATGAATTCTTTAATATCATTTAGATCATAAAGAAGAACATGCAGCTGAATATTTTGATGCTATTGTCAAATATGTAGAGCAATAACTTGCCATTTTATTTAAGGGAGGACTAGCTAACATTTAAACTTCTAGAAAAGATGAGAAAAAGATATGTTTCAAGGTCTTTTCCAAGTCCAAAAATCCTTGGGGACAGCTCAATTCTAAACCATATAATTTTATTTGGATTGGTCAAATTCTAAGCAAAAAAAAAAAAAAATTTCTATAAGGACTTCCTTAAATGTAAGATCTGATAAAACTCCTAGGAGGAAACAGGGAAAATGTACCTGGACCTTGGCCTTCCCAATGATTTGTTAAATGTGATACCAACAACACAAGCAACACAAGTAGAAGTCACCAAGTGGTATTACATTAAAAATTTTCTGCGTAGCGAAAAGAACAGTCAGCAAAATGAAAAAGTAACCTATGGAATGGGAGAAAATCTTTGCAAGTCGTGTATCTGATGAGGGGTTAATGCTCAAAATAAGTAAGGAACTCATACAACTCAACAACAACAAAAGGATCATCATCACCAAATTAAACATGGGCAAAGCACCTGAAGACCTCCCTGCAGCCCAAATGGTAAAGAATCTGCCTACAATGCAGGAGAACAGGGCTTGATCCCTGGGTTGGCAAGATCCTCTGTTGAAGGGAAAGGCAGTCCACTTCCGCATTCTTGCCTGGGGAATCCCATGGGCAGAGGAGCTTGGAGGGCTACAGTCCATGGGGTTGCAAAGACTTGGACATGACTGACTAATGCACACAAAGAACCTGAAATGACACTTTCCCAAAGACACACAAATGGCCAACAAGTACCTGGAAATGTGCTCGACGGCACCAGTCATCAGGTAAGTACAGACTGATACCACAATGAAATATCCCTGGCTGCTCCCAGAAAGACAAAAAATCATGAGTGTCGGTAACGCTGTGGAGAAAACAGAACCATTGTGCACTGTTGGTGGGAATGCAGACTGGTGCAGACGCTAGGGGAAACTGTACGGCATTTCCTCCATAAATTAAAAATACAGCTACCGTATGATCTAGCAATTTCACCGCCAGGTGTATACAACTGAAGGAAAAGAAATCACTATGTCAAAGAGATATCTACACCCCTACGGTCACTGCAGCATTATTTAAGAAGCAAACCAAATGTCCATTTGATGGATGAATGGTGAAGAAAATATAAAATATCTATCTATCTAACTCAACTATAAGAAAGAATGAAACGCTGCCATTTGCAACAATATAGATGAACCTCAGGGACATTATGCTAAGTGAAAAAAGTCAGAGAAAAAAGTATTTTATGAGCTTACTTAATGTGTGCATATTAGTTGCTCAGTCGTGTCTGACTCTTTGCAACCCCATGGACTGTAGCCCACCAGATTTCTCTGTCCATGGGATTCTCCAGGCAAGAATATTGGAGTGGGTTGCCATTTCCTTCTCCAGGGATCTCACTTACACGTGTTTCTAAAAGAGCTGAACTCATAGAAATGGAGCATAGAATGGGGATTACCAGGGGGTCGGGGAGAGATTTGGTCAAAGAGCAGAAACCTTCCATTATAAAATAAGGAAGTTCTAAGAATATAAATGTACAGCCCAATGGGCTATAGTTAACAACACTGTATTGTTCATGTAAAATGAGCTCTGAGAGTAGGTCCTAAATGTTCTCATCATAAAAACAACTGAATGGCAATTATGTGAAGTAGAGAATGTGTTAGCAAACTTTATTGTAATAAACATTTGATGATATATGTACACTAAGTCATCACAATGTCATATGTTAGTTACACCTTGATAAAACTGGGAAAAAGTGATGAAAATAAAGAGAAGCTTCCTATATGGTAACAGTTGCTTTAATTGCCTGAGTATTTAAATAATATTCTGTGAATATTGTCTATATATTATATTCTATGACTATATTATGCTTGAGTAACATTCTATTATTTTATATATCATTCACTTACAAATTGTATTATACTTTAAAAATATCTTTCAGAGCTTATACTCTTAAAACACAAAAATAGTATTCAAAATTTAAGATACAAACATCGGAATGGAGAGAAATAACAGAAGATCTGTTTATTATTGCAGCAATACTTGTAGCATTTGTGTATCAATTTATATTTTACAAATCACATTTCCAAAAGCCTCATTTAATTACACATTATAGCCATCTATGAGCTTCTTAGCAACCAGGGTGAAAAAAAACAGTCAGCTAAAAAAAGGAAGCGTATGAATTTTCTTGGCCTCTTTCCTGAGAGAACCTGTTAATTGGACCTTACTTTAATAACTTCAGGAAACATCTAGTGTTCGTCTTTATTAACATTTTGTAAAGTAACAGAAATTGTCTTCCTATGGACTTCTGCTGATTTATTTCTCTATGTTTACAGAGCTTCTATCTTGAAATCCTAATTCAGTGCTAACAGGTCTTTGAGAGCATAAGCTGATATGGCCCAGATAAAATGAAAAGCACACCTCAAATCTTTTCATTGTATTGAATGCTCACGCTAAGAGTTAATGAAATAGAATATGCCTGAGTGTGTGTGTGGGGGGGGGGTGAGCGCTCATGTGTTCTAATCAATTAAATAGGGAACTTTATAATTAGAAACATTAAAATTTAGGCACTGAATGTGGAAGTAAATGTCAGTTATTACAAACATTTAAAAACCATAGGCAAGCAAGAGTACAGTTTTTATTCCTCTTTATGTGCGATGCAACGTACAGAAAAAGTAAATTAATGTTTGTGAGATGGAACAGTGGACCTGGTGCTTGACAAATATTTTCTCATTGATCTTCCCAGAAATAGTCTCATGAAAAGATTTTACCATTTTACGAAAGAGAAAGCCACAGTTTGGGAAGGTTAACCAGCCCAGAGTCTGAACAGGGACCCTTGACAGCATTGCTATCACATTCCATTGTGCCACCCAAACACTGTAGCTCCCTTTTATTTTGTATAAAATCGAACCACAGTCATCAGACCCAAGATCAATATTGTCTCAAGTATGGATTTCAGTCTGTGACTTCAACTTTTTCAAACAAAATTCTTAGATCCATTGTTTATGTGTTCTTACATTAGTGGTACCTGTTCCTTTTTGCTAACAGGAAAAAAATCCCTGATATTCTCTTTTGGCTTCATAGATAGGCAAATAGTCTTAACTTCAATTACATTTACTACATCAGAAAACAGAATATGCTTGATTTTGTCCTTTAGACATAACCTAATGACAGACCAATATTGAAAGTAAGCAATTGCCTGAAGTCCATTTCAATTCACAGCATCCAATATGTCTAGTATAAAATAATAAAGTGTTCCTAGAAATATTAGAAGAAACACCATTATTTAATTACCATAAGGCCTTCCGGGACAGAAATAAAACATGATTTACGTGGAAGAGCAAGGGGGTGGAAGGGGGAAGGATTGAAAAGATATTATACAGATGAAACATGAAATGCTAAGAGAAAAGAAAGCAAATTGTGGACCAGTGAGCAAAATGATAGATGAAATGCTAAAATAAAATAAAATAATAAAAAGGGAGAAATAAATTCTACCATAATATTCTGTATTATTGAGGCTGAAACAAATAGTTGGAGCATAAAGGGGAAACAACGTTTCAGAGATTCAATAAAGTAATGTTTTTCAAAGTGGACAGGAGAAGAAGTCATGGAATAAGCTTTAATTTTTATTTCTCATAAGACGGCATATTCCTTGTAGAGAATCAGATGAGTTAAGAGATTGATTTGGTCATAAAAGCCATTGGTTCTATAAATGGATGACCTAGATGGCTAGAAACAAAATAACAGATATACAAGCAAGATCTATTCATGAGAGACTGATTAAGGAAAAAAAAACAACTAAGAAACGTGCTTGATATCCTTTGTAATCAAGTAATCAAAATTTACCATAAAACATCAAATGTTTTACCATATAGTTTAGAGATTCAATCTTCAGAAATATAGATAGCCCATGGTTGGAGATGTTTTTGTTTAGTTGTGACGGACTCTGCGATCCCGTGGTCTGTAGCCCACCAGGCCCCTGCGTTGTCAGGCAGATACTGTATTGCTGGTCTCCAGGGTAGTCAGTGGCTGGAGATGCCAGATCAATTGCAAAAGTTTGGATATACATCAACAGACACAGCAAGTTAGCATGCAAATTCTCTTTATAAAGAGCTTCAGAACATTATGGATTGTTTATGCTGTGTGTGCTTCATGTCACTTCCTCTGCCTGTGAAAATGTTTCTTTCTTTGTGTTAACCTGAGTATTCATACCTGCATTGTTTTATGGGATTCTTAAACGCATTACAAAGTTGAGGTTTTGGACAAGCATCTTATTTTCCTTGGCGACATAATGATAATAATAGTTATTTGGGACTTCTCTGGAAGTCCAGTGGTTAAGACTTCACCTTCCAGTGCAGGGGTTGTGAGTTTGATCGCTGGTCGGGAAGCTAAGATCCCACAAGCCTCAGGGCCAAAAAAACCAAAAATGTAAACAACAGAAGCAATGTTGTAAAAATTCAATAAAAACTTAAAAAAAAAAATAGTCCACTTCAGAAAAAAAAAAAACTTTAAAAAATAAGGCTAATTATTTCATTTGAATTAATATAAGTAACTGGGGCTTCCCCGATGGCTTAGCGGGTAAAGAATCTGCCTGCAATACAGGAGACGCAGGAGACGATGATTTGATCCCTGGGTCGGGAAGATCCCCTGGAGGAGGAAAATGGCAACCCACTCCAATATTCTTGTCTGGGAAATTCCATGGACAGGGGAACCCTGGCAGGCTACAGGCCATGGGGTCCCAAAGAGTTGGGCACAACTGAAGTGACTTGGCACACACTCATGCACCTCTTGTATGTCAGTCTATTCTCTAAATATCTAAAACCAAGCGGCCGTCCTATGTGGAAACGTCCCTTGTATCTGTGGATAGGGCTGAGCCCACATCCCTCAGCTGGGCAGCGAAGCCCTCCAGCTCCCCGACGCCTAGGGCTCTGGATCTCTGTATCCAGCTGTGGCCAGCTTACTCAACACCGCTCCCCCCCCCACCCCCCCCACCAAGATGGCAGCTCTCTCAGCCCAGGGACATTTATTTGAGTTTTGTCTTTCAATAAAGCTGTGAGGTGTTTTTTTTTTTTTAATAAATCTTTAAGGTTTAGATAAGGGTTTCACTTCTTGAAAGGTGAGGATGAAACTGAAGAAAAAAAAAATTAGCCAGATCAACAAATAAGAAGAGACAGCCCCAAATCGAAACCTGTTATGTATGATAAATTTATATTTGACAAAATGGCAATCCAAAACAATGACAAAAAAGGATTATTTGATAAATGATTAGTCAGTTGAAGGAAAAGTACAGAAGTAGCTTGCCCTCACAGTATATACCACAGTAAATCTCAAGCAGATCAAATTATTAAGTAAAATAATAGAATAACAATAATAACAGAAGAAAATACATACAAAAATATCTATATGAGCTCTGGCTAAAAATAAATTTCCATTAATTAATAAAATTAATAAATCACAAAGTAAAGCATTACTAAACTGATTATACAAAAATATAAAACTTCTGTATATCCATAAATGTTATAAATAAAACTTAATTTTGCCTTCTCTGGCAAATAATAGGTGAGGAAAATATTTTCAACAAACTGATGGGCAAGGATATCTAAAGAGTTCTAAGAACAGACTTAAGAAATAGATTCCAAAGGAAACATGTTCAGTGACAGAGAATGTAACTGTGCAAAATAAAACATATAAATATTTAATAACTATATTGAAAATGCCAAATCTTATTGAAAATCAAAATTTTCAAATTGGAAAGGCAAATAAAGGGTTCAGTCTTCCCAATCCACCTTATTAGTCACTTGAAAATAGAACTGAAGTTATATAATTCATATCCTTCAAGCCCAACAATTCCATTCCAGAAGTGCTTCTCAAGATATAAAAAAGAGATGCTGTTAAACACCTGCTTTCAAAGATATTTGTTACAATGTCCTTTTTTTAAATTGTGGAAAATTGGAAGCATCCTCTATGCTCAAGTAGAAGACTGACTAATTACAGGTTCGACAGCACCATAGCAGCCGGGAGATGGTGTGGGTACATACTACTTAATGATGAGGGGAAACGCTCACATGTAATGCTTAGTGAATACATAAACCACATAAAAATCCACATGTAAGTTTCCAGAGAATAGGCCAAAAAGGTGATGCAGCAAAAGTGTCCACAGTACTTATCCTTAGGTCAAGTGACAGCAACCATTTCTATTTTCTTTTCTTTATAGTCATTGGTATTTTCCAAATTTTCTGTGATGAAGATGAGTTAATTTTAGAATTAGAGTCGAATGATGAGTAACTTACAATTATAATACTTAATGTTAGTGTGGGTGCAGTGAGCCATGAAAGCTGTATTCTGTGGGCGGGAGGAAGAATTGGTAAAACCGCTCCAAACAGCAAAATACTGAGACTGTCTTAAAGGCATTCATGCTCATCGAATCAGGGATGCTAACTTTAGAGCGAGAGCCGAAGCATATAATAAAAGTGTTGTTTATTAGACACTAGATTTCTATACCTAAAATTAAGGAAAATATGACTATACTTGAAAACACAAAATATGAGCCTTCATTAATCTCTAAATTCATAAATAAAGTTTAATGTGTGCCTACTTAGGCAAATAACAAGTGGGGAAATTGTGTGATAAATATCTTATTTTTTTAATGCATATCCATATATTTATCTTTCATAAGCAAATATTTATATATTAATATGACTGTATATAATGTACCAAAGATATGTGTGTTTTTGCAGTTATATTTATCATGTGCATGTTCAATCCCTCAGTCGTGTCTGACTCTTTGCAACTCCATAGACTGTGTAGCCAGTCAGGTGCCTCGACACATGGGATTTCCCAGGCAAGAACACTGGAATGGGTTGCCATTTCCTTCTCCAGGGAATCTTCCTGACCCAGGGATCGAACCCATGTCTCCTGCATTGGCAGGCGGGTTCTTTACCACTGAGCCACCTGGGAAGCCCGTTATCTATCATGACAAATACTCAAAACTAACTTCTATGTCCATGAATAAGCAGGAATTACATAAACTTTGATCATCGATGCAGCGGAATATGCTTATGGTGTATGTTAACTGGGATAGAAATTTTCCTAGAGAAAGCAACCTCAATTAAGCAAAAATTTTGAAGTGGAGAAAAGACTCAAGGAAACACAGGAATATGCTAGGTGCATATTATGGAAATTTTTCATTTCTACCTTTATATCTGGGGATATTTCCCAGTGTTTCCTCAAAGTATCCTTTTGTAGCAGAGAAAATCTATTTAACTTTTTCAAAGTCAAAAGAAATATTGATTGGAGTAAAAAGAGAATTATTAAATAGTTTTAACTCTGAATCTTAAGATTCCAGCACATCCCAAGTACCAGCACAGTCATTCTGACCATTAATTTTTTCAGGAGGAATATTTTAATATTTTTTCCTTGTCTCGTTCTTTAATTAGTATGATATTTATGCATCAATTCAATCCAGCTCAAAGAAAACCAGTGAAGATTGTTTCATTACACATTTTGTGATGAGAAGGGAAATTTGCCTTGACAAGCTGGCAATAAATCTACTCAGAATAAGTAAATCGTTTGGGGTGACTCATATACACCAATGTGCCCCTTTGTTGTGGGTAATCCTTCTAAAAAGCTTCTTGAATGAAAGAACCATTTATGACATCAAGTCACTAAATTATACTCCTACCTACAAACTGGTGGAAAGGAAATAAAAGCAACCCTCTTCAATCCAGGCAAAGAAAGATTGGGAGAGATGAAAGATCCATCAAAACGGAGCACTGACTGAAATGAACGGTACCCACAGGCTCACAAAATCTAGCCACAGCCAAAATCATTCCAATCCTCCATAAGATTTCAGGAAGAAGGAAAGGACACCCCGAGTCATTGTCTGATTCTACTAAAATATTGGCAAATACCATTTTCTTTTGGTTATGGTTCTGGAATTAGGGAAAAAATACCAAAATGACTGCAGAATCACAGATGTTAATGAGAAACCCGAGTTACTCACAAATGCACCACCTACACCTATAAAGATGGATAATTCCATTTATGAAATTATGAGGAATATTGAAAAGAACAACTGTAGAGGCTGATGACCTGATTTGTAGTTCCAGCTCTGTGACTGACCAAAAGACTTTCACAAATCATCAGATCTCTTTCTTTTCCTCAACCATATATTTCAAAATGTGATTTTTGACACTCAGACTCAAAAAGAAAAATAAATAAGCCCTATGTAAACAGAGAGAAGCCCTGTAAAATGTAAAGAGTTTTACAAAGGCGCAACATTTTATTAGTGCATTGAACACTGAGCTTCGTAACCAGCCAAGCATCCTGCATTGGGGATGTAAAAGCGATGGTTTCAGAATCTCAGGCATGCCTTGAATTCATCTTGAAATTACAGTCAGAAGACTGATTGCACCTCCTGGAGCAGTCTAACGTAAACATGCTCTGCCGGACTCACCTGGTCATCCACTAAGACAGCTGCCCCTGCAAGACCCACTCCTGACCTCCTGCTCTCCCAAGGTCCCGTCAATATCGGAAGGAGATCTGGAAGGCACACATCCTAATGATTCTGCAGCCATCTCAGTCCTGACCCAGAGAATCTCACCTGACATTAGTAAGAGGTCAATTGCTTTTTAATTTAAAGCAATTAGAAAGGAGGGTGTCACCAAACACCATTTGTGAAGAAAGTATCACATAAGAATGACTGAAGAAATGCAGGTTGAGCATCGGTGAATTTTAAATGTGCTTCTGTGCATAACTAGCCCGAAAATGCCTGAAAATCAATGAGTTGGAAAGGAAAGTTATTATATCTGTCCATAGTGGTGTGTGGCCATAATTGTAATTGTTCCCTTTTAAAATGCGAATCCTTTGAGTTTCCTTTGTAGTAACTCATCTTGTAACTTCATCACAATCCTGAGAACTGCACTGAAACTCAGAAGACAAAGCCATCCACTCGGTCTAGAAACCAGGAGAAGGAGTTACGTGTCTGATTAGCAAGAAATGAAAACCAGAAAGGGCTCCCGGTTTTTCTTCTTCTCTCCCTTTGTCTCTCCCTCCCTCCTTCCTTTATTCCTCCCCTTCCTTCCCTTTTCTTCCTTTCCTGTTTCCTTCTTTTATTTCCTCTTTTCTTCTAGCATTCAATAAATACTTACTACTTCCATGCCATGCTTTTGGGAATATAAAAAAGAAACAGAACTACTATGTTTCTAAGTATAACACAAAACTGTAAGAAAGGAGAAGCACCAAATTTATTATGTGTTTTTCAGAGGCTTTCAGAAATTCTTTCTATGATATATATCAAGGAAAATATACAAGAGTGCAGGGAATAGCGGAATTTGGGGCTTTTCCTAAACTGGCAAAGAGAGTGACTTAATTCAGGGCCAGTATATATTTAAATTCTACAAGTTGAAAAACATCTGTTCCCTGGATAATAGCAAATAAAATGAAAAAAAATGATGGCTGGGTTCAGGGGTTGGTATTCAGGGGATAGGAGTAAATATGCTGAAAAGAATACAATGCCACATACCATCTGTACATTTTAGTGCAGTAACTATTTTAAATATACATGCAGGCAAGAGGACTGTTTGAATTGGATTTCTTTTTTCACAAATGAAAAGTTCTCTAGCAGGAGGTCCCAAACACTGTGCTAGACCTACTGGGAGCCACAAGGATGAGTAAGAAAGGGCTTCCAACTTCAAGAAGCTTATAGTCTAGAGAGGGAGAAAGAAGATTTATCTTCTCACGCAAAAAGTGTGATGAACACAGAAGTAGTGCAAGCAAAGAGGAGCCCAGAGCACAGAAATACAAGGCTGGAAAAGGATGAGAACTGCCTCTTGGCTTCTGGGACTTCACAAAGGTGGGCAAGGGAAGAAAGAGAGCCACGGGTTTAAGGACGAGCAGAAGCGGAGGTGAGCGAGGGTGGACCTGCCCACACACTCTGTGCTGGATGGAGACAGGAGAGGCCAGCATGGAACTGGAGACCCCCGAGGTGGGGAGCTGGGTGGGCGGAGAGTCGCTCATCACAGGGATCAGGCCGACGCCGCCAGCCACAGCTGGTACTCTCTATCACTGACTAAGCCTGGTTGTCCTCTGGTCCAAAACAGCTGCAAACGTCAGAGCCCGTAGGGACCCGGCTCCCCTGGGAACCCTGTGGAGGGCAGTCCTCCGCCTGTGTTCAGCGTCTGAGGTCATCCTGGAAGGTCATGGGTGTGGGGTGATGTGCAAAGTGACACTGTGGAGCACATCACTCTCCCCTGGGGCCGGTCACTCGGGAGAGGCACCGCATGTATCTCTCATTAAAACATGTGCGCTCCTTAACCTGTGTCTTCCTCGTCTCCTAACACTCCTGCCGTGAGGCTACTCTCGGAGATGTCTGGATTTATAGCTATTAGGCAGCTAGTCACAGAGAACAAAAGCATCGCCAGAGCCTTGATTATTTTGAACTCAGCAAGACACCTCTTCCACTGGATGGCAAAGCCATGCCCCCAACCAGCCTATCTCCTTCGGCATGGGCATCCCTCAGTCGCAATGATCCGCCACGTGGTCCCTATCTTCTGGAAACGTGCATGCTGCACGTTCATTTTAATAGTGAACAATGAAGAAATTGCAATTGTTTCCATTCGCGCATAGTTTAATGAGGATCAGGGGATAATAGCAGCAGTTGCAAGAAAATCGAAAACTTTTCAGTTACAGAAAAAGCTCCAACACATGGGTAATTATGTCCCAATTCAGAGGCTTTCCAGAAGAATGAAACAATATAGACATAGTTTTATTTTGCTTTGTTTTCTCCCAGATCATAGTGGACGAAAGGAGAAAAAGGGGAAAAATAATATCCTGACTAGGTATGAAAAACTGATTGTGATGGTAATAGACGATTACATCACGTATCACCATAGCAACTCAACTTATAAAATAACAATTATGTTAGCAGAAGTTATTTGAAATAGCTTTCTTGATAGTTGATATACAACCCCCGTGAAAAGATGAGACAGATAAATAGAAAGATTTGTTCTTTCAATTGAGATTTGATTCACATTTGTCTCTGTTCTTGATTTTTCCCTATTATACTCTGAACTTCTTTAGAGGGAAGAAAGATCCTTTTGTCTCTTTGATGGAATAAAAGCAATGCTTAAACCTTTCTCCCTACCTTTTTCAGTTTTGGAAAAGCTCTACTATTATTTACTTTACTTAAAAGGGAGCAAAGCCCACGTTCAACAAGTATAATATATGTAACAATAAGAAAAATACCACGGGGAAGTATTTTCCCAGAACGAAAAAAATAAAATAAAATGAAAATAAAGCATCAATGAAACCAGCTACAAAGTTCACTTCCATTTTGAAGGCACAAAATGGAAGGCGGTTGAGTGTGTTCCTTGCGTAAGTTAGGTTTCATTTTGCTTCAGATCCACAGCGTGAAAGAAACATAATAGGCTAGATTTACCTTGTAGAACTGGAATTCTTACTCAAATCTACCTTGCCCCCACCTTCCAACAAACTCCTTTTAATACTTTTGAAAAGCTGTTTGATGGTCTACAGAATAAATGCTCCTAGGTTAGGCACCTAAGAGACTTGCCTTACAACGCGTGTTTTCTTTCTTTTTTCCTTTTCTTTCCTTCTTGCTTTTCTTTTCTCTTTTTTCAAGAAATGTGGAAAACATTAGCTAAAATTGTGTTGGTCTGTACAATTTTATTCTGTTAAAGACAGGTTTTATGATACAGTTAGCCCTTTAAATGACACTAATAGTCTCTGGAGACACATGGGTTTTCCTCTCGCGTAACAATTAAGTCCCTTTCAATGCTATTTGGAAAAGTTGAAACAATTCAGTTACTGTTTGTCTGCTCCTACGTCTGTACCGTAGGCCCAGAGGAAAGCACTGAATATGACCTAAATAACAAAGTCTTAGCCAACTTCAGACATGGACCAAAGTATTAGCTTTTTCCATATTTCACTCCTCATTTCACTTCCCTCATTTCTTGTGGGAGGGGGATAATAAGAACTTCTGAGGTGTGTGCTGGTCACAGGAAGGACTCCGTAATGGCCTTATGAATCACACTGGGTGCTTTTCTGCCCTCCCTGGAGTTTCAAGTGTGTTTCCCACCAGAAGTAAAGGCAGTTTATTCCATTTATTATTTATTTTTTTAATCAAGTAACTTAGGATAAATACAGGTGTGAATTAGACACACACATTTTGCTTTTCAGATGAAAGGTAGCAATCTGTTCTGAATATGTATTTGTCTATCACCCAATTATAAAGCTCAATTATAATCAAATTATTGCTGCCTGAGAAATAAGGAAGTCAGAGGAAGTCATTTAGTGAATTCCAGATCCACACATTTGGCCCAGCTTCTACTTTTAAGTTTAATCGTCAGGAGGAAAGTAGAAGGCTAGGAATTCATCCACTTCAGCAATAAGTCCCCAGGTAATATTATTCACTTCGCTCAGACATCTGATCTGTTGAAATTACCTTATTAGAAAAATTGCTGGCATAAACTGTTATGTGTGTGTGTGTTTTTTTTAAACACGAGCACATGTTCTTTTGTCATTCTTTCAGAAAAGAAATGGAGAATTTTAATAAAGCTGAAAAAAAAGATTTGGAGATTTTGAAGACTTGGAGGAATTATTGCTGAGTTTCCTTGTTCCTTTCCAGTCTCTGAAAGCAGAAGAAAAGTCAAGAAACAGCAAAGGAGAATGACCACCAAACAAACAGACCAGTCCCAGGGCCCTCCACTAGAGCCTGGTTTCAATTGCCAATCAAACCGAGATCACGATAGACGTATTTTCACAGGTGCTGCTTTTTTTTCATAATTTCTTCCTGAATTCATTAACATAATATACAGGAAATAGAGAATCTTGTCACTGGTCATTGTGTGATATCTAGAATGGGTCAGAAAAATGAATTTTCTTCATTGTTTGTCTCCAGACAGTAAGAGTGCCAACCAGCATGAAGTAAAACTCTTTCTGCATACAAGCATGCTAAGCTGGTTCAGTCATGTCTGACTCTGTGTGACCCCATGGACTGTGGCCAGCCAGGCTCCTCTGTCCATAGAAGTCTCCAGGCAAGAGTACTGGAGTGGGTTGCCATTCCCTTCTCCAAAGGATCATACTGACCCAGGAATCAAACCCGTGTCTCCTTTGTTCCAGGGGCATTCTTTATCACTGCAATACCAGGGAAGCCCAAACCTCTCTCAAGCCCAGAGCAATCCGTGTTCTTCCAAGAGACGCAGTTCACCTGCTCCTCCAGTAGCAAGTAACAGCACAGGGCATCACCAGCTCCTCGCCACATGAGTACGCAACTCTCCACTGTGGGTTTGTCCTGCACATCTGCCCGTCCTGCCTTCTCCCCAGGGAGAAGAAAAGCTCCTTAAGTCGTGAAGCCTAGGTTCAGCCCTCGTTGATACCAATGAAACTACCATGGTGTGAAAAATTTTGTGAGCTGAAGTCAGGCCCTCCCAGGTTTCAGGGGTTAAGAGCTAAATTTGTCATTGTTCAGTCACTAAGTTGTGTCCAACACTTTGTGGCCCCGTGGACAGCAGCGCACAAGACTCCACTGTCCTCCACTGTCTCCCAGAGTTTGCTCAGATTCGTGTCCATTGAATCAGCGATGCTGTCTAACCATCTCATCCTCTGCCACCTCCTGACCCTCTTGCCTTCAAGCTTTCCCAGTATATATCATTGAAACATACAAAAAAGGAAGAGAGAGAGAAAGAAAGAAATGGAGGGAGGAAGAAAGAAAGAGGAGACCAGGGAGACCAAGGTAGCAAGTGTCCTACCATAAAAGCATGAAAAAAGAAATTATTTCTGCAGATCCAAAAGAGAAATAAACATGGATTTATTGTCTTATATACATGCATTTTTTGTTATAGAGTGAATGAGAATTTTCTTCAGTATTTGGATTAAGCACACTGAAGATATATGTATCTTTATAAAAATAGAGAAATTTATATAGCTAATGTTGAATAAACAGTTATTTTCTCAGCAAGTTTTCTGGTTCAAAACTGTATAATACACCATTTTATTGTTTGAAAGAAGAGAGGTGTAAAGATAAACGAAAACATCTGAAAGGAACTTTAAAGTAGTCAGAGAAGGCAATGGATTTTAATGCAATGCATTTTTAAGTAATTAATTTCTGCAAAATGCTTTCAAATTGTCCATAGGAATGCAATTTCTATGGTAAATGTAAAGTGGTAGGTTTGAAGCTTATACTAGAACTGCAATATTGAAAGGCTAAATATACACCTTCTCTTTCTTTCTCTGTGTAATTGGACAAAGAGAAAGTTAGTTTAGTGCCCTGACTAATATATTAAAACAGGAGAAAAAGATCAATACAATTTTCAAAGTAAATAAGCTCTCACTGCTGTTTTTATTTCTTCTGTCATTTATGAAACAAAAAGGCGTCAGTGTCTCTGTGCACATTTTTAATACAGCAAAAAATTCTCTAAGCCAGACAACACTGTTAATATAATTATAATGGTTACCTAAATTCCTCCTGAATATTAGAATGTTAAAATATCATTTCACATTGTTAATTTTCCTTCATAACCAGGTGTCTCATCCAATTTATCTTAACAGGATTGTTATCAAATTCAGCCAATATTTGAATATATATATGTCAGGAACCATGTAAAATGTTTACAGTTTAAAATAAATAAAGCACAGTTTCCAAGATTTAGGAGTCATACAATTTGGTTAATGTTGAGTTCAATTTATATATGATTTCTAACCAAGAACATGTTGACCCAATTTGAAAAACTTTATAATTCCAGGGGGAAAAAGTTTTTGTTGTTCATAATTTTATTTTCTTATTTATGATTTATCTCAAATGTTAAGTTTAACCACAAAGCAGTGTGTGTGTGCTAAGGGGAGATGGTAAAAGGCAGAGGAGCCTGGCGCGCTGCAGTTCATGGTGTTGCAAAGAGTCTAACATGACTTAGCAACTGAACAACAAAAATTCAGTCAACATATCTCCTGACGAGGTGCTCTGACCCAGGGACGCAGGCTTACAGGGTTCTGGGGCAAATGAGCAATCAGCTCATGGTAACTCAAGTTCATTAACCAGACAAAATGTAGCCTGTCTTTGAAATTACAAAAATGTGATCATTATCAATAAAAAGTATGGGTATGTGTGGAGATTTAAGATTTAAAATGTTTGCAGGTTGAACCTACACTTTCTTCCATGGAACAGCAGGCTGCTGGAAGGTCAGATCACTCTTAACAATTTATTTTCAAATTTGAAGTAAATAAAATCCATAAACTTCTTACAGCTTATGGATTCTATTTATTTCAAATAAACAGGCCAAGTGTGTTTTGCAATAGGTCATTAAAGGAAGTGCTTGTCACAGCAATGGCAAGAGGAGACCAGCTGGGTGGACTTTGGAGTCTAGCACAGCAGACTCTAGGGCCAGCTCCTCTTGTCTGGGCTGTGTTAATTTGGATAAATTACTTACACTCTGAGCCTCAGCATGGTCACTTAAAAATGGGGCATCAATCAGGCTATCATAATTTCATAAGATAATGCCTTGGAAAGAGCATAGCACAGTATTTGACACAGACAGTTCAGTTCAGTTCACCCACTCAGTTGTGTCCGACTCTTTGCGACCCCATGAATCACAGCACACCAGGCCTCCCTTGTCCATCACCAGCTCCTGGAGTTCACTCAGACTCGCGTCCATCGAGTCAGTGATGTCATCCAGCCATCTCATCCTCTGTTGTCCCCTTTTCCTCCTGTTCCCAATCCCTCCCAGCATCAGAGTCTTCTCCAATGAGTCAACTCTTTGCATGAGGTGGCCAAAGTACTGGAGCTTCAGCTTTAGCATCATTCCTTCCAAGGAAATCCCAGGGTTGATCTCCTTCAGAATGGACTGGTTGGATCTCCTTGCAGTCCAAGGGACTCTCAAGAGTCTTCTCCAACACCACAGTTCAAAAGCATCCATTCTTCAGTGCTCAGCTTTCTTTATGGTCCAACTCTCACATCTATACATGACCACTGGAAAAACCATAGCCTTGGCTAGATGGACCTTTGTTGGCAAAGTAATGTCTCTGCTTTTTAATATGCTATCTAGGTTGGTCATAACTTTCGTTCCAAGGAGTAAGCATCTTTTAATTTCATGGCTGCAGTCACCATCTGCAGTGATTTTGGAGCCCAGAAAAATCAAGTCTCACACTGTTTCCACTGTTTCCTCATCTATTTCCCATGAAGTGATGGGACCAAATGCCATGATCTTAGTTTTCTGAATGTTGAGCTTTAAGCCAACGTTTTCCCTCCCCTCTTTCACTTTGATCTAGAGGCTTTTTAGTTCCTCTTAACTTTCTGCCATAAGGGTGGTGTCATCTGCATATCTGAGGTTATTGATATTTCTCCCAGCAATCTTGATTCCAGCTTGTGCTTCTTCCAGTCCAGGGTTTCTCATGATGTACTCTGTATATAAGTTAAATAAGCAGGGTGACAATATACAGCCTTGATGTACTCCTTTTCCTATTTGGAACCAATCTGTTGTTCCTTGTCCAGTTCTAACTGTTGCTTCCTGACCTGCATGTAGGTTTCTCAAGAGGCAGGTCAGGTGGTCTGGTATTCCCATCTCTTTCAGAATTTTCCACAGCTTATTGTGATCCACACAGTCAAAGGCTTTGGCATAGTCAATAAAGCAGAAATAGATGTTTTTCTGGAATTCTCTTGCTTTTTGCATGATCCAGTAGATGTTGGCAACTTGATCTGTGGTTCCTCTGCCTCTTCTAAAACCAGCTTGAACATCTGGAACTTCACGGTTCACGTATTGCTGAAGCCTGGCTTGGAGAATTCTGAGCACTACTTTACTAGTGTGTGAGATGAGTACAATTGTGCAGTAATTTGAGCATTCTTTGGCATTGCCTTTCTTTGGGATTGGAATGAAAACTGACCTTTTCCAGTCCTGTGGCCACTGCTGAGTTTTCCAAATTTGCTGGCATATTGAGTGCAGCACTTTCACAGCATCATTTTCCAGGATTTCAAATAGCTCAACTGGAATTCTATCACCTCCACTAGCTTTGTTCGTAGTGATGCTTTCTAAGGCCCACTTGACTTCACATTCCAGGATGTCTGGCTCTAGGTGAGTGATCACACCATCGTGATTATCTGGGTCGTGAAGATCTTTTTTGTACAGTTTTTCTGTGTATTCTTGCCACCTCTTCTTAACATCTTCTTCTGTTAGGTCCATACCATTTCCATCCTTTATCGAGCCCATCTTTGCATAAAATGTTCCCTTGGTATCTCTAATTTTCTTTAAGAGATCTCTAGTCTTTCCCATTCTGTTGTTTTCCTCTATTTCTTTGCATTTCTTTACATTGCTGAGGAAGGCTTTCTTATCTCTCCTTGCTATTCTCTGGAACTCTGCATTCAGATGCTTATATCTTTCTTTTTCTCCTTTGCTTTTCACCTCTCTTCTTTTCACAGCTATTTGTAAGGCCTCCCCAAACAGCCATTTTGCTTTTTGCGTTTCTTTTCCATGGGGATGGTCTTGATCCCTGTCTCCTGTACAGTGTCATGAACCTCATTCCATAGTTCATCAGGCACTCTATCTATCAGATCTAGGCCCTTAAATCTATTTCTCACTTCCACTGTATAATCATAAGGGATTTGATTTAGATCATACCTGAATGTCTAGTGGTTTTCACTACTTTCTTCAATTTAAGTCTGAATTTGGCAACAAAGAGTTCATGATCTGAGCCACAGTCAGCTCCTGGTCTTGTTTTTGCTGACTGTATAGAGCTTCTCCATCTTTGGCTGCAAAGAATATAATCAATCTGATTTTTGTGCTGGCCATCTGGTGATGTCCATGTGTAGAGTCTTCTCTTGTGTTGTTGGAAGAGGGTGTTTGCTATGACCGGCGCGTTCTCTTAGCAGAACTCTATTAGCCTTTGCCCTGCTTCATATGAATGGCCCACAAATGGCAGCTGTTATAATATTGATGACACTATTTATAATATCAGCGCTGATGATTGTGATGATGCTGCAAGGTAGACCTTCCAGGGACACAGTATAAACATCTTATGTCTTTTAAATCATGGAAGCACTGCTCTTAATGGATTTAGCTGGACCAGAGCTTTAGTATCTCAAGAGCGGAGATTTCCCAGCTCTATGGGGTGTTGAAATGGATCCACAATGAGGAAGCCCAAGACTGGAAAGACTTATTTCCCCATCCTGTGAATTCCACGACTTTAACCTGGAGCTCAGTTCAGGTGAGTCATGGTCTAGTAGATATTTCAGCTTTAATATTTGGAATAGGCCACACCTGAAGGAAAAGAAGAGGCTTCCCATGTGGCTCAGTAGTAAAGAACCCTCCTGCCAAAGCAGGAGATAGAGGAGACAGGAATCTGATCCCTGGGTCAGAAAGATGCCCCGGAGGAGGAAATGGCAACCCACTCCATTATTCACGTATTCTTGCCTGGAGAATTCCATGGACAGAGGAGACTGGTGGGTCATAGTCCATGGGGCTGCAAAGAGCTGGACACAACTGAGTGACTGAACATATACACAGGTAACGAGGAGAAGAAACTGATCATTGGTTGGTTCTCAGTTCATAAACACATGAGATTCTGGATATCTTCCCAGAGTCAAAATAAGCCAAGCAAAGTACTCTTATCAGTGAGAAGCTAACAAGAAAAACTTCAAGCATTCTCCAAACATCTTTATGGGAAAGTGCTCTTGGGTTACACATTCATGTATTCCATGGCCAGGATTGATTTTTATATTAGTGAAACCATTTAAAAACACAACTATGCAGAATCAGGGAACCACGGGTCCCATTGCCTCCCCAGGCACAGAAGTACGTGGAATAAAAACCTGTGCTGAACCAAATGCTAGTTCTGTGTCCTGACACGAAGAGTACATGCGTCATGCAATCAGGGTCCCCAGGATGTCATCTCAAGGCTCCAGTGATATGTCACTTCTCAAGACTTGTCCCCGTCATGTTGGGCTCCAGTCTCATCTTCCCCCCGACGCTGCCCTCATCAGATCACACCTTCATTCTTTGGTTTAAAGACTGTCTCATACCATAACCTCCATGAGGGCAGGAGGCAATGGTTTTCAATTCACTAGACTTTCTTGAGTATGGTTAGAAAACGGTGGGGGCGGGGGATCCACCCTGTGAACCTGATCTTCTTTGAGAGCGGGGGTGTGAACATGTTTCCTCAGTGTACCACCGCAGTGAACAAAGACAGACCCAGAACATCTTGTTCAGTGGTACGGGGAAAGAGGCGAATAACGCAGAGACATGTCCACACACGTCAAGTTGCAGAAGAACATGCCACCTGGGGGGTCCCTGACGAAGCCAACATCCAAAAAGATGTTCTTCCACAGTGATCACACTTGACACTCCAGGAGAGAGAGGTGCCGTGAGAGGTTTCATCACAGTACAGCGCCGGAGTTAGCAATGGACTCTTCAAAGGTATAATAAACTAGGAAAGACTTCAGGTCAGTCCTGGAGTAAAAGGCCTCTCATCCCCTTACATTCTGATGGGCTTAATTGAGAGTGATGGGAGCTTAGGATAATAGAATTCAGCCTCATTGCTGTACTCTCAGCCTGTAATAAGCACAATTATTGACACACCATCCATATCCCTGGCAATTATAAACATTGCATTGTTTCACTTTCGGGCAAATTCAGGGCCTGGGGAAAGGAACCGTGTTCCCACAGATCATAAACCTCATCCTTCAAGTGTGTTCCTAGAAAAAGGACCAGACTCACTGCTCTAGATCAGAGATAAGCAAACAAGCAACATTTTCTAGAAGGGTCAAGTAGTAAATATTTTAGACTTTGTGAGCCCTGTGGTCTCCGTGGCAACTAATAAACTCTGCTACTGCTAAAGCAACCTTCAACAATACATACATGAGGGGCACTGCTGTGTGCCAATAAACTTTATTTCTGGAAACAGAATCACAAAATATGATTCATCTTCTAATTTTTTAAAAATCATATAAAAATGGAAAACCATTCCTAACTCAGGGCCATGCATAGTCAGGTGGTAGTTGGAGCTGGTCCACAGACCAGAGGGCAAGAATTTTTCTCTAGATCATCAAAAAACAAAAAAGACCAATAGTGAATAAGTTCATGATAGATTAGAACTTGCAATAAACACAAAAATGATTAAACATAATCAAATATCCAAAAAGTTTTTACAAATATAGAGGATAAGGAATTTACAATTAAAAAAAAACTTGTTTTAAAACATAGGATATAAACAGGTTAATGAAACTGGAAATGCAGCAGGAAGTTTTTTTTTAATGATAAATTCCTTATATGGCATAAAGGGAGAAAATTTCTACCATTTAAAATCTTAATTAGACTAATGCAATATTTATTTGAAAAGTTTTAGCTAACCACTGATAAAATTTAAAACATGGCATTAACTTTCTAAACCACAAGAGAACAAAAAAGAAGGAATAAAGTGAAGAAAATGCAATCTACATTGCAAAAGTCAGGAAACAAATAATCAAGAAAATAATTCTTTGAAATTACAATGTTAGAGAACTAAGACCCCACATTCTCTCATGTGTTTATTAAACAAGTGATGACCTTTGGAGTCAAACAACGATTCATTTAGAAACTGTAATAAAACAGGAAACGAATAATAAGAATTTAAGGGAAAGAAGTTCTTCTTATATACTTAAAAGCACTCTTTCAAATGACTACATGGTCAAAGAGGAAATTAAAAGTGGGATAATAGAAAAAATAAAACACGACTATTATAGATTAAAATCTGTGCCCACAAGCATTCACATTCTTTCCATACAGAAGGCAAGGACTCCCTCATCTGCATTCTATATGGAAAGAAAGCAAACGAAGTATTCAATTCATGTGTTTATAAGATAATTTCAACACTCCTAAGTTAAAGAAAGCAGAGGAGGAGACTTAATAAAGAAAAAAAGCAGAAAACGATATATCAGAAGAGCAAACTCTTGACTGGGAGAATGAATCAGCAGACTGGAGATCTGGAGGGGAGTGAAGGAGGCCCAGGGGGTGCTGGGTGGCCAGTCCATGGTCAGGAGCCCACTGGAGCCGGGGGAGGGCAGTCCTGCTGGATGGGGGGTGGTTTCCTTCCACTGGGGGACCCTCTTATCCAGTGCTGTTCCTCTGGCCACTGCTCTCTGATGGTCACAATGCAAGATGCAGGCAACGCAGTGTGCACGCATCACCTCCACGCCCCCAGACCCACACACACCCCTCCCCCAGGCCTCCTTGTCTTGACTCCTCCAATCCTGCTCCTTCCAGCCAAGCTCTCGGCTAACTCCCAGGGATCCACATATTAACATTACTCATCTTGAGAAATCTGTATACAGGTCAAGCAGCAACAGTTAGAACTGCACATGGAATAACACACTGGTTCCAAATAGGGAAAGGAGTATGTCAAGGCTGTATATTGTCACCCTGCTTATTTAACTTACATGCAGAGTCCATCATGAGAAATGCTGGGCTGGATGAACCACAAGCTGGAATCAAGATTGCTGGGAGAAATATCAATAACCTCAGATATGCAGATGACACCACCCTTATGGCAGAAAGCAAAGAACTACAGAGCCTCTTGATGAAAGTGAAAGAGGAGAGGGAAAACATTGGCTTAAAACTCACCATTAAGAAGACTAAGATCATGGCATCTGGTCCCATCACTTCATGGCCAGTAGATGGGGAAACAGTGGAAACAGTGACAGACTTTATTTTGGGGGGGCTCCAAAATCACTGCAGATGGTGACTGCAGCCATGAAATTAAAAGACACTTGCTCCTTGGAAGAAAAGTTATGACCAATCTAGACAGTGTATTAAAAAGCAGAGACATTACTTTGCCAACAAAGGTCCATCTAGTCAAAACTATGGGTTTCCAGTAGTTGTGTATGGATGTGAAAGTTGGACTATAAAGAAAGTTGAGCGCCGAAGACTTGATGCTTTTGAACTGTGGTGTTGAAGACTCTTGAGAGTCCCTTCGACTGCAAGGAGATTCAACCAGTCCATCTTAAAGGAAATCAGTCCTGAATATTCATTGGAAGGACTGATACTCAAGCTCAAACTCCAATACTTTGGCCACCTGATGCGAAGAACTGACTCATTTGAAAAGATCCTGGTGCTGGGAAAGATTGAAGGCGGGAGGAGAAGGGAACAATGGAGGATGAGATGGTTGGATGGCATCACCAACTCAATGGACATGAGTTTGAGTAAACTCCAGGAGTTGGTGGTAGACAGGGAGGCCTGGCGTGCTGCAGTCCAAGGGGTTGCAAAGAGTGGGACATGACTGAGCAACTGAACTGAACTGATCTCTTATTTCTGCTTTTCCATTCAGAACTCACTTTTTATTCATTCTTCTGAGACATGTTTTTATACTGTTCATCTTTCTCTTCACCTTTTCAGTATCATCTACTACAGAGATGTTTTTCCCAAAGCATTGTACTGTTAAATTGTGAGCTCCTCAGAGGTGAGATTTATTCACCTTTGACTCTCTGGAGTGCGGTGAAGCACCTGTTACCTGGTGAACATTTTGTGTTTATTAATTGGGTAAATGATCTACTATGTCCACAGTAGCTAGTACATTTGTAGACTGCATTTCTACATAAACATATCCCTTATATACCTTATCCTCCATAAAAAGCTCATGTCAACAGTTATCCCCATCCTGTTCCAAGCCTAGCATCACCTTTGGTTTAAATTCTATTAATATGATGGTGAACATACAATCTGATGAGCCAGTGGCACTTGTAATTAAAGTCCTTACAACCACCAGTTCGGTCTGGACGTGGTGGAGACCCGCACTGGGGGCAGAGGTGCAGACGAAATCTGTGGTCTTGGAGGAATTCTAATGTGACTCCTTCCATCCCAGTCATCTGTTCTCCTGAGGCCAGTTGTCATCTGCTGGCCACGAAGTGAATTCAGAGTTTTCCATTCCTTGTGCTGGCACATGACATAGTGTATTTAGTTCCCGTAAGAGGACATCCCTATCTAGGTTGAAATGAAGGAAAAGGTTGAATGCAAAGGTCACATGTTTTTCTTTGTAAAGACCACTAAATGGTAGGATATGAACACGCTGTATATTTGAAATACGATACAGAGATGTAGAAAGATGAGTTTATTTCCTTTTCAAGCTTGGTTTTTATTTGATTTCACTGAAATAATTGCCATTGAGTATCTTCCCACAGGTCAACACTCTATCCTCTCAGAAATGGACAACCATGGGAAAAAAAAAAAAAAGAAAACTTCACTCAGCATTCAGGCTGAATTCGAAGGAGGCCAAATCAAAATGTGCAATAACATTTATCTCCTCTCTCGAAGCTCCTTTGTCCTGTTTTTTTTTCTCCCTCAAACCCACTCCACATTAATTCATTGTTATTAGCCTCTTCTGCTGGAACTCGTCTGTCATACAGTAGATGTAATAATATGCTGTTTAGCATTCTCTGCATAAGGTAATACAGGCCTTGAATGACAATGCTGGTCATTTCTTTGTATGAAAAGCCCTGTGATAATGTTAGGTATCATGAATATTTAACTGGAGATGTGTGTTTGTGAATGTGTGTGTGTCCGCGAGCCCATGTGTTTGCCAGACTATGCTATCCACAGTGAAATGATCCCTAACCAAGAGTGTGCGAATAAACAACTCATGTAAATTCCAAACACCGCGGGACATCCAGCATCAGCGCTCTGGGATATGATTAGCTTCTGAGTCCTGGGACTCTGTGAAGCCAAGATAGATCTCGGTGGAACTTAACATACAATGGGAGAAAAACAGAAATGGAAAAGGAAAAAAATAGAGTCAGAATGAAACAATAGACAAACAAATACGAGCTGAAAATCATTAGTGTCAATTACTCTGGTTCGGCTCATGTGTGACCAAATATAAAAATGGTTTGGGGGATTGAGTTGCTGAAAAATTCAGCAGATAGAGAGAACTGGGGCATGTTAGCATCCTTCTGGAAGGCTTCATTCGGGGTGTGGGGGAACACAGTCTCATATCTCATGTTTTTAGTCCCTCTGATGGGCAGCACGTTCTAGTAAGAGAGTGAAAGTGACAGCGAATGGATTCTGGGGGTGATAGGACAATAAAAGACGTGATGCTCTCTCCAAAATGCATCCTTTCTATTTGAAAGCAGGAAAAGAGCTACTCTTATGATATCAGATTAAAAGGACAGCATAAACACTTGGTAAACAGGAAGAAAAAAATTAGTTGCTTTAATCAGGGCTACTTAGGGGGCTGCCCGTCTTCTATGACAGGCACCGCACCTGGGCACGTGCAGAGGGCAGAGAGGTTGATGTGGGCACCAGCCCTGTGCCCAGGGCCAACCCCAGCCCTGTGCCTCCCCCAGCACATGCATAGACAGGAATAAGGACCAGGAGACAGGCATCCAGTCAACAAACCCTCAAACACTTACGTATATGTGAGAGTCAAACAAAAGGACAGACCGAGGAGCGTATAACTTCCGGGCTAGGGAATCAGAACACGGGTGAGGATTTCGTGGGACCTGGTGGAGAATCAAGCGATGTGTCATCCAGTCCTGGAGACCAAATCCCTGAAGAAGCTGTCACTCATATCTTTTGAGTTTGATTTCTCTACCATTAAAGTAAAAGCATGGAACTCAATGATCCTAAGGACATTCCCAGTTTCGTATTTAAGGAAAACAAGATGTGAGTAAAATCTGATGCATGCCCACGTTTAGGCTGAATGTATCTTTACTATGCTGCATTTTCCAGTTCGTGAACTTTCCACCAGTATAGCTCTTCTTTCCTTGGCATTTGCTCTTTTTTCAGCACTACATTCTATATGTGTTTTGTTAGACTGACAGCTAAGCATTTGGACAGTTAGTGGTTTTTTGGAGCAATTATAAAAGGTATTGTCCTTGCCATTTTGGTTTCCACGTCGTCACAGTTAGTATATCTTCGGGTAAATACAAAGTAAATCAACAGTGAGTTGTCACCACTCACCTGGTAGAATGGCTACAATCTGGAACTCTGACACCAAATGCTGTCAGTGACATGGAACCACAGGGACGTTTACCGTCACTGGTGGGGATGCACAGTGGTGCAGCCAGTTCAGAAGACAGCTCGTCTTCTTTGGCGCCTTCTTACAAAACTGAACACACCCTTAGCATACAACTCATCAGTCATACCTCTTAGTAATTACCCAAAGGGGCTGAAAACTTATGGCCACACGAAACCCTGTACATGATGTTTATTACAGCTTTATTTATAATTGCAAAAATGTGGGAGCAACCAAGATGTTTCTCAGTAGATGAATGGATAAACAAACTGGGGTCCATCCAGACAATGGAATATTACTCAGTCCTTAAAAGAAAGAATCTATCAAACCATGAAAAAAACATGGAGGAACCTTGAATGCATATTACTGCATGAAAAAAGTCATTCTGAAAAGACTACATATTGTATGATTCCAAATACAGGACATTTTGGCAACTATAGAAACAGTAAATCAGTCATTGCCAGGAGTGGAAGAAAAGAGGAATGAATAAAAGAAGCACAGAAAAATTTCAGGGCAATGAAAACAGTCTGTATGATACTATACTGGTGAATATGTCATTATGCATTGTCCAAACCCACAGAATTTACACCACCAAGGTGAACTCTACTGTAATGTATGGCCTTTGATGGTAATGATGTGTGTAAATATAGGCTCATCAGCTCCTAACAAACGCAGCTCTGTGGTAGGGGATGTTCATAATGGGATGTAAGAGCTACAAGGGATATCTCCTTAACCTCCCCTCAATTCTGTTGTAAACTTAAACCTGTTCTAAAAAGGTCTTACTTTAAAAAAATTAATATAAATGACAAACACAAAAATGTTGCAAAGCTTTTAACAAATTACCTTTCTATATGTAAACTATCTGACAAATCAAAGGACTCAGGAAATTAAAAAAATAAAAACTGAAAAATAATGACTATCAAATTATTTTCTTAAATTGGTAGTTTTTTTAAAAATCCAGGGTTGAAAATTTTCAAAAGCTAATTTTTTTCAGAATGAAATAAATGTGTATACACATATACACATATGCACACATATTATACTAAGTTTTCATCTTCAATATAACAGGAAAAAGTGAAAGTGTTAGCCATTCAGTTGACTCTTTGCAACACCATGGACTACAGCCTGCCAGGCTCCTCTGTCCATGGGATTCTCTAGGCAAGAACACTGGAGTCGGTGGTCATTTGCTTCTCTATGTGATCATCCCGACCCAGGGATCAAACCTGGGTCTCCTGCATTGCAGGTGGATTCTTAACTATCTGAGCCAGCAGGGAAAACTCAAAAAAACTATTACAGGGGAAAAGAGAATTTCACTAGGAGACAAGGGTAAGAATGAATGTAATTGATAAAGAGAAGCCCCAGAGTGATGAGTGTCAAAGAGCCACGTCCTGACCATGCCCTGAGTACTGCCGTCAGCTCTGGCGACGGCTGTGGGTCGCAGGGGCTGTGTTTCCTCCCGTGACTTGCTGTGCTGGAGGAGATGCTGGTCTTCCTGGGCCCCCACCCGGGGCACACTGGAAGCAGGACCTGGAGAGGGTGACTTCATGGGACCGTGGGCTCCCCGGGTCCAGGTGGCAGTGACAAGCCACAGTGAACTGCTGGAGAGTGAAATGCTCACTCTTTCCGCACGAAGCAGGGTGTCATGTCCCACGGACAGAAGGACGGGCTTCTCCCACCCTCATCACCGCTTTCTACCAGAGGGCCCCGGAGACCCCCGCTGCTCGGTGCCACCAGACTCCAGCCTCCCTCTGTGGATGTTTATACATCGTCTCCATCAAGTGAGGAGACTTCCTCCTCTAGTATTTTGATCGATTTTATTAATAAAAATGCCATGTGTCTTCAAACATTTTCATTCCATAAATACAGGCCAGACAATATCTTCCTTCCTCTAAGCATCCCATATTTATTGCAAGGTTTTATTAAAAACAGGAAATAAAGGGAAATAGAGGAACAGTAATTAATTCTCCCGTAGAGACCAAAACTGTGAGAACAAAACAGAGTTTGCTGGTCCCATAACTGTGTTTTCTCAGACTAACGCTGCTGAGCACCGGGTCTTCGCTTCCTGGGGTCCCTTCTGTGCACTATCGTTTCCTCCTGTTCCATTCTCTCACCCTGCACGCCCTTTGGAAGTGACACGGGTGATGTCTGGCCACGCTGTATCTTCTGATACAGGTGTCTGCAGAGAACCTCCAAGTGAGGGGAGGCAGTCCTCGTCAGCGTGTCCCTGGCTTCACATCATGCTCTGATCCGGAGTGAAGAGGTTACTCTTGGTGGGCCTGCTCTGCTCAGCTTCCCCCATTCCTGTTGCTCCTGGAGGCTCGGCTCTCAGGAAAGACCTGCTCTAGAGAGGCCCCCTGATGACCTGTCAGCCATGAGTGCTCCAGGTGTGCCTGGCACTGGGACCCCCAAGCCAGGCACAAGGCCTCCGGACTTGTCACGAGGGCAAGGCTACCTCTGTTGAGACCTGCGGCCAGGGGTTCCTGCCGCCTGATGCACAGTTGCCAGCAGGGTGGTCACAAGTCATGAAACGCTTCACTTCCCCCCTGGCTCTTAATCTCCCCTTTCGCTGCCTGCCAGCCTGGCCCACAGCTGACACCCCGTGTGTGTGCGGGACAGAACTCAGCTATCAGTTCAGTGATGCAGAAATGTGCTGGCCAAAAAAGAAAAACAAAAAAGGACCGTAAACTTTTAGCAAGATGTGAAATGATAGTTTCTTGGTGAAAAACTGGCAGCCCAGACACCGCAGAAGGATTTATTTTTTGCAAGTAAATTCCCCCATGAAATCTGATCACCCCCTCCTTCCCCACCAGCACAAGACTTTCACCTGCAGACACAGCTCTGAGCCATCAAGGGAGATAACAAGCATCCACAGATACCTGATCCATCAGCTCTGGGTACCAACCTCCATCAGGGCCTCAGCCCTGCTTATCCCACTAGAGGAGCCCTGACAAAGGTAACCAAGGCCGCCCTGGTTCCTGTAATAGTCACTGCGCCGAACAACTTAACTGGTAGAGCCAGGCAGGCCCCGTCAGTCTGACCCTCTGCTGCACGACAGGGCTTCCTGGGAAGAAAACAGGCTGCAGAAAGAAAGCAGGTAGCATTGTGGGAATGCTTTTTAGGTTTTCCGGTGAGGATGCCGAATGGGGAGGGAGCAACAGGGGGAGAAAATGGAAAAGAAGAAAGGGAGGCAAATTACTGAGATCTAGCAGAGACAAATACAAATCAATTATCCCAAAATCCCAGGCACTTACGTTGTATTAAAATAATGCTGAAATCACAGCGCTGTCACCCGCAGAGCCGCGGAGGGGCCGCTCCCTGCACCCTGAGGTTTAGCGCCTTCTCGGAGGATGGAGGGAGGCTGACTCGAAAGGCTGGGCAGAGGCAGTCAGGAAGCGGTGCAGGCCACCCTCTTCCACCGTCTGCGGCTTCAGGGGCTGCGTGCTCCCAAATAGTGGTTGCGCACTCAGCCACAGACACGCTCCGCTCTAGCAAACCAGCCTCCTCCTGCCACCACCAGAATGTAGAAGATAAACCCATCACTGATCATGGGTCGTGAGAAGGTAACATTGTAGACAGCCTGTTTCCTTATGGGAGTAAAAGGATTACTTTAAAAAGGACAACAAGAGATTTCTTTCTCCAGTGCCAGCAGTGGGAACTAAAAGGGCTTCCCAGGGGATAAAGCAAAGATGCCTAAATTCCCATCTCCTCCAGCAAAGGCAGGAGTGAACATTTTAGACGGACGATTCAGAGGCAACTTTTCTACAGCACCATTTTCCAAATTTCACTCCTCTTAACCTTTGAAATGACACTGGTAGGTCATTTTCTAAGCCAAATACTTTGCATATGTTTTCACCTCTGACAAAGAAAATAGAACCCTTGAGTTCTTGCAGTATACACTATTTAGTTTAAAAAAGAAAACCCCTGCGACTAAAGAAAATGATGCTTTCTACCATGAAGGAATTGCCTGACGTTATGCTCAGGACAGCCGGGCAATCCCTGGGTGGGACTGCGGGAAAGATACAATAACTCCACTGCCGAGGAGAGCTCTGTGCGCCCGGAGGTGCCATCCGGCTTTGTGTGCGGCTCCCAGTGTCTTCTGACAGGCTGCGACGCCATTGTTCCACTGAGAGCTGGCTTGCAGATAAAGGTGGCCCTGTCAGAAGTTCTGAATAGCTGGAAGCTAATTGCTGACCCCAGCAGGCCCAATTAGCTGTCGCGGGCTCAGCCAGGCTAGCCCCTGGGACCCAGCCTTTCTGGCTCACATTTTGTGAAACTCTCCCTGCGCGGCACCTTGGCTCGGGGGCTTTGTAGTCCCCATTCAGCAGATCAAAGGTTTATTAGAGAGAATGGCCGTCGTGTCGGTCTCTGTCGTTGCAGACACGGGCGTCCAGTACAGCCACAGGCACAACAGAAAAGCCCGACGCGCCCGCGGGGAAGAGCGTGAACCAAGAGTGCTGGTTTTAGGGCAGGTCCCAGAGGACCCCTTGATGGCTGTAATTTGCAGAAATAATCCCAAGCCTTTAGCTCCAATAAACTCATCAATCATCCACACTGGTTATCCACTGGAAAGAACGGAATCACAGCCAGCATGGGCCTCCCACCTCCAGACCTGCCTGGCCCCTCAACAACAGCTCACCCACCCCAGAACACACACACAGGGCATTCTCTTGCTTTTACCAAAAATTTAACCATGTTCTTCTTGCGCTAGGATTCACACGTGATCATGATAGAAACTGCAGAAAACAGAGGGGGAGAAAAAGAAAAGAAAAATGTCCCCCTACACGACATTTGGACTTTAGGTTTCTGGAATGCTCTATTATTTAAGATACCTCAAACACATCATGGGTATTGACAGCATAATATTCCATCTTGTGTTTCCGTTCGTTTCCCGTTCTCCAATACTTTTAGCCATTTTATACGCTTTTCAATGTTTTTGTTATTATGTGCATTCTACACAAAACTTTTTCTATAGTTTTGGATGACTGTCTTAGGATTTCTTATTTATATTTATTTTATATTATTCAGTCAAAGGATAGTGATCCATACCTTGTCATCAAACAGAACTGAAACATCTTTTTCCTCTGCCAAGAATTTTTTGACAATGGTTTATGAGATATTCACCAGAATTGTGTTATATTTGGAATATTTATCAACTTTTGTTAGATTATTGTTGCAATTAACTTATCCCATAGGTTTGTTCGGGGAAGTTTGTGGAAAGTTTTTGCATTTTATCTATTTATCTATTAGCTTTTTAATGGTTTTTCTAACTGATTATATGATTTCTTTCACTTCAGTTCAGTTCAGTTCAGTCGCTCAGTCATCTCCAACTCCTTGCGATTCCATGGACTGCAGCATGCCGGCCCTCCCTGTCTATCACCAACTCCTGGAGTTTACTCAAACTAATGTCCATTGAGTCAGTGATACCATCCAACCATCTCATCCTCTGTCGTCCCCTTCTCCTCCCGCCTTCAATCTTTCCCAGCATCAGGGTCTTTTCCAATGAGTCAGTTCTTCGCATCAGGCAGCCAAAGTATTGGAGTTTCAGCTTCAGCATCAGTCCTTCCAATGAATATTCAGGACTGATTTCCTTTAGTATGGACTTGTTGGATCTCCTTGCAATCCAAGGGACTCTGAAGAGTCTTCTCCAACACCACAGTTCAAAAGCATCAATTCTGTGGTGCTCAGCTTTCTTTATAGTCCAACTCTCACATCCATACATGACCACTGGAAAAACCATAGCCTTGGCTAGACAGACCTTTGTTGACAAAGTAATGTCTCTGCTTTTTAATATGTTGTCTAGGTTGGTCATAACGTTTCTTCCAAGGAGTAAGCGTCTTAATTTCATGGCTGCAGTCACCATCTGCAGTGATTTTGGAGCCCAAAAATATAGTCTGACACTGTTTCCACTGTTTCTGCATCTATTTGCCATGAAGTGATGGGACCAGATGCCATCATCTTTGTTTTCGGAATGTTGAGTTTTAAGCCAACATTTTCACTCTCCTCTTTCACTCTCATCAAGAGGCTCTTTAGTTCTTCACTTTCTGCCATAAGGGTGGTGTCATCTGCATATCTGAGGTTATTGATATTTCTCCCAGCAATCCTGATTCCAGCTTGTGCTTCCTCCAGCCCAGCGTTTCTCATGATGTACTCTTCATAGAAGTTAAATAAGCAGGGTGAAAATGTACAGCCTTGACATACTCCTTTTCCTATTTGGAACCAGTTCCATATACAGTTCTGTTGCTTCTTAACCTGCATACAGATTTCTCAAGAGGCAGGTCAGGTGGAGTGGTATTCCCATCTCTTTCAGAATTTCCCACAGTTTATTGTGATCCACACAGTCAAAGGCTTTGGCATACTCAATAAAACAGAAATAGATGTTTTTCTGGAACTTTTTGCTTTTTCAATGATCCAATGGACATTGACAATTTGATCTCTGGTTCCTCTGCCTTTTCCAAATCCAAGTTGAACACCTGGAATTTCACGGTTCAGGTACTGCTGAAGCCTGGCTTGGAGAATTCTGAGTTTTACTTTGCTAGCATGTGAGATGAGTGCAATTGTGTGGTAGTTTGAACATTCTTTGGCATTGCCTTTCTTAGGAATTGGAATGAAAATCGACCTTTTCCAGTCCTGTGGCCACTGCTGAGTTTTCCAAATTTGCTGGCATATTGAATCCAGCACTTTCACAGCATCATCTTTCAGGATTTGAAATAGCTCAACTGGAATTCCATCACTTCCACTAGCTTTGTTCATAGTGATGCTTCCTAAGGCCCACTTGACTTCACATTCCAGGATGTCTGGCTCTAGGTGAGTGATCACACCATCGTGATTATCTGGGTCGTGAAGATCTTTTTTGTACAGTTTTTCTGTGTATTCTTGCCACCTCTTCTTAATATCTTCTGCTTCTGTTAGGTCCATACCATTTCTGTCCTTTATTGAGCCCATCATTGCATGAAATGTTCCCTTGGTATCTCTAATTTTCTTGAAGTGATCTCTAGTCTTTCCCACTCTGTTGTTTTCCTCTATTTCTTTTCATTGATCTCTGAGGAAGGCTTTCTTATCTCTCCTTGCTATTCTTTGGAACTCTGCATTCAAATGGGCTTATCCTTTCGTTTCTCCTTTGCTTTTGGTTTCTCTTCTTTTCACAGCTATTGGTAAGGCCTCCCCAGACAGCTATTTTGCTTTTTTGCATTTCTTTTCCATGGGGATGGTCTTGATCCCTGTCTCCTGTACAATGTCACGAACCTCTGTCCATAGTTCTTCAGGTCTAGTCCCTTAAATCTATTTCTAATTTCCACTGTATAATCATTAAGTGATTTGATTTAGGTCAGACCTGAATGGTCTAATGGTTTTCCCTACTTTCTTCAATTTAAGTCTGAATTTGACAATGAGTTCATGATCTGAGCCACAGTCAGCTCCTGGTCTTGTTTTTGCTGACTGTATAGAGCTTCTCCATCTTTGGCTGCAAAGAATATAATCAATCTGATTTCGGTGTTGACCATCTGGTGATGTCCATGTGTAGTGTGTTCTCTTGTGTTGTTGGAAGAGGGTGTTTGCTATGACCAGTGCGTTCTCTTGGCAGAACTCTATTAGTCTTTGCCCTGCTTCATTCCATATTCCAAGGCCAAATTTGCCTGTTACTCCAGGTGTTTCTTGACTTCCTACTTTTGCAGTCCAGTCCCCTATAATGAAAAGGACATCTTTGGGGGGTATTAGTTATAAAAGGTCTTGTAAGTCTTCATAGAACCGTTCAACTTCAGCTTCTTCAGCATTACTGGTCGGGGTATAGACTTGAATTACCGTGATATTGAATGTTTTGCCTTGGAAACGAACAGAGATCATTCTGTCGTTTTTGAAACTGCATCCAAGTACTGTATTTTGCGATCTTTTGTTGACTATGATGGCTACTCCATTTCTTCTAAGGGATTCTTGCCCACAGTAGTAGATGATATAATGGTCATGTGAGCTGAATTCACCCATTCCAGTCCACTTTAGTTCGCTGATTCTTAAAATATCAGTGTTCACTCTTACCATCTCCTATTTGATCACTTCCAATTTGCCTTGATTCATGGACCTAACATTCCAGCTTGCTATGAAATGCTCTTTACAACATTGGACCTTGCTTCCATCACCACTTATATCCACAGCTGGGTATTGTTTTTGCTTTGGCTCCATCTCTTCATTCTTTCTGGAGTTATTTCTCCACTGATCTCCAGTAGCATACTGGGCACCTACCAACCTGGGGAGTTCATCTTTCAGTGTCCTATCTTTTTGCCTTTTCATACTGTTCATGGGGTTCTCAAGGCAGGAATCCTGAAGCGGTCTGCCATTCCCTTCTCTAGTGGACCACGTTTTGTCAGGACTTTCCACCATGACCCGTCCGTCTTGAGTGGCCCTACACGGCATGGCTCATAGTTTCATTGAGTTAGACAAGGCTGTGGTGCATGTGATTAGATTGGGTAGTTTTCTGTGATTGTGGTTTTCAGTCTGTCTGCCCACTGAAGGAGAAGGATAAAAGGCTTATGGAAGCTTCCTGACGGGATAGGTTGACTGAGGACGATACTGGGTCTTGTTCTGATGGGGGAGGCCATGCTCAGTAAATCTTTAATCCAATTTTCTACTGATGGGTGGAGCTGTGTTCCCTCCCTTCTATTTACTGCAGCAGCTGCACAGGGCTGGAGTGGTGAGTGGTGGGGAGGAGATACCCCACATTCAAGGTAAGGAGCGATGCCTGTGCTTTTCTGGAGCAGCCATGAATAGATACCCCATGTCCAAGGTCAGAAAATCCCCAGTAAGACGGTAGGCACTGGAATGGCTGTGAGGAGATACCCCACATCCAAGGGCAAAGGAGAAGCCCCAGCAAGACAATAGGAGGGGTGAATTCGCATTTAGAATCAAACCCCATTCTTGCCAGAGATGCTCAGAGGACTCAAACCAACCTCGTGCACACCAGGACCCAGGGACCCCACACAGACTGAGACCGAACTGTGTTTGAGTGTCTCCTGTCGAGGTACAAGTTGGCAGTGGTCTGACGCAGGGACAGGGGCTCTGAGTGTGGGTATGACCTAAGTCTTCTTGGAGGAGGTCACCATTAACCCCACTATAGACCTGCCAGAACTTACACAGGACTGGGAAATAGACTCTTGGAGGGCACAACAGAACCTTGCACACCAGGACCCAGGAGAAAGGAGCAGTGACGTCACAGGAGACTTGCCTGGGGGTGTCCAGGTGTTTCCCACGACGGTGCGGGTCAGTGGTGGCCTGCTGCAGGATTGGGGGCACAGGCTGTAGCAGTACATGCCTGGATCTTTTGAGGGAGGTCACCACTATCTTCATTACCTCCACCGTAGTTCAGTTCAGTTCAGTCGCTCAGTCGTGTCCGACTCTTTGTGACCCCATGAATCGCAGCACACCAGGCCTCCCTGTCCATCAGCAGTTCCCGGAGTTCACGCAAATTCATGTCCATCGAGTCAGTGATGCCATCCAGCCATCTCATCCTCTGTCGTCCCCTTCTCCTCCTGCCCCCAGTCCCTCCCAGCATCAGGGTCTTTTCCAATGAGTCAGATCTTAGCATGAGGTGGCCAAAGTACTGGAGTTTCAGCTTTAGCATCACTCCTCCCAGTGAACACCTAGGACTTATCTCCTTTAGGATGGACTTGTTGGATCTCCTTGCAGTCCAAGGGACTCTCAAGAGTCTTCTCCAACACCACAGTTCAAAAGCATCCATTCTTCAGTGCTCAGCTTTCTTTATGGTCCAACTCTCACATCCATACATGACCACTGGAAAAACCATAGCCTTGACTAGATGGACCTTTGTTGCCAAACTAATATCTCTGCTTTTGAATATGCTATCTAGGTTGGTCATAACTTTCCTTCCAAGGAGTAAGCATCTTTTCATTTCATGGCTGCAATCACCATCTGCTGTGATTTTGGAGCCCAGAAAAATCAAGTCTGACACTGTTTCCACTGTTTCCCCATCTATTTGCCATGAAGTGATGGGACCAGATGCCATGATCTTCGTTTTCTGAACGTTGAGCTTTAAGCCAACGTTTTCCCTCTCTTCTTTCACTTTCATCAAGAGGCTTTTTAGTTCCTCTTAACTTTCTGCCATAAGGGTGGTGTCATCTGCATATCTGAGGTTATTGATATTTCTCCCAGCAATCTTGATACCAGCTTGTGCTTCTTCCAGCCCAGCATTTCTCATGATGTATTCTGCATATAAGTTAAATAAGCAGGGTGACAATATACAGCCTTGACATACTCCTTTTCCTATTTGGAACCAGTCTGTTGTTCCATATCCAGTTCTAACTGTTGCTTCCTGACCTGCATATAGGTTTCTCAAGAGGCAGGTCAGGTGGTCTGGTATTCCCATCTCTTTCAGAATTTTCCACAGCTTATTGTGATCCACAAAGTCAAAGGCTTTGGTATAGTCAATAAAGCAGAAATCGATGTTTTTCTGGAATTCTCTTGCTTTTTCCATGATCCAGCAGATGTTGGCAATTTGATCTCTGGTTCCTCTGCCTCTTCTAAAACCAGCTTGAACATCTGAAAGTTCATGGTTCACGTATTGCTGAAGCCTGGTTCAGAAAATTTTGAGCATTACTTTACTAGCATGTGAGATGAGTGCAATTGTGCGGTAGTTTGAGCATTCTTTGGCATTGCCTTTCTTTGGAATTGGAATGAAAATTGACCTTTTCCAGTCCTGTGGCCACTGCTGAGTTTTCCAAATTTGCTGGCATATTGAATGCAGCACTTTCACAGCATCATCTTTCAGGATTTGAAATAGTTCAACTGGAATTCCATCACTTCCACTAGCTTTGTTCGTAGTGATGCTTTGTAAGGCCCACTTGACTTCACATTCCAGGATGTCTGGCTCTAGGTGAGTGATCAGACCATCATGATTATTTTGGTCATGAAGATCTTTTTTGTACAGTTTTTCTGTGTATTCTTGCCACCTCTTCTTAATATCTTCTGCTTCTGTTAGGTCCATAACATTTCTGTCCTTTATCGAGCCCACCTTTGCATGAAATATTCCCTTGGTATCTCTAATTTTCTTGAAGAGATCTCTAGTCTTTCCCATTCTGTTGTTTTCCTCTATTTCTTTGCATTGATCGCTGAGGAAGGCTTTCTTATCTCTCCTTGCTATTCTTTGGAACTCTGCATTCAGATGCTTATATCTTTCCTTTTCTCCTTTGCTTTTCGCTTCTCTCCTTGCAGGAGGAACACAGCTCCACCCATCAACATGATTCTTTACATAGTATAAACATTTCTCCCCCACTGTTATTAAATAAACTTAGTAAGGACAAGCTACCTGATCAAAAAGATACCAGAACTGAATAGACATATCTTTGCAAAGATACACAAATGGTAAACAGATACATAAAAAGATGCTCAACATCACTAATTATCAGGGAAAAGCAAATCTACAACACAGTCAGAGATCATCTCACACCACTTAGAATAGCAATTATCAAAAAGATAAGCCATATAAGTGTTGGAGAGGATGTGAAGAAAAGGGAAAACTTGTTCACTGTTGATGGGAATGTAAATTGGTGCAATTTTTATGGAAAATATGGAGTTCCTCAGAAAATTAAAAATAAACTATACTATGTGATCCAACAATTTCACTTAGGGATATATATCCTAAGAAAATAAAATCACTATCTCAAAGACCTATGTTCATCCCTGTTTTTATTGCAGTATTACTCATGGTGGCCAAGACATGGAGACAATTTAAATGCCCATCAAGGGTTGAATGGATACACATATGTTATATGTGTAATGGAATATTATTCAGCACTGAGAAAGAAGGAAATCATTCCAGTTACAACACATGGAGGTAACTTGAGGGAATTATTAAGTAAAATAAGTCAAAGATAAACATTGAATAATCTCATATAATAAACCAATATATTGATAACTATAGGAGTCCATAAAACACAATTATGCCATAATAAAATAACACTTGTATTCATTCTAGTAAAATGAGTTTAGTACTTCTACTTTCCCCCCCTCTTCCTTCATTAATTTTTGCTGGTTTCTAAATCTTCTTTCTCTTTCCTTTGTTACAGGTAATAACTTCCAATAAAAAAGTGGGAAATATCAACTTAACCATATTTTGACATTTGAAAAATTTTAATTTACACTTGTGCTCATAAGTCCTCTCTATAGTTTTTGTATTTTTATTTATTGCAATTTTCTGAAGTGTTTCATTAAATAATTTATATACTAACACTCCTTGGCTAAATATAAAATTATAGGATTTTCTCCAATTTTTTTCATACCTTTGTAGATGCTCTCCTGTTTCTTGTACTTCAGTAGTTGATATTTTTCTTGCAAAACAGAAGATTGAAGTTTATTATTGGTTAAAAAATTGGCTTTTCTGCTGTAGACTCTTACATGCAATTTTACTGTGAAGATTAAAAATCCTAGAAAGGTTATATCTATGTGTGGCTATCATTGTATCAGCTTCCCACTGAAAACAGTAAGTTCTCTCAAATTTTATTTGAGATCTACATTTCTTAATAGGAAGTTTTTTTTTCCTTTTCTTTTACGGTTCTGATTATTGCTTCTGTTGTTTTATATTATTTTCACATTCATACATGTGTATCATAAGACATAGCTATTATTCTCATTTTCATCCCAGTTTGCAGTGTTTTCATAGAATTTTTATGCTTTTATGATTTCACTGTTTTGATGCTATAATGCTACTAATTTTTTTTTTTTTGAGACATCCATTGTGACTTCTGTATGGGAAATATCTTTTTCATCTCTACTATACTTTTGTTTATCTTGGTTAATCCTTTCTTTACTGACTTTTTAAAAGATAATTGTAGAGTAACTTGCAGTTTTCTGAAATAATAGATATTCCTTTTATGCTTTGCCCACTTTCCCCCAGTGATAACATGCGGCGAAACTGTAGCATAAGATCATAACCAGGATATTGGCCCTGAAAGTCCACTGATCTTTTTTTAATTTCCAAGTTTTCTTTGTGCATGTGAATGCAGTTGTGTATTTCATCTACTACGATCCCAGACAACATACCGAACGGTTCCCTCATCACAAAAACCCCTCTTTTCTTGCTCATCGTAACCACGTCCATCTAACTCATTCCATCCCTCACCTTCCTGCCCCTAAACTTTGGCAACTTGTCGTCCATTTCTAAAATTTTGTTGTAACAAACATGTTCGTTTCAGTTCAGTTCAGTTGCTCAGTCGTGTCCGACCCTTTGCAACCCCATGAATCGCAGCACTCCAGGCCTCCCTGTCCATCACCAACTCCCAGGGTCCACCCAAACCCATGTCCATCGAGTTGGTAATGCCACCCAGCCATCTCATCCTCTGTCGTTCCCTTCTCCTCCTGCCCCCAATCCCTCCCAGCATCAGGGTCTTTTCAAATGAGTCAATTCTTCATACGAGGTGGCCAAAGTATTGGAATTTCAGCTTCAACATCAGTCCCCCCGATGAATGCCCAGGACTGATCTCCTTTAGGATGGACTGATTGGATCTCCTTGCAGTCCAAGGGATTCTCAAGAGTCTTCTCCAACACCACAGTTCAAAAGCATGAATTCTTCAGTGCTCAGCCTTCTTTATAGTCCAACTCTCACATCCATACATGACCACAGGAAAAACCATAGCCTTGACCAGACAGACTTTTGTTGGCATAGTAATGTCTCTGCTTTTTAATACACTGTCTAGGTTGGTCATAACTTTCCTTCCAAGGAGTAAGCGTCTTTTAATTTCATGGCTGCAATCACCATCTGCAGTGATTTTGGAGCCCAGAAAAATAAAGTCAGCCACTGTGTCCACTATTTCCCCATCTATTTGCCATGAAATGATGGGATAACAAACATGTTATATTAATATAATTACCTGGTATCCAACCTTCAAGGTTTACTTTTTCACTCTGGAGATTCATTCAAGTCTCTTCCCTAAAAAAAAAAAAAAAAAAAAAAGTCTCTTCCTGCATTAACAGTTGTTTCCTTTCATTGGGAACAGAATCCATGGTATTCATATAAATGGTTTGTTTAACCATCACCTGTTGAAGAATGCCAGGGCTGCTTCTCGTTTTTGGCTAGTACAAATAAAGCTACTATGAACATTCTTCATGGAACATAAGTTTTCACTTTTGTGGGATAAACGCTAAAAAGTACAACAGCTGGATCATACACTGGTTGCATGGTCAGTAAGAAACTGCCAAGCCATGCTGGAGAATGGCTGCACCATTTAATGTTTCCACTGGCAATTTATATCTGATTCTATTTCACTGCATCTTCCAGCACCCCTTGGCATGATCATTATTTTTTTATATTAGCCATTTTGATAGCTATATTTTGATGTCTGTATGAATGGTGGTTTTAACTCGTGTCTCCCTTCTGGTTAATGATGAACATCTTTGAGTGCACTTATTTGCATCTGTACTTCTCATTCCTTGAAAACTCTCTCCCTGTCTTTTGCTTATTTCCAAAGGATCTAGTTTTGTTTCATATCCAGGGTTCTTTGATGATTTACAGAAATGCAACTGATTGCTGTATACTGGCCTTTTTATTTCACAACCTTGCTAAATCATGTATTACTCTCATTAGTGTTTTGGTAGATTCCTAGGGCTTTTTACAAACACAGTCACTTCATTCGTCTCACTGGGATTTTAGCTTTCAAGAACTGATAGGCTGATGTCCTTCAATTTTCTTATAACTCCACTGGCTTCTCTGCCTGTTAGTCTTGCTTTGGCACCCCAGAATCTTCCTCAGCACCAGAGCTGGGCAGATCCAGGGATCAGGTGGCTGCAAAAAGTAAAGTTCATACAATGCCCTTCCCTTCTCTTCAGGGTCATCACCCATCATTTCCAACAGGCCTGGCGACCTCCAGTGATTTCAGACAGATACGCTTCATGTTTTGTTTTATTTATATTTTTTCTGGAGTTTCTAATTGACTGCAGCCATGAAATTAAGATGCTTGCTTCTTGGAAGAAAAGCTATGACCAACCTAGATAGCATATTCAAAAGGAGAGACATCACTTTGCTGAAAAAGGCCCATATAGTCAAAGCTCTGGTTTTTCCAGCAGTTGTGTATGGATATGCAAGTTGGACCATAAAGAAGGCTGAGCACTGAAGAATTGATGCTTTTGAACTGTGTACTGGAGAAGACTCTTGAGAGTCCCTTGGACTGCAAGATCGAACCAGTCAATCCTAAAAGAAATCAATCCTGAATATTCATTGGAAAGACTGCTGCTGAAGCTATAGTTCCAATACTTTGGCCATCTGATACGAAGAGCCGACTTATTGGAAAAGACCCTGATGCTGGGAAAGACAGAGGGCAGAAAGAGAAGAGGGTGACAGAGGATGAGCTAGATGGATAGCATTACCAACTCAATGGATATGAGTTTGAGCAAACTCTGGGAGATAGTGAAAGACAAGGAAGCCTGGCATGCTGCAGTCCACGGAGTCGCCAAGAGTCAGACACGACTTAGTGACTGAACAACAATTCTTTTCAGTGGGATAGTCTGCCATAATTTACTCTGAGCTACAGAGTTCAAAGAAAAGGCACAAATGTGTGTGCATTGGCTCAAAAGTGCTACTTCAGGTTTTACCTTATTGAATAATATATTCTTCGAATATATTATGTTAAGCTACTTCAGTCATGTCTGACTCTCTGCAACTCTATGAACAATATAGCTTGCCAGGCTCCTCTGTCCATGGGATTATCCAGGCAAGAATACCAGAGTTGGTTGCTATTTCTTCCTCCAGGGGATCTTCCCAACCCAGAGATCAAACCCAAGTCTCTTACGTCTCGTGCATTGGCAGGCGGGCTCTTTACCACTAGTGCCACCTGGGAAGCTCTTTGATGGAGTCCATTTATTTTAAATGATATACATACAAGCACTTCTTAAGATAAAAATATTTTACAGGTTTTAGTAGCTATTATTTCAAAATTAAATGGTGTATCTTTTGTAAGTAATAGTAACCAGGCAAGGATTTTTGGTGGTGACTTTCTATGGTATATTAATAGAATGAATTGAGCAGTATCCATTGAGACCATCCAAGTTATGTTGATTAGTAATATTTTCCATGCAGGTCAATTCAACAAATGTTTACTGACTATTTAGTGTATGACTTAGTTCCAGGACTACTTATAACCCAACCATGAAATCAGAATCATCCATTTAATTAATCTTACAACACGGGAATACCATGAGCAGATTGCTTTCTGCTCTGTGAGTCCTGGCTCCTCGTCTTGCCCTGGATATCTACCTTTGACCATCTCAGATGAGATGTAGAGACAGTATTTCCACAGTATTACTGATTCTGCAACCAAGGCAGCATGTTAAATAAGACAACTCACATAAACAGAAAGCAGCTTTAAAATAGACAGAAAAGGACTTTTCAGCTTTTATATTACTGAGTTCTCATTTTCAGGATTAAGAAAGTAAAAAGCAACAAAGATTCAATTTCTCTTTGCATCACTAATTCTCATTTGCTCAGGATTCTCAAGGCTGAACAACACGTAAGTAACCAATGTGGCACTTTTTCTTCATACCTTTTGGGTCTGGATATCTGAGAAGAAGCAAAGGCCAAGGAGCAATTATTACACAGCATGGAAAAAATCCACAGTGGTGAAACGCAAGTCCTCCTCCCCAAAAGATACCCCTTCTCTAAGAGAAGAGTTCGGATTAACAAGTCAAGCACACCAGATTCAAATGCCAGCTCTCACATTTCTGAAATAAAGGAATTTGGGTAAATATATCTGAGTCTTTGCTGTACAATGGGAACAGCAACAGTTAGATCACAGCAACCTTAGTAGCTTCTTTATCACCACCAGTAATCGCCAAGATCAACCTTGGCTAAATTTTCAAAATAATGAAAAAGCTCAATGTTCTCTTAGACTTACTTGCAACTGCTTTGGAGAGCTGCCAGATTTATTAATGATTACTAAAAGAAGAAATGCCACACAAATCTTGGTGCAAATCGCCTTTTGCCCAGCTTCAAGAAATTTCTCTGCTGCAGGTCAAATTTCTTCAAGGAAAAGACTAAGTCTACTCCCTGGTCAACCGTCACAATCTCCCTGACTACATTCTGAGGTTTCCTACTTCTAAATGCTGAATTCAAGACAGGCTCAGTAACTGAATATAGTTTTGCCTTTAAAATGGTCTCTTTTATTGAATACAGTGTATGTACAAAAATAATCAATACTAGAGACAGAAAATTTCTCTAAACAGGCTTCTGCAGAGAAAAAGCATTCTTCAAGCTTGTGGTTAAACAGATAAGATTATTATACTTCAAAAGCCCAATAGTTAAATAACAGATTTCCACCTGAACACATAGATAAGCAACATTTTTTTTTTCCCAGCTGTAATCTGAACAGTTCTGTCTATACTTTGTGGATAAGTTACTGTGTTTTACTAAAACATAAAGGACCAAAATAATTGCTTTCTGTATAATGTTATTAAGTTTGGATACATGTGTTTCAAATTTCTATAAAAATTTAAAACATAATTTAATCACTTATTTTCTAAATCAAAGTAAGGGTTGCACAGTAATCTCCCTGCCACTAGCCCTGTGGTACACTTTGGTCTAGGACAATGCAGGCAGACCTTGTTTCACACGCTCTGCCTTTTCACACTCCCAAGATACAGCATTTTTCATGAGTTGAAGTTTTATGGTGACCCTGCTTCGTCAGTCTATCGACCCTGCATTTGCTCACTTCCTGTCTCTGTGTCCCATTTTGGTAATTCTCACAATAATTCAAACGTTTTCATTATTATTATTTGTTACAGTGATCTGTGATTAGTGACCTTTTATGTCACTATTGAAAAAGGTTACAATTTACTGAAGGTTCAGGTGATGGTTAGCACATCTTAACAAAGTCTTTTTAATTAAGGTATATACGTTTTGAGACATAATGCTATTGCAATCTTGTAATTGCCCTGCAGTACAGTGTGAACATCACTTCAATATGGACTGAGAAACCAAAAGCTTTACTCTGGGGTCTGGTGCTTCCCTGGCGGCTTGGACAGTAAAAGCGTCTGCTTGCAATGAGGCAGACCCGGATTTGATCCCTGGGTCGGGAAGATTCCCTGGAGGAGAAAATGGCAACCCACTCCAGTACTGTTGCTGGAAAATTTCATGGATGGAGAAGACTAGGAGGCTACAGTTCATGGGGTCACAGAGTAGGACACGACTGAACGACTTCACTTTCCCTGGAACTGAACCTGACCTATCTCTGAAGGGAGCCTGTGTATCTTTTACTCTTAAAATGGTACAAACAAGCATTTAACTTGATGACTCCAATATAAGAAGGTATTCTTCCAAAAGTCCCCTTCTAGGTGAACATTTCACCTCCGAAATTTCTTACAATTCCTGGAGAACACAAAATTTGGCATCATTTGGCTCCCCAAAAGAGAAGTCTGTTTTCACCGAGTCTGTTTCTGTAAGAATACCTTGGAATCTTTTAATTCATACTAAGTGTGCTCACATTTGGGCTTTTGTGGTGGCTCAGTGGTAAAGAATCTGCTTGCAGTGCAGGAAACTCAGGTTTGATCCCTGGGTCGGGAAGGTCCCCTGGAGAAGGGCATGGCAACCCGCTCCAGCATTCTTGCACTGGAGAATCCGGTGCACAGAGGCGCCTGGCGGGCTGCAGTCCACGGGGCGCACAGTCGGACCCGACTGAGAGCCGAGCGGCAGGAGCAGTGCTCACATCGTGCCATTCGCACCCGTTGACCGTAACGTTGCCCCTGAGGGGAGGATGCACCACCCCTCCTCCGTGGGGGGGCGACACAGCAGAGGAAACGAGGAGGAAACCAGGAAAGGAGCAGAGGAAAGCAGGAGGTGCGGACCTGCCGGGCCAGTGCCGCAGACTCTGTCGTTCAACAAGCACCTGACGTCGCCGCTTCCCCAGAGACGCCCGGATCGCTCTGTCCACGTTGACCTCACAAAGTCTCCGTAACTGGTTTCCTTTCCCGGATTCCCTATGAGTTCCTGCATCCCCTCGGTCTTTCGCTTTGATAATCCCTTTAACAAAGAGATTGAACTTGAACTTGAACTGACATCATTTTTTTTTTTTCCGTTGTGAACTTCCTGTGGCTCCTCGCAATGAAATCTTCTGGGTATTTACAGACCCTTCAAAACCATTCAGGGAATTTGCTCAGGACTGAAATCAAGTTCACGCACCCTTGTGAAATACATTCTGCTGGCCTCTCTGTCTCTCTGAAAGCCAGCCTACTTGCCCACCCTGCCCAAACATCCCCTTCACTTCCCAGACCTCCTCAAGGGCAGGCCCGGAAACAGCACACCTCTTCCCACTAAGCCCTCCTGACGCCAAGCGACACACAAACCACGAGTCAGAACTCTTCAGAGTCGCCAGGTGCTCTGCATCAATCCCTTCACCGGGCTTCTGCTGCCTTGGAGCAACATTTATTTTTACCCTTTTCAGTTTGAGAATTATTCTCCTTGACAGAGAAGACAGGGGCAAAAAAGATACAGAGCCGTTCCGCTTTCTGGATGTCACTGGCTTCAAGCTACAGACCTATTTGTAACCGAATCATTTTTTTTCCCTGAACATATCAAAAATGCCTTTGATATTTCCTGGCATTATTCTTACAGTTTCATATCAGTCTTATCTAATTTTCTTTTGTCCAACTATCCATTACCTTACTTTTTTCTGTTACTCCTATTTGTTCTCATTATCAATTCATTTTCCATTGAAAACTGAAAAAAGTAATCCTGCAAAAATTCAGATGTTATTCCACAAACCTCAGATTTAAAACTCTCCCCATGGTTTCCCAGGGCTCCTAGAATTTGATGCTACTCCTCTAAAATTGCCTAGAAGTCCTCCCAACCTCCATCTCAGACTATGTTTTCACGTGTTCAGCTCGTCACCCTGAGTGGCCTTCTTCTAGCCTTCCTTCCCCGGGGGACCACTGCCTCCCCTCTCCTCACCAGTTCAGACTCCTCTGGAGAAGCCCCCAAGCCCTCCTCTCTGCTTCTTTCTGACCTCGTCACAGTTGCTAGGTCACCCTTCTTTATGCCATCATTGGATTGTTTCTGTCTCTCTGGCTACGCCATAAACTTCTTAAGGGCAGTCACTGGAGCAAATAGCACACTGTAAACACTAAATAAACATTTTTTGAACAAGGAAATAATCAGAAACACATTTCTCAGTGCTTTCTAATTATCCTTATATATAGAACTTCAAAGAACCTTCAATAGAAGAGCGTGCATTGAGAAACTAAGAATCCATAAAATATAGTCTTACATATTTTTGACCATTGAGTCAATTATTTATGTGTAAATTACTTCAGAGAAATACTATTTGAAGCAAAATATATTGAAAAACACAACTTTCCACTTAATGAAAGCATAGATTTAGAAAAACAGTTAGTGTAATCACAAGAGATTAACTTGATTCTCTGGGATATTCTAGATGGACATCATACTATCCAAGAATAAGGGCTCCTTCCCTCCCCTTCCTAATGGGTTCTCTGCTTATTCTTCTTCTTAGAAGTGTCAAGAAAATATTAACTAGTAGTAATGATAAAAATCCCCTTATAGTTTCATTTCATTGAACATTCTCCTAATGCTTGGCTTTCTAATCAAGTACATTGCATGTTGAATACAATATTTGTTGCTGTTTGAAATAAATAATCTTCTCTCAGTATCTCTCTACTCTTAGGTTACATAGGGAATTTTTTTTTAATTTGCAAAGTTATTACATTTTAATAAATTTCTTTTGGACCTTTGTCAAATAAATTATGTTTCTCCTCCTTCAGCGTGGTAATTGTAGCCAACATTTGTTTATTTATCAGTTTAGTTCAGTCACTCAGTCGTGTCTGACTCTTTGTGGCCCCATGGACTGCAGCACGCCAGGCTTCCCTGTCCATCACCAACTCCTGGAGCTTGCTCAAACTCATGTCCATTGAGTCAGTGACGCCATCCAACCATCTCATCCTCTGCTGTCCCATTTTCCTCCCGCCTTCAATCTTTCTCAGCATTAGGGTCTTTTCCAAGGTCCGTTCTTCATATCAGGTGGCCAAAGTATTGGAGTTTCAGCTTCGGCATCAGTCTTTCCAATGAATTTCAGGACGGATTTCCTTTAGGATTGACTGGTTGGGTCTCCTTGCAGTCCACAGGACTCTTGAGTCTTCTCCAACACCACAGTTCAAAAACATCAATCTTTTGGTACTCAACTTTCTTTATAGTCCAACTTTCACATCCATACATGACCACTGGAAAAACCATAGCTTTGACTAGATGGACCTTTGTTGGCAAAGTAATGTCTCTGCTTTTGAATATGCTATCTAGGTTGGTCATAACTTTTCTTGCAAGGAGTAAATGTCTTTTAATTTCATGGCTGCAATATCCATCTGCAGCGATTTTAGAGCCCCCAAAAATAAAATCTACCACTGTTTCCACTGTTTCCCCATCTATTTGCCATGAAGTGATGGGACCAGATGCCATGATCTTAGTCATCTGAATGGTTAGTTTTAAACTAGCTTTTTCACTCTCCTCTTTTATTTTCATCTTCTTCACTTTCTGCCATAAGGGTGGTGTCATCTGCATATCTGAGGTTGTTGATATTTCTCCCAGCAATCTTGATTCCACCTTGTGCTTCATCCAGCCCAGCATTTAGCATGATGTACTCTGCATATAAGTTAAATAAACAGGGTGACAATATACAGCCTTGACATACTCCTTTTCCTATTTGGAACCAGTCTGTTGTTCCATGTCCAGTTCTAAACTGTTCCTTCTTGACCTGCATACAGATTTCTCAAGAGGCAGGTCAGGTGGTCTGGTATTCCCATCTCTTTCAGAATTTCCCACAGTTTGCTATGATCCACACAGTCAAAGGCTTTGGCATAGTCAATAAAGCAGAAATAGATGTTTTTCTGGCACTCTTTGCTTTTTCCATGATCCAGTGGATGTTGGCAATTTGATCTCTGGTTCCTCTGCCTTTTCTAAATCCAGCAGCTTGAACATCTGGAATTTTGCGGTTCATGTATTGCTGAAGCCTGGCTTGGAGAATTTTGAGCATTACTTTGCTAGCATGTGAGATGAGTGCAATTGTGCGGTGGTTTGAGCATTCTCTGGCATTGCTTTCCTTTATTTAGCAGACCAAGTCCTAAATGGTTTATGTGCATCTCATTTAATTTCTGAACAGTAGCATGAGTTGAATACAGTGTTTCATGTTGCTTTTCCAAACAAGGAAATATTTAAATAGATTCACTATCTGATGGGTTGTTGTTCAGTGACTAAATCATGTCTGACTCTGCAACCCCATGGACTGCAGCACGCCAGGCTTCCCTGTCCTTCACCATCTCCTAGAGTTTGCTCTATTCCATGTCCATTGAGTCAGTGATGCCATACAACCATCTCATATGGTGGATAGTACAGCTTAAATACGATGCTAAATCTGAGCCCAGGACAGACGTGGGTTCCATAGGAATGTCATCAATCATAGCATTTCTTTTTTAACATTCAGTGAAAGTTGCTCAGTCATGTCTGACTCTTTTCGACTCTACGAATTGTAGCATGCCAGACTCCTCAGTTCCTGGGATTTTACAGGAAAGGATTTTGGAGTGGGTTGCCATTCCCTTTTCTGGGGGATCTTCCCAACCTAGGGATGGAACCCAGGTCTCCCATACTGCAGGTGAATTCTTTACCATCTGAGCCACCAGGGAAGCCCATTAACTCTGTCTCTATTCTTATGTGTGTTGAATTTGCTAGTGTTTCATTTAGGATTTCTATATTTATCTTCTTTAAAAAATTTTCCCTACTTTCTGTCTTTTCTTATTCTTGCTGTAACTAATAGACTTGGTATCAGATTATACAATACAATTTTAAAATACATTGGAAATATCCCCATCACTGAAATGCCTTTTAACAGTTATAATTTGTGGGATTTTTTTTTCCCCTTCCTTGGGGGTGAAGAAACAAACAAACAAAAAAGTGGATGGTCATTCCTTTCCAGATTTGGTCAAGGTTTTTCATAGTTACTGACCTGCTTGTACTTCTTCCCTTTTCCTGAGTTAACGTTAGAATTTATATTTCCCTCATAACCATTCATTTTCCAAAAGGCTGTTTGTTCTTTACAAAGTTTTAAGTTGCATTCTATGTTTCAACTGTTACGATGAGATTTTTGAAAGTATAGAAGTTGAAAAAATAGTAAGATAACCACGTATGTATTCAACTCAATTCACAAATGATCATTCTGCATTTTTCTTAACCCAATATAATTATATTTTTAAATAGTTTACAGACATCCTATCACATCACCAAGAAATACTTTGGCATGTATCTCCTAAAAAATGAAAATATATTCCAATACAGGAGTGGTTCACACCTAATAAGTTAACTAATTCCTAATATGTAATATGTAGTTTACATTCAAATTCTCTTTTAGGAACCAGTTGTCTATTATAAGATATCAGTTATCTATTATAAGCACTTTTAAAAGTTGAATTATGTTTCAACCAATGTATTGTACTGTATATAATTAGATATGTCTATTTATCTCTTTCAGTCTAGACAGGTCCTGTCAACTCTCTCTTAAATTTCCTTCCTCATATTATTTTCTGAAGAAATAAGTCTTGTGGAATGTTCCATGTTCTGGATTTATCCAAAGATGTTCTTTATGGTTTTTTTTTCCCTGTGCTTTCTGTCCACTGCACATTAGATCTTAAAGCTTGTTTAGATTTACTTAAGTGATGCGTACATGTCATATGGCAAACACACCTATGGTGTCAGGTCACAAGACATGCCTAGATCTGTCTAGTGGAGGTGAGAGATGTGTGACCAGTTAAAAACCAGCCAACCAGACTAGTGGACACAATTGGGGAAGGAGAGGGTGGGACGAATTGAGAGGGTCGCATGGAAACACATACATTACCATGTGCAAAATAGAGGGTCAATGGGAATTTGCTGTAGGACGCAGGGAGCTCAAATCCAGTGCTCTGTGACAACCTAGAGGGGTGGGATGGGATGGGAAGTGGGAGGGAGGTTCAAGAGGGACGGGACATGTATATACCTGGGGCTGATTCATGCTGATCTATGGCGCAAACCAACGCATATCGCAAAACAATTATCCTCCAATTAAAAATAATAGTGAAAAAACAACCAACCTCCAGAAGTGAGGAAGTTGAGGGAAACCCCCCAACCCTCCCAACCTCCGCCTGATCCGTGTTCTCACCGCACATGCTCTCTGGCCACCGGGAGGCCACTGAGCAGAGCTGGGCTCAGACGGGCTAAGGAAGCAGGTGGTCCTTGGCAGCACCAGGTGGTGTGTTCAGAACAGCAGACACCTGACACCCCACTGCGGGCCCTGCGTTCATCCACCCTGGGGGAGCGGAGCCCCTCAAACCCCTATGTCATCAGCTAAGAAAAATGAGACTTCAAATGAAATAGTTTCTCTCTCGGTTCTGTAGCCTAAACTCTTCCACCCTTTTCCTTCCTAGGTGGACTACACAGCTCCTCACTTCCATTAACTTCCTTTGAGTCTACTTCCTTCCTAGGGACCTGGTTTTCAAGGCTACACTGGGTATAATGTTCATCTTCTCCCATCTGCATTCTAGCTGCAGGAATCATGACACTTCAATATCTGCTGGTCTCTTCTCTCCCAGCTTCTGTGGTTGACAAACGCCTTCCCCAATACCCACATGCTGGTACAGAGCCTAGGTTATTGGCATGGTAATAAGGCATTAAGTCTTCCCCTATAGCTGAGTCAGTAAAGAATCTGCCTGCAGTGCAGGAGACCCTAGTTCGACCCCTGGGTGGAGAGGATCCCCTGGAGCAGGAAATGGCAACCCACTCCAGTATCCTTGCCTGGAAAATCTCATAGACAGAGAAGCCTGGTGGGCTGCAGTC
>NW_024070206.1:58787394-58807538 GCF_014754425.2 Oryx dammah
AGGTCACAAAGAGTCAGGCATGACTGAGCAACTAACACTTATACATTAAGACTGGAGAAGGAAAGGGCAACCCACACCAGTATTCTTGCCTAGAAAATCCCATGGACAGAAGAGCCTGGTGGACTACAGTTCATGAGGGTCACAAAAGAGTCAGAGATGACTCCGCAACTAAACAACAACAAGATGTTAAAACAACTCGATAGTTTTCAACTCCCAGTATTTCTAAAGACAAATAATAAAAATAATAACTTCCTCTCATTAACTTCAACTCACATTTGCCATCATAAATCATCCTTAAAACTCTTCAAGTTTTCAGGTTAGGTCATTTCTTCCACACTAGTTTCTTTTCTGCTGGAATTCACTTAAAATTTGCAGAGTGTCTCAGTGTTCTGATAGTCTGGATTTTAAGGACAGATTTCATTTTATTTTGAGACTATATAACTTCATGTTTGAGAACTCAGGTTATTTGGTCTTTGAAGTCAGACCAGGTTCTAACTGCAGTTCTGTGGCTTTAGCCTAGACACTAGTAAGTAATTTAAACAGTCTGTGGCTCAGTTTCCTGGTCTTCAAAATGAGGACAGTATTAGTACCCATCCCGCAGGGTTAAGTAAGGCTTACATGGTTAATATTTACTGCATAGCATGTTGTAACTCATATAAGCTATTAGTTTTATATTTGTAATATTTTAACTTTGACATTTGCAAATATTTTGTTTTTACAAATTTGATACCCCATTAACCATTTTCCCCATAAGAGTCTTACTTGTTGATAGTTTATTTTAAAATATTTAAATATTCTAAAATTTCCCAGCTAATCAAAACATGGTAATTATATATATAGGCTTCCAAGGTGGTGCAGTGGTAAAGGACCTGCCTGCCAGTGCAGGAGACACAAGAGATGTGGGTTTGATCCCGGGTAGGGAAGAGCCCCTGGAGAAGGAAATGGCAACTTGCTCTGGTATTGTTGCTGGGAAATCCCATGGACAGAGGAGCCTGGTGGGGTACAGTCCATAGGGTGGCAAAGTGTCAGACAGAATTGAGCGACTGAGCACACGCACACACACATATATATCTAGAATATAACAAATCTTTCCTTTCCTACCTGCCACATGGATGCTATACCTTCTATCAGCAGTGCTGCAAACTCAGCAGAGACCAGCAAAAAACCGTGGGGGATGGAGTGGGGTGAAAACTGAATTTTCTTCCTAACATATCTGTCCTTGCAAATTTCCAAGCTCTTTTCCTGTAACAATAACACTTTCTTAGTTGCTCATCTTCCAGTTCCTCCTAGCCATCCAATATCCTGTTTCACTAAGCTGTTGAAATGAATTCTACCCTGCTGTAATACCCAAAGTCCTTGAGGTGCTAAAGAAAATACTGCATATAAAATGCACGGACAGGCAGAATAGGTTTACATAATGTTAATGTAGACAAATGGCAGGTACAAAATTATATCTAGCTGCAATTTAATTAGATTAATTAGATCAATATAATTAGTAGTGCTATATTACCCTAGTTAGACTTGGGCGGTCTCTGCTCCCTTCCCTACCCCCTACACCAGCTCAACATGGTTTACAACCCTAAAACAGTATAATAAATAGCACACGGAGTACCAATGCAGTAACATATCAATTTCACCATGAACACACCATTAAGATAGGAGTTTGTGGGACACTCAAGAGACACATAAAATGCTACCCTGCCCAGGAAAATTTTGATAGTATGGACTGAAAAATATCCCTACTGTCAAAAAAACTGTTTACTTCACATTAATCCCAAGTGTAAGTCTGGTCATGATCACACAAAAATGAATTTAACAAACAGGTTCTGGAGTGGACCTAATGAGCAAAACAGACTTACTGTGGCTTTAGTTAGAAACCCTGCAGAAGTTCAGTTTCCAACACCCACTAAATCACAGATGTGGCTGAACCGCTGGGCCATCCACTGACCATGTGGCAGACAGCAAGGTCCATAAGCATCCCTTAACCTCTAGGAACTATGGGTGAGTTAGATCTCAGTCAACAAGAAGACAAACAACCAGGCTAACTGGTATTCTGGGTCAGGGGAAGAGACTGCTTGGTCCAGCCTCTATGATTTGTTCTTTTCAGTGATACTGTCCAGTCTCCATACTTACGACAAACTAAGACTTCTCTTCAAGGTCACGTCAGGTAAAACTGATGGAAATGATTATTGACTAGTACAGCCAAATTCACGTGATGTTCACAGCCACTAGCTAACTTGCTAATCCTCTACCTTATGGTCTAACAATTATGCTTATAGTGCTACTGGATGCTTTTTAGTTTGGACTTGGTATCGAAATTATGGTGGTTAAAAAGTTCCAAAATTGTAGCACTGAAATTGATAGAAACTATTGATCCCTAGGTTGGGAAGTTGCCCTGGAGAAGGGAAAGGCTACCCGCTCCAGAATTCTGGTCTGGAGAATTCCATGGACTGTCTAATCCATGGGGTCGCAAAGACTCAGACATGACTGAGTGACTTTCACTTTACTCACATGTGAAAATAACCAAATCTTCAGTTCAAAGATGTGCCTGGTTTTAGAATTGTAATCAAAAACTACAAGACTTAAGAAGAAAACAAGGGAAGACAGAGAGATCAAAAGTCTTACAGTTGATTTGTGCAGGCTACAGCTGAATTTAAACCAAGGCTGAACAGGCCCCTGTGGTGATTTCACAGGAGAAGGAGGTCCCCACTGTTTGGAATCACCGTTCCCCAGCTTCTTGGACTCTCAATGCCTTGAAGGCAATGTCTCATAATTTTTGTGGCCCAATTTGTATTTCAACAAATATTGACATCTATTTCAAAGAGAATGCAAAGAAATCTGGTGCTCATCTGATTTTTGTTTTCATCTTTCCGTTCTCAAGCATAAATTAAGATATTCTGCTAAATGTTAGCTTCTGTAGCCTAATTACACAGAATGCACTGTGGTTGATAGTGTTTACACACTGCAAACTACTTAACATCTTATATATAGTAGGAAAGATGTGTTTAAATATGTTAGCATGGCTTGTGCTTGTACATCTCTAAAATAGACTTGAGTAATTATCAAGCATTACCATACCCATGCTTTTTTGAGTTATAATTAAAATGTATCTTTTTTATTGTAGTTACAATTTTTACTCTAGAAAAACACTGAATTGTAACTGTGCATTCAAGATTAAATTAATGCGCTCCTTCAAAAAGAAATCTGAGTCATCCTTTATCTATAAATATCATAATTTGGTGGTGGTATGTGTGGAAGAGAATTTGTATCAATAAGGGCATGGAAAATTTTAAACACTTCTCCTAAATTTAAGATCTGAATGGTACATATTCCTTCAAAAATGTTGACAAACATAGCAGTGTACATTTATCCAGAGCCAGCGATCCTAAATTTGAGCAGCCAGATTCTCTTCCTAACCCCTTTCTACACCCAGAGGTGAAATTACATTCCTGTTCATTTCATTTTCAAGATTTCAAATTTTATTTTGCTTCTTACACTGACCCATGAGATTTTGTTATTGCAGGACTCTATCTCGAAAGTATTCAGAAAGAGTTATTATAACTGAGCTAGAATATGGTGCCTACTTCCTAGCTGGAAAGAACATAAGAAATATGGGATTTATTGATCATTTTGCTCTTGAACAAAATAGAAGTTTGTTCCTCAAGCCCAGGATTCTCCAAACAAGGGAATAAAGTTCAAACACAATATCATCAGAACATGCAAAGCTAGAGACCTAGATCCAGCGCAGGCCACTGGACGCCTGGACACACAATGTAGGGCACTGGAAGGGAAAGCGCTGGAGGGCCACGAACCTAAGCTTAGCGTTGAGCACGGGCTCTGGGAAAGCAGGTGACTCTGAAAACTGCCTCATCTTCTCTTCCACGATTATCTCCCCTGTGTATGGAGAATAATGATGGCCTCCAAATACCAGCAAGAGGATCAAATGGGCTGTGAAAGAAATCAGCTTCTCCTGTGTGTGCAGTATAGTCACTGCATGGTGTCTTGCTCATAGTAGGAAGTCAATCAGGCTTCCCAGGAGGCATTAGTGGTAGAGAACCAGCCTGCCAATGGAGGAGACGTAAGAGATGCAGGTTCAGATGCAAGATCCCCTGGAGGAGGGCAGGGCAGCCCACTCCAGTATCCTTGCCTGGAGAATCCCATGGACAGAGAAGCCTGGCAGGCTACAGTTCATGGGGTTGCAAAGAGTTGGACACAACTAAAGTGACTGAGCACATATGGGCTACAGTTGGTTTACTTTCGTCTTCAAAATGACCCTATCCTAGTGGAATTAGAGGAGAGAAAGCACTATGGTTTACTAATCCCTACAGAGAAAAAAAAAATCACAATTCAATATTTAATGCTCTCAGATAAAGGCTGGCAAGAAGGCAACTGCCACCACTGAGGAAAAATATCAAAGACTCTCCTGGTGGCTCCTGAAAGAGAAAGGGCATGGAGATGAGAACAGGGGAATCCCAGCTCTGGGATTTCCATCCAGGTGTCTGAGACTGAAACCCACGTGCTAATGTGGCTGGAAGTGAGTGCACTTAATCCTCAAGGGACAACTCTGTGACCGCTGAATGTGCCTCCATGAGCCTGGCCCCAGGGATCAGCAGTCAAGGAGCAGACACATGTCCTGCTTTCACTGAACTTCAGTCAGTTCAGTTGCTCAGTCGTGTCCAACTCTTGGACACGCCATGGACGCCAGGCTTCCCTGTCCATCACCAACTCCTGGAGCTTGCTCACACTCATGTCCATCAAGTCGGTGATGCCATCCAACCATCTCATCCTCTGTCATCCCCTTCTACTCCCGCCTTCAATCTTTCCCAACATCAAGGTGTTTTCCAGTGGGTCAGTTCTTCGCATGAGGTGGCCAAAGTTTTGGAGTTTCAGCTTCAGCATCAGTCCTTCCAATGAATATTCAGGACTGATTTCCTTTAGAATGGACTGGTTGGATCTCCTTGGAGTCGAAAAGACTCTCAAGAGTCTTCCCCAACATCACAGTTCAAAAGCATCAATTCTTCAGCGCTCAGCTTTTCTTCACAGTCCAACTCTCACATCCACACATGACTACTGGAAAAGCCATAGCTTTGACTAGATGGACCTTCACTGGCAAAGTAACATCTCTGCTTTTTAATATGCTGTCTAGGTTTGTCATAACTTTTCTTCTCCAAGGAGCAAGTGTCTTTTAATTTCGTGGCTGCAGTCGCCATCTGCAGTGAACTTACACTCTGATTAATGAATCTCTCTCTCAAATGGAAACAGTAATATTCCCTTCCTCATCTGATTGTTCCAAAAGTTCAATGAGGTGATGCTTACAAAACACTTCATGCCTCTCATATTTAAGTCATGTAAAAAGTATCAGCAGTTAATTTTGAAACACTCATTTTTATCATGACTACTCTTACAGGAACTTAGTCACCCATTGACCCCTTCTCTGGCTCTATGGCACTAAACGCAGTATTACAGAGAAGGAGTAAAGGATCACTAACAGGAACAATAAGACATGCAAACAGCCCGGTATTGACCTAGGTGTCTGTTGTATTTATCCACACACTGAGTTGCCTACTCTCACATTCCAAGATAAAGATAAACATGTCTCTGAAAACTCTTCAAGACACAAGTGTGTGCCATGTACCAGAAATGACATCAACCACTAAATTAATGTGTGTGGGTTTGACATGAAATTATAATTAACAATGTTTATAGCTTTAATTTCAACATAATGATGTGAAATTAGAACATTATGATCTGAAGTTAGAAACCAAGAAAATCTTGGTGTCTGCTTTTCGATGACTCTATTTAAGGTATTGTAGATGGTTTAAGCACATACTACTGAGTACCATTCCACACAAATAGATTTCATTTCATTTTCTCTCTATCATTTCTAAATGGATTGTTAAGATATTGTTTAAAAGTGACGTTCAAGATGGTCTTTTCTTTAAGTTAAGAAAGCTAAATGGATTTCAGATTTTCAAGGCACATATTGAAGTTTTGATTTGAGAGTGAGCCTGACTTTGAAAAAGCAGTCCCCATTTTAATTTATTCAAACAGTGTTGCTAAACCTTTAATAAACCACATAGGAATTAGTCTGGCCATTTCAATGACAGCAACAAATACTATTAACAAATGTGAAATAGCCAACCATCTAAAGAGTAAATGCATGGAAATTCAATTACAGGAAAAAGTGGGGCAGGGGAATAGCCACGTTTCTGACTTCATTTGTGTTCTCATGACCAGGCCAACTGGAGACAGTGAAGAAATTGTGCTTTTTTGCTCAAGATACTAACTGGGAAGGAAAAATTATCTGAAGTCTTAAGGTTCTGTTCCTACAGAAGAGTCCAGGGTCCTGAGAAACCTCCTTAGGAGTTGGTCAGGGACAGAGAGTGGCTTTCCCACTGGAATCAGGGGGATGAAAGATGATTTAGACAGAGCACCTGCCCCCCCTCCCAGAGACACAGCCTCGTCACTGGTGGCCCCGCAGACAGCTTTGACTTATGGGAACCAGTGTTTCCAGCCATGAGAATACAAACAGTGGATATTCTTCACCATAAGTGTTTAAAGCACTGGTTTAGAGTTGCAGAATTTAAATACACTTCTCCAAATTCCTTCTATGGGGGAAATTCCCATTTAAAAATACCTACAGCTACAGAAAGGTGAACATAATCCTGAAGTGTAGTATTTTAGACACCTGCTCACCACCATTGCTGTGTCCAGCAGACTGTGTCCTTACTCCTGCCCTCAAGAACAACCTCACTAGGAATCCCACAAGTTTTTGAGAAACCAGCAAAAGGCTGGGGTGCTTCAGATGAGCAGGAGGGAGCCCAGCACAGACAGGAAGGATGCAGAAAGTCATTGCCCTTATTAAACTCTGTCTGGAAAGCTTTTACTCAAAGAAAAGACACAAAGAAATCCTGTTTCAGGAATATCACATTTGGCTTGTACATTGTTACTGACCATCAACCTGGAATCGTCCGATGGCTGGGCCCTGGATATAATCAGTCAATGTCTTTTCGAGTAGCAGCAAGATGCTAACAAGAGAACGGTCTCCAGGCTAGCTTCCCACTGGTCCCAGCTGGCCCTGGCTCTCTGTGGGAGGTGAGCATGGAGGGAGAACGTCTCATGAGAAAGAACGGGGCTGGAGCACAGGAGGTCTGGCGGCCTCAGCTCAGCACCCGGAGCACCCGAACCGGTCCTGTGCCAGGACAGCTCTATTTTGCCATTTGCTGTCTCTCACCTGGGGGCTTCCCAGGTGGCGCTAGTGGTAAAGAACCCACCTGCCAGTGCAGGAGACTTGAGAGACACAGGTTCGATCCCTGGGTCGGGAAGATCCCCTGGAGGAGAGCATGGCCACTTGCTTCCGTATCCTTGCCTGGAGAACCCCCATGGACAGAGGAGCCTGGTGGGCTACAGTCCACGGGGTTGCATAGAGTGAGACATGACTGAAGCAGCTTAGCACGGCACAGCAGCCCACATCTGGCCAAGTGCCCCGCCTGAAAGGACCTTCCTAACCTCATCCTGCTCTCTGTCCCTGCTGACCCGAGTGACTCTGTGTCCTGGACAGCTGGGGAGCTTTGTGTTGATTCTGGGAAGTTGGTAGGCTTTCTGTGGAATCTCACAAAAAGATGGGAGGGTATTCACGGCTGGAATTTATTTTCCATATCGTAGGAGGCATGCTTGCTGTGAAATGGATGAAAAAGCCCTTGCAGGTGGGGACAGACACCATGAGTAGCATCTTGATAAGAGAAACTCCAGCGTATCAGGTTCAAGAAAAGCCACATGGCGTTAAAACTGTTGCTGCTGTGTGAAAATTAAAAGATATTTGGTAAATTATCCTCATTTCATAATACTTCAGTATCACCCTCTTTCAAACAACTAAATACGTTAAAATGTCTCCCTTCTCTTATCTCAGTGCTAATTGCCCACATTATGATCCATTTACTTTATTCAAAGACATCTGCCTTGTTTATGTTCATTTTTATCTGTCTTTATAAAATCTTTCATCAGCTCTGGATCATCTCATCGTCCCAGACATCTATTTCCTGATTCTTCTCTTAAAAATCTACCGTGGATAAACACTCTTCCTGGAAGGCAATGAGGTTCCCCAGCTGAGGGTGGTTAAGAATTATCCAGCGATCACATAAAGATGCACAGGTCTGGGCTACATGGTGGGATTTAGAAATTCCTATTTTCCTAGGTGACATGTTATGATTTTGAGGCAGCAGTCTACTAACTACAGAAAGATGATCTCAGAAGGGGTCGTTTGCCCACATGATCTGTAGATGTCTAATAGATGACTCACTGAAGAAACAGTTCAAACTGAACTCCCAAGGTGGTGATTTCCAACGACCTCTGAAATTTGAGACATCTTATTTCTTGCGCCCTTTGTAATCAGTAGGGCATTCCCAGGACATCTGTGACAAGGCATGACCTTGAAATGCTCCTGAACAGTTCTGGGTCATCCCCATGCCATGTAGACTCAGGATCCAAAACCTCAGATAACCTGTTACCTGGGCATGAACCCTGTGGTCTGCACACGTTTGGCTGAGGTAGAGAGGCAAGGTGTTAGATAAAATGTCATGCACAAATGTAATAAGTCTCATTCATCCATGCTGGCAATTTAAAATGTGTATATGCTTGTTTTACAGACATGAAGGAAACTTAACTTTTGACAAAAGAGAGAGTCTTTCTGTGGTTGTTTTACTCAATTTTAGACTGCATTATCCTCAAAGGAAAGTCAATAGATGTAAGGAAAATGTCAGAAGAAAGATGGATTTCCCCTTTTTTACACCTATATAAATGAAGTTTTCTTGCAGAACATGCCTCCTCTGGTTTTACAGGTACTGAAGACTCACTAGCAAAGCTAATTCATGGTAAAAAAAAAAAAAAAAAAAAAGATCCGCAGTGCTCCACTAGAAGCCAAGCACTGGAGAGCTCCTGGAACCTCTCCATGTTAACATCTTCTGCTCTCCATTGCTGTGAAGCACCGTATTCAACACCTTTTGGATTATATTTTGGATGGAATTAAATCAACAAGCTGCAGATCTTGGGGTACAAATCAGAAATGTCTCCTCCTCCAGGGGCAATTGCGCCGACCTGCTTCCTCACTGGGTGCTGTCCTTTTGAGCTGAGCTTAGACCAAAAGACAGGATTCTACCCAAAGGTTTACACAAAGAGGAGAAAGAATTGGGAGTGGAGATTTCAAATGCATTCGGGTAAGCAGATTCCTTTCCACCTACAGAGAGTTTCAGCATCTCTCAGAAACTATTGAAAGGAGCGGGGGAGGGAAGACTGCTTTTTGTATCGCTGCAATTTCCAGAAAACATTAACTTCATAAAGCACAGATTCCAGCTTTTGGATCTTTTGACAATCTCAACAGGGGTAAAGATCAAGGATTTTTCCTACTGGCAATTTGCAAGTGCAGCTCTAAGCTTTTTCTTTCAGAAGGGATGAGGGAAACAGCACAGTAAAATTCCTTCCAAAAGAAAGCAGAGCTTATGCTGAAAACAGGGCTCATTTGAGTTTCTGAGACTTAGTGAACTATTTTTCTAGGTAGTTTTTCTGAAATAGTCTTCCTCTCCCCTCCCCCACATATATGTATCTTTTTCTGTCTTTCAGTCTGTTTTGGTTCTGTTTGTATTGTGGCTTCATATATAGAGCCAAGTCTTGTTTATTTCCTGCTATGCAGTTATCCCAAGATCGTGAGCCTGTTTTGGAGTTTTGTGTTTTTTTTTTTTTTAATTTGGAAAGCATCCTGATCTGTAGTATTTCAAATTTAGAATTCCATTTAGCTGCAAAATGAAAACAAAGAGATAAAGTGCAGTCTTGTATGTTTCAAGTTCGGCTGAATCTCAGCCACATTCCATAGATTATTTTGATTTAGTTTTAACAAAATACCACATTAAATCACTCTAATGAGCTGTTTCTGTTCCTCTCCCAGTACAAGGTCATTAGGTACAAGACAGCATCTCTCTGCACCATCTTCACTATTTCATGTGCTACATGTCAAAAAAGACTTTGATGGTTTTCCATAGTGGAGACTAGGACACAACTGGTCCTCAAGGAAGGGGGTTGTGCCACAGCAAGGAAGTGATTTGTCCTGCTCCCCAGGACTGGTTCGGGCCCTTCACGCACACATTGGTCCTGGGAAGAAGGCTCACCAACCCTTCCTGTTACTTGCTCAGAAATAAGCTACCTCATCACACATCCTGCCCAGGTTATGCTTTCTGGGGATGGAAAGAAAAACCTGAAATTAGCATACTCATTTAAAATATCTGTCACTAAATGAATTGTGCTTTTTTTTTTTAGGGTAACAGCTGTCTTTTTAATTAACGAGAGTCACAGATACACGATGCTCACAAAATATTGCACCGCACATTCTGTTCACCCCTGGCGGGCTGGGTGCACCCTTCCATCTCGCAATGGAATAGACAGCAAGGTGAGAGCAGGCAGGTAGCTGAACATGACTGACTTAAAGTTGCGTGTGAGATGCTAATTATAGAGGAACAGCTCCTGTTCTGGCTTCCAATTAGGGGTCTGAACAACCTCGTCAGTACTCTCCGCAGTTGTTAGCATGTCTAATTATTTATCTCCCAGTGTAATTTCTGGGAAAGCTAGTATTCAGGTGGTGGGTTCCTTTCGAACACTGGATGAACTGAAACAGACCTGCCGGTGATGCTCTGAACAGTGCAGGGTCTGGGCTGATAGTCATCGAAGTCTTCCCAGAAGGAAGGGCAAGCCCCACGGAGGCCACCTTGGTGAAAGGACGGCCAGGTCTCCCACTCAACAATCACGCGAGCCCTGGCCCTCCTCCAGCTCCTTACCTGAGAGTGGAGGGGGTCAGCCACCACTCCCTCAGAAGTACTGGGAAAGAATGCTTTCCTTCCCTGCAGGGGTGGTTTCAGGAGAAATGCGCCAACTAGGCCTAACCTACTAACCACACCTAAGCAAACACAGCAGCTGCTTCTCTGGCCATGCAGCATTTTCTACCCATTTTCCACCAAAGTCTAAAGACCTGAACCATGGATTATTGAGAATAAAGCTGGCTAAGATTTACATTATTAAACAATGTTTTATTCCTGGTTGGTAAGTCTTTGCAAAGTCATATGAGTGTATTTCTTACTGTGTATCAGTATAATTCTTACTAATATATAATATTATGCTAGTAAGAATTATACTGGTATACTTATATGCTTACAGTATATATTATATATTTACAGTATATATTATAACTTACAGTATACATTATATTACAGTATATTATATACTATAAGTATACAATACTTACATGCATATATCATATGGTATAGTTATACACAGTATTATATATATATGCATATATATATATATACATATATATATATATGCACCTGTGCTCAGTCATTCAGTCATGTCAGACTCTTTGCTATCCCATGGACTGTAGCCTGCCAGGCTCCTCCAGCCACGGAATTTTTCAGGCAAGAGTCCTGCAGTGGGTTGCCATCTCCTACCCCAGGGGACCTTCCAGACGCAGGGATAGAACCCATACCTCTTGCATTTCCTGTACTGGCAGGCAGGTTCTTTACCTCTGCACCACATGGGAAGCCCTATAATATATACAGATATGCATATATAAATATATATATTTAATTTTGTGGCCCCTCTTTCTTAACCAACTAACATTTGTGTACACTGGGACATTGGTAAATATAAGGTACACTTTCCATCTGTGATCAAATCTTAGAGGCATTTCCACCAAAATCAAAGACAAGATTCTACCCAAGGAGACTGACTGTGTAGGGAGATTTACTAACACACAAAAGTGCTGAATAACTGTGTGGAAATGCGCTTGTGATGGAGGTTGTCTTAATGTGATTTACCACGTTCATCTGAGGTTTGACAGAGACATTCTAGATTTAGACAATCAACCGAGTGCCGTGTCAGAAAACACCAGCATCCTTCTCTCTGCACAGACTTCATGGCACTTTGCTGTTTGCCATCTGATCCTTGGCACGAGCTTGGGAGGTGAGCTAGAAAACTGCCACCTCCCTGAGGACACAGATGAGGAGAAGTTGGTGCAGAATATGTTTAAGGCTGAACAAAGCCCATGGCCATGGGAACAGAGGGTGTGTTCATCCCAAGAAGTGGGTGAAGGGATAAAGAATACACACAGGTGACGTGTACATGGAGGCTGCATAGGCATGCTCCTCAGGACTCTCTCCTCAGTTTTCCCTCTGAGAGTTCAGCACACACAATCAATACAGCACAGAGCCTAACAACACAAAACCCCATCAGTGAGGTAGGTCACACTCATGTCCTGCAAGAATTAATAGCATCCTTATTAAACACACAGAGAGAAATGTCAGTATAATGAGTAGATCCAAAATGGAAGCATGGTGAGGATAGTTAGTTACACAGGCAAAGTTTTGCACAATTCATCTAAGTACTGGTCTGGGGAGTGAGGTCCTATCCCCTGGACTCAGTGTCCACTCTGATTAACAAGTGCATGGCATTATGTAGCTGGGCTCTGGAATAATCAAACTTGGTGTTCTTGCACTGACAGCCCATCCCCCAGGCACCCTTCTGATTGTTTGACTTCCTAGGTAGCCTGCCTACAGGGAGAGAATGTGTCGGTCAGGATGAAGCGAACATCTGGTCTACCTGACAGTTATATTACTCACTGTAAATTAATGCACTGGCTCTCTGGTTTCCTCTGTCCGTCTCCTGTGAGATGTGCTCACGTGAGTCAGTGTCCTTGAACTCTGGGACCCTGGAAAATCTAAACCTGCAAATCGGAGGGCCTGACCCAAGCCAGTTTGGAGGACTGCTCTGTAAAGTTTCGGAAGGTCTCTGTTAAATTAAAATATCGTCCTTGAAGATCAACCCCTAAACAATTATTTCTTCCATCAAAACCTGACCCGAGAGTTTTGAGACAGTGTGATATAATCCAGAGACACCAGGTCAGACTCGGTCTAATTTAGAGACCTGGAGGAATTACAGTTGACACCCTGAACCAGACAATGGGGCAGGACTAGCTGACCACCGAGCCCTGGAGCGTTTTTAGTAATGGAAGATGATCTTATAAGTATTGAGGGATAAAAAAAAATCCATGTAAGGGAGACTCCTTACATTGGAAGAGCTATTTTGAAATAACTACAAAGCTTTTCCTCAATTGATATTTTCTTATAGGATAATGGTGACAATATGACAATAAGAAATTTGCCCTAACACAGCAACATAGAGCTTAGACTGTTGCTCTCTGATGAAGCCACCATTTACATGAGAAGAGAAGCAAAGCAGAGCAGGATGACCTTTGGTCCCAGGTGGGGGCCCTGGTAGATGCCTCGGTGCCATATTACAAACCAAGCCCACAGCGCGGGTAGAGGGGACCCACAACACCGATCGCAGGAAATGTGCAGAAATGGGAGCAGGAGTTTGCGGGTCTCTACCCACTCCAGTACTCTTACCTGGAGAATTTCAGGGACGGAGGAGCCTAGTGGGCTGCTGTCTATGGGGTCACACAGAGTCAGACACGACTGAAGCGACTTAGCAACAGTAGCAGCAGCAACAGCTCTGGGATCAGGGTGGATTTGCAGCAGGGCCATTCAGATGAGGCAGTGCCCGGTGAGCACTCTGGGGTGGGGGTGGGGAGGGAGGCACCCTGATGCAAAAGGCAAAGGCACCATGATGATCAAGGGCACCCTGATGCAAAAGGCAGTCTTGGACGTGTGCAAAGTGGCGGCCCTGGCCGAAGAACGGCCGGCACACACCTTTCCCGTGAACATCGTCTTGGATTACAGAGTAAAACCCACAGGCGTGCAAATAAAGCAGTGATGCGGCTTTCCACTCCCATGGCTCCATCTCCCATTTTCACATCCATTACCTCTCCTGGATGGAGTCATTCCTATTCTGACCAATCTCAGAAAAATGGCAAACACGCTTGTCTCTGACCGCTGGGTGGCTAGCTCCCTGTGCTGTTTCGTTTACTGCCATCCGGTCACGTGTTCCAAGTTGCATACATTTTCTTCATTAGAGTAACTCGGGTGAATGATGGCTGCCCTTCAATTTCCAAGAAGTGGTGACTGCTCGGGTGCTGGCCCCATCTCTGCATCGTGCAGACGGTTGTCTGTTTGCGAGAGCGGAGTAAATCACAGCTGAAGATAATGGCACAGTAGGGAGAGTGCCTGGGGGAGGAGAAAAGAAAAATACCTGGGCCATTTCATGTGCTATTTTCAGGAATAGAATATTTGGAAATTTCAAAGGCATTTGATAATTCTAAACAGCTCGTTAAATTACCCTGCTCACTCCGCAAGAGAAAGGCTTCCAGGTCTGTATTCATATTGCCGAGAGGGGGAAAGCATTAGGAATGACTCCTGCACAGATTTTTGGCGAGCATCAGGGCCCTTTTTTTCTAAAGACATTCTCTCTATTGCCTGCCGCTTGCTGCTTCATAACACTTGACAAATTCACAGTTCTTAAAAGCCCCCATAAATGTTTTGTAAATTGCTCCATTTTATCAGGGAGTTCTCAGAGTCTGGTCCCTGATAGTCACCCTGTTTTCATTCCCTATTCCCTGTTTATCTTTATTTTGGTGCCTCTCCCAACATCAAAAGGCTGTCATCATTAGTATCAGCAATCTCATTATTATCATCGCGACGTTAGCCACAGAGAAGATCTGCCATCTGCAAGCTGGAAAGTTCCCACAGTCTTGAAGGGCCTCCTCTCCTCCTGACAAGCTCATAAAAATAAAGAAATAAATAAATTAAGCCATCCCAAGAAACCTTTGAAGGCATCCTAAATCCTGCTGCTTCAGGAAAGATACACACGCCCAGCTCTGCTTCGCTAAGAACCTTTAAGCTAAGCAGGAACGTGACTCCAGCAGCCATGCCGAGAAATCCTTCCTGCATTCCATCCCGACAGGAGGAGTGATTGGAGAGCTGTGGCTGGGAGAGGCCCGAGCAGGAGCCGCAGCTCGCGTGGTGGAAAACGGCCGCAGGGACCAAGGTGGAGCAGGGACGCTAGTCACACCGCCCCAAGACCTAAAATCATAGACCTGTTTGGAATGTGAATCCCCGCAACTGCAAGAAGGAGGCCAGCTGATTGAAACTTGTTTGGAATACTTTCCTGGACAAGTTCTATTAAAAATGAGATAGTGTACCGTAAATATCGGATCCTGTGTTCAAGCATTTTGTCAGTCCTCCAGCTCCTGATTCGTTCCCAAAAGCACAATCTCCTGGATATTATACTGGGACTGTAAGAAGCAGCCCGCCCAAGTTTCCATCACTCAGAATTGCTACCTTTTTAAACGCAAACATGTAAATGAAATATTGTCCCTAGGCAAGCCCACCATGGGCAGGGACCAAGCACACGCTGATGTGATGCAATGGGAGTTCACGATAATGGCGTGCATCCATCCGCCCCCACCACCCCCAGTCCAGCAGTCACACGGATGAGAGCTTTACCACGGAGAAGCCAAGTCAGTCCAACAGCATCCACATGAAAAGGAAAAGAAGTCCAACATGAAACCAGTGTTTCCTCAACAGCTCGACATTTAATTTCAACCTTGCAAGTCCACTTTTCAGATATTAGCTAATAATTGCAGCAGGGCATAGGCTCAGCAGAAACACATAAATAACACCCCCCCCCTTCTGCAGCCCTGCAGCTGGTGGTCACGGTGATCATCACTGAGTTATTTCACAGCACTTCCAAGAGCGCCTAGACTTTTGGGGGCTCAAGGGGGTTGTTAGGAGGTATTCTTCCCCAAATGACACAGCGCAGGGTCCTCCTCATCCAGCCCATCCACTGCCTTGGCACTGCCCAGGGAAATCTAGCTGCTCTCAGAATTCCTCATTCATTTCCAGGATGGCCCCACTTGACGCTGGTGGCATTAGCATTAAATCACAGCCTGAAGTCTAATCACACCCCAAGAGAGAGAGGACAGGGAGCAAGACCCGCCTGGCCGCCTGGCTGGGATGGAACAGCTTCCTGGGTCAGAGGTGACAGTGCTGTGATGCTCAGTGTGGGGGGAGTGGGGTTACTCAGTAAAGCAGGTGCCTGTGACTAAGGGGGGTGGAGGGGTACATCAGTCTTTAAGGGCAGCTGACATGTCAGTTTCCGTTTAGTCACTCAGTTGTGTTCAACTCTTTGCAACCCCATGCACTGCAGCACGCCAGGCCTCCCTGTCCATCACCAACTCTTGGAGCTTACTCAAACTCATGTCCATTGAGTCAGTGACGCCATCCAACCGTCTCATCCTTTCTCGTTCCCTTCTCTGCCTGCCCTTAGTCTTTCCCAGCATCAGAGTCTTTTCCAGTGAGTCAGTTCTTCACATCAGGTGGCCAAAGTATTGGAGTTTCAGCTTCAGCATCAGTCCTTCCAATGAATATTCAGGGTTGATTTCCTTTAGGATGGACTGGTTGGATCTCCTTGCAGTCCAAGGGACTCTCAAGAGTCTCCTCCAACACCACAGTTCAAAAGCATCAATTCTTCTGCTGATGCTGAGATATACTCATGACCAAAGTCATTTCCTCCCCAACATCCTCCATCTTGAATTAATTCCAAGACAACTTAGGATGTGGAAGACGCATGGGTGGAGCCAACCCAAGCACTGTCTGACCCTCTTGCTATTCCCCCTTTTCCAGTAAAACAGATGACATTCTTGAGAAAGGAACAGAGGAGAGGGGATTTTAATAAGAAAGAACAGAGGAAGCATTCAGAGTTGAGGGTTGGATGACACAAATATTGGATGTAGCCAAAGAAAATTAAAGATCATCAGAAAGATGGGGCGGACGGTGACTAGATCCACACGTCACCCATTCTGCAGGCTGCCTTACGGTTGACCCCGGGTCCACTCTGCAAGGAACATACACATACATACGCGTGACTATAGGTGTGTATAGGGGGAAGGGGATGGAGTCCCTGGTGGGGAGGCTGTGATTACAGCCATCTCTCCCGGAAGCTGTTCCTTCTCAAGTCCCCCATGACCCTTGCCCTTTGGCTGTCAGAGTGCTCTCACGAGGAAGTGGCATCGGGGCAGGACCCCGCCCGGTGATCACAGCAGTCCTGCTGTCACTAGACCTGGTTCATATCCTGTGCAAGTCCCTGGGCCACTCTGCAGAGTTATTACCAGGCTGTAAATCCAGGAGTTTAGCATTTACAAAGCACAGAGAACGGCTAAAACCAAACGCAGTTTCAGAAACGGACACTGATGAAACTGTTTAGAGGCAGATTCATTTCCTGATGAGTATCCGAGGGTGGGTTTCCCACAGCGCAGGGGGGCAGCCTCCTCTCTGCAAGGCCGTTTGCCTCTGGAGCCCAGCGACCCCCGGATGGAAGGATGGCCAGAAGCCCACCGAACAGTTTTGGAAATTCAATGACCACCTGCAGTGGCTTGAATAGCGACCCCCAAAGAGATACATCCATATCCTAACCCCCAGAACTTATATGTGAGGCTTCTGTTGAGTCGCCAAGTCACGTCCGTCTCTCTGCCACCCCATGAACTGTAGCCCCCCAGTTTCCTCTGTCCATAGGATTTCCCAGGCAAGAATACTGAAGTGGGTTGCGATTTCCTTCTCCAATACATGTGGAAAAGAGCCTTTATCTGGAAAACTCAGTTACTCCCCAACTCCTTCCCCAAGCCCCCAGAGTTCACTTACCTGCTTTCTGTCTCCATGAATTCATCTATCTATTATCCCAAAAGTTATGATTAAAAGTTGTTATCTAACATCCCAAAAGTTAGGAAGAGAACGAAAGTGAGAGAGTGTCTTAGAGAAACATACTCCAATCAACCAATAATATTCTAGAGCTGATGTGCTTGATGAGAGGTTAGGGTTATAGGTTTAAAAAGAAGAAAGGAAAGCAAACCAATCCCAGGAATAACCCCAGGCTGCCCAGTCTCTACACCAGAAGAGCCCTGACATGCCCCTCAAGCTATGTGCTGGGAAAAAAGCAGAAGTGGATTTGCCCCGAGGTCGACAGCTGCTCAGCGATGGAATGCTCTCCGTTCCATCTGGGCACTTTGGTATCACTGAGTCGCGATGATACACACATAACCAGGTGCTGTTCTTAACCAGGCATCACTCCACCCCAGTGCTCAAATAAGTCTAGGCCTTGCCTTAAAGGCAAGACAGCCTGGCTGCAGTAACACTGACCAAGGACTTGCCTGTTAAGCTGTCCAAGGCTCTAGAATCCAAGAGACGTTTGACAGCACAGGGACAAACACGTATTACCAACACTGCTTCATCCACCTTTCAAGGGCAGAATTTGAAATCACACTTCCGCACTAGGCAGGCTCAGATCACCAGGGTACTGTGGGAAAGAACTGCCCAGCTCATACCCCGACATGCACCTTGTTGGTTCACCAAGCTCCCTCGGGCAAAGCATATTTCATGAGAGGTACACAGCGCTGAGAGGAAGAAAAGAAAAAAATTTTTTTAATTGGTAAAACATTTTTTCAAAGGAGTGATCAGATTAAGCCCCTTGGTCTTCACTCCTGGTGGCGATGGTGGTTTCGTTCTTAGTTGTAACCGACCTTTTGCAATCCCATGGACTGTAGGCTGCCAGGCTCCTCTGTCCATGGGATCTCCCAGGCAGAAATACTGGAGCAGGTTACCATTTCCTTCTCCAGGGCATCTTCCTAACCCAGGGATGGGTTTTCTGCATCGCAGGTGGATTCTTTACCACTGAGCCACCCGGGAAGCCCTCATTCTTGCTGGAGCATCATTCTTCGGGAAAACTCGGTCTCAGACCATGGAATGTTTGCTTAACACTGAAGGTCCCAGGCAGTCAGGAGGCAGGGTCTGCCCTCCAGGACATCGTGATCTGTGCACACATTCTTGCCTCTATTCACACACAGGCTGTGATGCTCTTGCACCAAAAATACGAAGAAAGAAAGACTAGATGTAGCCACTGTCCAGCAAAGACTCAAGATGCAGCCATTGTCCAGTCTAAACCCAAAGGACTTAACGAGTCTTGGTAAAGGTGTAAAGCCTCAGGTGATCAACAGTGCACCTCTTCCTTTGACTCACTTCTTTTTCCTCCAAGACAGCATTTCATAGCCCTGGCTTTTCTCAAGTTTCTTTCTGCAACAAAGTTTGGCATGTGCTAAGTCACTTCAGTCATGCTCCACTCTTTGCTCCCCTGTGGACTGTAGCCCTCCAGGCTCCTCTCTCCATGGAATCCTCCGGTTAGGCAAAACTGAGTCCTAATGGTTGATTACCAAAGCAGTTGGTAACGTACACTGCATTTCTACACTTCCTGGATGCAGTACTGCCCTCAGATTTGAGCAAACCATCTTGCAGGTGATGTTTTGGTCAAGTTTCTAAATATTTCCATAAAACATGAGCAAAGAAAACTGAGGACACCTGCTCTCCTGGGACCAAGGACCGCCGCACGGTTCCATATTTCTGTTTCTGGGTGATTAGAAATTTCGCTTTCTCATCCCCTCGTTAGGCAAACAGGCAAATGGACATGTTGGTAATGAACTGTTTTCAAAGTCAGAGTTCAAAGGGTACTGAGAAGATTCTGTCTGCAAAGTGAGATGGGACGTGTTAAGAATTGTCTCACCAGGGGAGTGTCGGGCAAAGGAGCAGGGGTTTTGGCAGAATCTTGTATCTCAGAGGACATTTGGTCTGCAGTGTGTCTGTATATTTGCATCAGGTTTTAATATTCCCCCACAACTGCAATTTCAGTTTACTTTGCTTCTGAAATCATCCACTGAGCACCTCCTAGGCATGAGACAGGGAAGCCTTGAAGCAGAGGGTGTGGAAAGAGGAGGGAGCCGCAGCCTCTGCCCTGGCAAAGGGCTGACAGACAGGCAGGAGCCCGAGGCAGTCAGAGTTCAGGATGCCCTGCTGAGAGACCTCCCTGCTCGAGTCCCACGTCCAGACTCATACCATTCAGGCTGCAGCAGGGCGCAGGCGCCCCCGTCCTTCTGACGGTCTTGTCATTTCTCTGCTCTTAGAGTGCACTGATCTGGAAATCCTTTTGTGTAATTTGCACCCAGAGCACATCGTTCTGGGTCTTTAGGCACACAAAATTTGCTTGGTCAAAATGACCTAGAGGCATTAGAAGAGTGAAAATCTAATAATAAATTAACAATGTGTTTTTTCTTCCTCCCATCCTTCCTCCCTCCCCCATCTACCCTTCCCTCCCTATCTACCCCTCCCCAT
>NW_024070206.1:58807938-58826109 GCF_014754425.2 Oryx dammah
GGGAAGATTCAGTGAAGAAGCAGCTATTGATCTGTGAGCCACAACCTGACTTTACAGGGAAAGCTCTCTGGACACCACAGCCACTCCTGGGTCCCCCCTGCAAACTCCAGTCAGGTTGGGATCTCCACGGCCTGTCCAGCACCTTGGCTATCTTCACAGCATCCCAGAGTCTGGGGGTAGACGAGCTCTCCTGGGAGCGGAGCGAGGGCACGAAGGGCCAGGGGCGTCTTTGAGATTGATCCTGAAGGAGCAGCTGCAGCCGCCCATGCAGCCCCTGCATCGGTTCTGCCCGTTCCCCCCTCGATGTGCCGGCAGCTCTTTAGGGTCCAGGAGCATCAGCGTCCGTGCTGGAGGAGGGCTCAGGCCGCGCACGTTTCCTGCCACGCTCACGGTTGTTTCACTGGTCCCGGCGCCCACACACCGGCAGCCACATCTTAGCCCCTGGACTAGCCATGCCCTTCTATTTATGACCAAGGTGAGTCATGGCCTCGGAGCAAAGGAGGCACAGCCAAGGTCAAGAGGCAGCATCGTGAACTGCAGGCACCTGCCCTGCTGAGGAGAGCCCAGGTCTCCTGTGCAGTTTGCACAACGTGGAATAAAACGTGTTAGCTCACTGGGGACAAAAGTGAGTCCTGAATGTCGCCATGACTTCTGACACATAAAGGACAGGTTGCCCTTGGCTCCAGTTTCCCCCGCCCCTTGCAGGTACACTTGAGAGAAACCCTTGCATATTTGGGAAGGGAAGATCAAGTCTTCTCCAAAGCCGGGAGACAAAGAAATGACCTCTATGGGTCTTTCCGATGTATGTTGCTAGACAGCCAACAGAATTTCTTAAGTATTTGTTAAAGATCGCAGACAAGTATCTCTTGAGATGCAATTCAATTAACACAAATGAAGCTGACTGCTCTTCACTTCCAAAGAGGCTTGATTTCATAAAGACTGTTTAAACCCGGGAAATTGAAAGGCTCTCTTCAGGAGGCCCCTATCTTGATCTCAAGAAGCCAAAACCTAGAGAGACCTTGTATCAACGACTGAAGTGTCACCGTTTCCTACAAAGGTGCCCTGTGGCTCCTCTGATCTGGGATGAGCCCTGAACTCACTGCTGGTGAGCAGGGCGTCTTCATGACTGCAGAGATGCGTCGCTGCTTCCTACTGACAGCTTTTGGGTGTTCCTGTGGGTATCTTTTTTTCCTATCTAGATTGAAAATAAAGAATTGTTTAAACAAACAGAAAGCTCAAAGCAAAAGCAGGGAATGGCTGTGTTTTGTTGGCGATGGTTAAAGAAAAAGGCCCCTGAACTTTGTGGGCAGAACAGAACCAGGAAGGGAACTCGAGTTGGCCCGTGCAGATCTCTGCCTGCATCATGTCTGCAGCCTCTGGTCAGACAGTTAAGGAACATCTGTTTTTCCAGCAGACTGGAAAAGGTGTTCCCCAGCAAAATCCTCTTCATAGAAAATCATGGTCAGACTCACGCTCGTCACGCAGGTGAAGCACGTGTGTTATTTTCAGAAACTGCAAACTAATCAAAAGCCTATTTCCATTATAACTCCACTAACTTCATTATTGATGAATAGGTTAGATGGGTTTACCATCAACTCAGTAATTCTTGTCGAGACCAGGGGTCTCCTTTTGGTCAGCTCACAGCTAAGCCTGCGGTCAAGCGTTTGACCCATGAGTAGAAAAATGCGTATTTCCATTGCTGACGTTACTATTTTTTTTATCCGCACTCTGTTGAGCTTGGCTCGCTAATAAACCACCCAAGAAGCAGGAGGGAAGAGAGGAAGCTGGGGTTAAGGGGGATTGAGTAAGAAAGGACTGAGTAAGTATTAACCCCCTTTCCTCCATGGGGTTAATTATGTTAACTGATGGAAAACCTGGCAAATCCACAGAAGCGTTTTTTTTTTACCTTCACAGCAAGAGTGTTAATATCTCCGCAGGGTCTTAACTCTATACTTTTCACCAATTTTTATAACCCAACCATCAACATACTTGTAACTGAGACAATTAAATCCAATCCTACACTGGCTTCTATTGGTCCAAATGAGCTCTCAGGTCCATCTGACTGTCGCCATCTCTGACTACAGTCTTATCAGCCACCCCGACGACCTCCTAGCTGGAAACTTCCTCTCTTTCCACCCTCCAATCCATCCTACACTCAAGCTGAAACAGCCTAACACAAGTTACACTTTGAATTTGGTGGGGGGGGGCAGGGCATGAGATATTGGATTTTAATTTTGTTTCTATCTCAGTTCACTTCCTTTTCTTCCTTAAGGCCCCATCATCTGGTCACCCCATTCTATTGTAATTGTCTGAATAAAACTGATTCATTGTCTGTCTTCTCAAGCAAAATAAATTTAGAAGTTTTCTTCTGAAAAACCTCACAAGTTAGTAAAGGAGGAAGATACAGAAATAAAAGTTCAGCCAAGGTAGACTATGATAAGTGATACTATAGAAAGAAAAACTAAATCCTGGTTAAATATATTCCAGAAGCAGAGAACAACTTGGACAGGAATTTGTCATCTAATTTGTCATCACTATTTAACTTCTGACTCTGGGTCAACCTGCAAATTTAATAAATATGAATTCACGTCTCATTCAGGTCAATGACAAGACATTGAGGGGGCAGGGAGGGGGCAAATGTGTTCACAAGAACTCATTAATCAACCCTTTTTTGCAAAATAGTTTAATTATTTATGTTTAAAAAAAAACATTAGAAAGTATTTCCAGTGGTTTAGAGCTGTATCAGAGACTTTCTTATGGGTTTCCTCATGTATCCTGACAACAGCCCTATGCATTGGGCGCAATCGTACTGCATTTGCAAAGAAGCAGGCTCAAGTAGTTAAACAGCATATAAGAGGTGGTGTCAGGATGTGAACTAGGGAATTCTGACTCCAGTGCTCACATCTTCAAACACTATGAGATTCAAACTGGGAAGGATGCAAAAGAATAGAAATCCAGGTATGTGATATGAGTGTATAAAACCACCCATTCATTTAACATGAGGCTGCTGCACCCCTTAGGAGTTTTTTACCACTTTGCTTCCAGATACCTAAAACCTTGAGCCTTTGCTAATTGAAGTAAAAAGCCATGCTTATATCACAACCAGAAGATGGATAAGACCCAAACTTCAAAGTTCCCATAGGTAGAAAAATACTCCCATCCAATGCACTACTTTGCATTCCATTGCCTATTTTTGTGGAGAACAACAGAAATTCAAGAAAAATGTCATGAGAGAGAAAAGAGGGAAGCTAGCTGTGGGGCAGAGATGGCCATGTGTGCAAGAAAAAAGGGGCCCTGGAAGATGGGGAGTTACAGAAAGGGACTTGGAAAGGCAATCCATTCGAGGCAGTGGTCTTAGAAAGGCATTGCTTCTGTGAGAAAAGGAGTGTACAGAAGAATGGGGGTGCACAGGACTGGGTGTGATAGGGGAAGCAAACAAAACAGGTCAATTAATGGCCCTGGGTCAACATCTCCACTGATGGCATTCTAGAAAATTCTTCAGAAACAACCAGAGTGCAAAGAAAGCTGCAGCACAACACTCCACGCTGACTGATACCCTATGCAAGCACCGGGGGGAGGAGAGGCCGCCTGCATCAGAACATCCCCTCCCAGCAATCACCATCGTAATGAGTCCATCACCGCAGCCTGAGGATTAATTTTTTGAATTGATAGGATGATTTAGTAAAATTGTTGAACAACAGCAAAACAATTTACAAAAGTAAATGGCACTTTTACACATGAGCAGAATTCCAGATGTGCAGTTTAGAAAAAGAAGTCACCGTGATATCAACAAGAATTCCAGTTGTGCAGTTTAGAAAGAGAAGTCACCGTGATATCAACAAGAATTCAAGAACTTTAGAAACAAATAAAAGAAAGCTATTCAAGATTTGATGGAGAAGGATTTGATGGATTTGATAGAGAACGTTATTGAAAGATATTGACAATTACCTAAATAGACATACCACTATATTTATGAGTAGGAAAATCGAACATAGATCATCTTCACTTTTAATGGTTCTCATATGCACAGATTTTAATGACTATCAGTTCAGTTCAGTCGCTCAGGCGTGTCCAACTCTGCGACCCCATGAACCACAGCACGCCAGCCCTCCCTGTCCATCACCATCTCCCGGAGTTCACTCAGACTCACGTCCATCGAGTCAGTGATGCCATCCAGCCATCTCATCCTCGGTCGTCCCCTTTTCCTCCTGCCCCCAATCCCTCCCAGCATGAGAGTCTTCCCAATGAGTCAACTCTTTGTATGAGGTGGCCAAAGTACTGGAGTTTCAGCTTTAGCATCATTCCTTCCAAAGAAATCCCAGGGCTGATCTCCTTCAGAATGGACTGGCTGGACCTCCGTTCAGTTCAAATGCACCCATCCACGCACATCACAATTCACAACATCCATCTCCACCATCTATTTTCTGTGTGTAACTGAAGAGATGCAAACTAGGTCTTCAGTCCACAAATCACAACATAAATAACAGATGCGTGTCATGGTCAGTGACCAATCACACTGCTTCTTCCAAAGCCTGTTAGCAGTTAGTTCACATACATCTGTCACTCGGCTCACACACAGAGAGCAAAGCTCACATTGTGTGGTTTCCTTGGCTCCCAGTAGTAAAATCCACACATCATTTTATGAAAATGGATAATTGAGGAAGGAAATTGTCCAACCAGGATAAAAATGCAGTATATTCATTTCCTGCGCTCCTGCAACAAATTGCCACAAATGAAGTGGTTAAAACAGCATGGTTTATCCTCTTATGGTTCTGGAGGTCAGGAGGCGGGAAGGAATCTTACTGGGCCAATGTGAAGAGGTCAGCAGAGCTGGTTCTCTCAGGAGCATCTGTTCCCTGCCTCCTCCATCATCTAGAGGCTGCCTTGCTTTCCCTGGATCCTGGCCACACCACTTTAGTCCCCTCAGTCTTTGCATCATCTCCTCTCTCTCTGATTTCTCATCCCCTGTGGCTCCACTGGGTCTGCCTGGATAATGCAGAATAATCTCCCATCTCAAGACCCTTAACTTACTCTCATCTGCAGAAGTCCTTTTGCATACAAGGTGATATTCACAAACTCTGGGGGTTAAGACGTGGATAGCCAGCCCGCCATGCAGCAGAGAAACAAGACGTATTCATGTGAAATGGATGTGGTTAGAGGACAGCCAACTGTGGGAGTGCAGACACTGCTCCTTCCTGAGAATCCTAGATCGGCAACCAGAGGAACCTAGTGGAGGCAAGTTATCAACACAAAGAGGAAGATGGCTGTGACGAAGGAAGGGGATGACGATGTCCCAGGGGAAGTGAGAGAGCTCTCAGAGAGGCTCTACAGTGATGAGAGGGCCCTGGGTAAAATGCTGGACGCCCCTCCCGACTTAGAAAGGAGGATGACTATTCCTCAAGGCATAGACGAGATGCTCCCTCTAAACCATAAATTCCAAGATGAGAAGTAAGCATATACTGCCCCAATTATTAAGCTTTCACAAACAAATAAGACACTAATTATCAACGTTTCTCATGGTTTTAATTACTGTGTACTAAATAAACAAGTTTTACCATTTTTTTAAAAAGCCCTTCCCAGGTGGTTCAGTGGTAAAGAATTCGCCTGCCAATGCAATCCCTGGGTCTGGAAGATCCCCTGGAGGAAGAAATTACAACCCACTCCAATATTCTTGCCTAGAGAATCCCATGGACAGAGGAGTCTGGTGGGCTATGGTCCGTGTGGTCGCAAAAAGTCAGGCACAAGCGAGCACACAGCAGCATAATACTCTATAGTCTGCACACACCACGTTTTGACTTTCTATATATTTACAACTGACAATAAGAGAAGCTTTAACGTTGTGACAGAGTTTTAAGGGTCACAGAGTCATCATGATCACCAAGGTGGTTTGCACGTTCCAGCCAATACACCCCACATCTTACACCCCTCAAAGTCAGAGCTGCCAGAAGTGCAAGCACCAGCCGGAAGTGGGGACCAGCAAAGTCTTCTACCAGAATCAGTCTTAAAGAAGCATAAACAAGATGACATGGTTTTGGCAGCAGGATAACTAGAGGTCTCGAAGAGACCACCCGTGTATGGAAATCGATACTGCATAATCTCCTAGGAAGGAGAAATCAGATGGGCATGGCAGCCAGACTTGAAAGACAAATCTCAAACTTGCAGAAAAAATGTACAAGAAATCATTATAACAAAGATAGAAAATGGCTTCTTCATAAAGCCCTCCGGGAAAACATTGATGTATTGGACTTAATTAAAATTAAGAATTCCTATTAACCAAAAATCACAATAAAGAGAGTGAAAAGACAAGCTACAGGATGAATCTATATGCAGTAGATACAACTTAAAAATTCTTATTACCCAGAATATATAAAGAACTCCTACACAACAGAGAAAGAATAACTACTCAAAAGAAAGTTGTACAAAAGGCATCAACAGAGAGTTCACAGAAAAAGAAAACTGAGTGAACAATACAGATATGAAATTTCCAAACTTACCAGCAATCAAGAAAATCCTCCTTAATATCACCTCTTCAAGAGTGGCAAAAGTTGTAAGTTCTAATAATAGTTGACAAGGAGCTAAAGCAATGAGAACCTTCACACCCAGCTGATGACAGTGTAAATACACAAAAGAACTTTGGGAAATTCTTGACATCACTTTAAAATTTTATTATCTGCCTACTTAAGAGCCAGCAATTACATCTGCAGCCATACATGCTCGAGAAAGTCACCCAAAGGTACACCAGGGGACAGTCAGAATAAACAGACCCCCCACTGGTATTCAGAAAGAGAGGAAGAACCCAGCATCGATGCAGAGGGAGGCAGGAAATAAACATGACCATCCACCCAACAGGCCAGCAGTGGGAAAGGATGGGAACAGGGTTCCAGGTGCCCATGTAGATGAATCTGGAAGCAAAGCTGAGTGAAAACAGAAGGTGGAAGACAGCACCAGGGTGGTTCCCTCAGGGATGCTCTGTGTCTCCTTTGAGACTTGAAGAGTTGCGGCCAGTTGATTTTTTTGATAGAAAGAATCCCATTTGGGTTTGCCAGATGTTTCTCAAAATGACATGGGTTGGACCTTAACTAGCATGAGTCTTTTCAGCCAAGTTTCACGTTTAGACAACTTAAAGGTGAGTCTGAAGTTCTGTTTTGTTTGGCCACGTGGAATAATCATGTCTTGACCACGGAACCATCAACTGTCCCAGGAGGTCAGAGCAGCTAAAACCATGGCTTGTCCTTTGAGCAAAACTCCCACACATTTCCTGGAGCTACCAAGTAGGTTTTTATGCATAGATTTGTTCAAAACTTTGCAAAAAAAAAAAAAGGTTTTTGCTGAATGCAATGATTAGACACCCGTGTGGAAATTTTGCTCAAAACACAGATGCTGCATCTGGAATCCATCTGAGTGAACACTGTGTATAAACTCCTTGAAGATGACACCCACCTCCCCTCCTATGTCAAATCATTTCTCTGCTACCTTTTAAAACTTAGCAGCTAGAGCAGGGGCCATCTCCTTACTCTCGGCCCTACTGCCTCTCCTGTGGTGGGCAGACACCTCATAGCACAACTACATATATAATCTTTTATTTTTCCTTAGAGCAGCCATATTTGTAAGCCTGTCTCCCCAGTAGGACTGAAAATTCTGGAATGTAAATCAAGCTAAAAAATACTGGCTTCCAGCAAAAGACCTGATTAAAATGCATGTGCCCTTCTGAATCCCCTCCGCCACGAGGCACGTGAAATTGCGGAATTAATCCACACAACCTAATGCACAGAAGTGGAGCGCTGCGCTGGTGAGCGGTGAGGTGCTGGTGAACACAGCCCCGTCTGAACAAACTCTCCTGCCACACGGTCAAGGCTTCAGCTCACAGGCCGGAGAGTCAGTGGCCTCAGCTGCTCAGACTGGCTCTTCATTTTACTTTCCTACCCACATAGTTTGACATTCCTCCACCTACATTTCCTCATCTCTAGAATGGAGGTGCTCATGCCCATGTCACAGCTCAACATGAAATAGTGTTTTCGGTGTGAAGTCCGGGGTCCAGCGCATGGGAAAAGCTCCCTCGATGTTCAGCCCTCACGTCCTCAGACCGCCCTATCACATCCAGCATCTTCCTGCTTCAGCACAGGTATTCACAGTACATGTGCAGGTGACCCAACTGGGACCCCAAGAGCGTCTTAGCAGAGAACCCAGGCCATCAGGAAGCCACCACCCTCATGTGTGGGGTCCACACCTAAGAGCAAGGCGTGAGAGGCCAGAGCCGCAGCTACGGGGGTGAACGCTCAGCCCTCGTTTGCACCCGCCCTGCGTCTCAGAGGGAAGGAAGGGCTTTTTCCCAACAGTGTCCCCCACCGAGACGCCACGTGGGACCGTGGGCTTGACGTCCCGAGAGAAGGGCGGGGGGCGGTGGGGGGGGGCGGTGGCATTCAGGCGGTGCCAGGTGGAGCCGCCCCCTGTGCTGTGCACGAGGGCTGGCGTCCACAGCCCCAGGGCAGCGTCCCCAGAGACCCCAGGGACCGCGGGGCCGGGATCGACGGAGAAACGCTGACGGAAATGGACTCTTCATTGCCAGATTCTTCAGAGAACCTGTCACGGCCGCAGACTGTGACTCTGCAAGAAAGGGAGGGTGTTGGGTGTCTCAGACTCAGTTGATCACAGAATCCTTTCCCCCAGAACACCCACTGCCCTCGGGAGCAGTACTGAGGAAAACCCTGGTGTGTTCTGGAGTATGCTGGACGCTAATATGTTTGTGCATGCATGTGTTCATGGGTGTACATGTGCACACATCTGTGTGTTTACATGTGTACACGTGTGTGTGTGTTGGGGTGGGTGTCGTTCTTTCTGTTGTCATCTGCTCCATTCCTTTGAACTTCATGTGGGTGCCAAAACACCTGAACCTTCTGAAAATCCATGATTGAGGCAAAGTCTCTGGATAAATGCTTTTATTTAATATAGTCTTGACTTTTTCTAGAGCCTAGCACAATATTTGACAGATGAGAGTCCCTCAATGAACACGTTTGATTTAAAGGATGTCTTCAAACACATAGAAAACACACACATATACAGATACACACACAGAGGTCCCATCACTTATAGAGATTCAATAGATAGATGTTATTCCAGAACGAGGCAGAACAAATTACATGGAAAAGCTAAATTCCCCATCAACAGACCTGCAAATGCTACCAACACACACTTTCACACCGTTGTTGGCATATATGGATTTCCACAGCATTTTCTATTTCAAAAATTAAGACACCAATCAGAAAAAAAAAAATAATTGGTTCTTGGTCCTGGGCATCACGAGTTTTCTTCTCCTGTTGAGAAAGATATTTTATGCCTTACTTTTTCATTCTCCAAATGAAAGAGATTCTCTGTCTCATGTATCAAATGTCCGTTTCCATTAGCAAGCACACAGGGCACCCCCTCTTCTTGGTTTCCTTCCCGCCGCCCTTACACTTTTATACTCCTTTTTAATTAAAAGAAAAGTTTAAGATGTACTTCCATGTGTCAGAGGAAAAACAAGGAGAAAAGAGCTGTGAGATGGAAAAAGAAAGTCCCATATTTGCAGATTTTTAATGAAGAGGTTTTTAAAATATTTTCTTACATACACAAAGTTAATGCTTCGGTAGGTGAGTTGTAAACGTGCCTTTTCGTTCCATAATTATAAGTGAAATGTTCTTTAATGTGCAATAATAATGTTCAAGCTGTGCTATTTTACAGCTAATAATTATACACAACAGCGTGGGGCATGATGGGGAACAGAAAGTTTTCCTCCTCTCTGTATTACCCTCATCCCTGCTCTCCCTGCTTCTGCCTTATTTGTAGTGACTGTGCTTTTTAATCCACTCTTTATTCTAGGAATAGAAGCACTAGTTAGTTACTTTCTTAAGGAAAGAATGTGAGGCAAGACTGCTGACGGGGTAAAATCGCTCCCATACAAAGTGAAGCCTATAATAGGCTTGCTTTAAAAAAAGAAAGAAAGAAATACACACTCGAACTCCAGCTAAGCTTAAAACGTGCTTGCTTGAATCCTCAGTATTAAAAGGTCAGAAGTTTGCTGTATGGTTTAACACAGTGTTACTGAAACAAGACTCGAATCTGGCAATGGAAGCCGAGGTCATCAAGTCCTGGCCCAGATATCAATTTTTTCGCAGATGGAGAAATAAATTTATCACTGCACACCCACATTTGTTCTTGTGGACATGCACCATTTCTGAGATACCGTGAGGTTAGCCAGCTGTGTACCCCCGTCAGCTTCTCCATTAGCTTTTCAACCACAATGTTTCCTTGAGATTGCTGAATATATTATGTAATTTTCCTGGAAAAAAACAGAAAGAAAGAAGATGCCGCGTGTATGAAGAAAAGTCATAGCAGGTAAAATGAGACTTGGTGGGAGACATTTGAAGAAACCAACTCACCTCAAATTGAGTGTTCTGAATAGTTTAGATGAATTAATTTCTGCATAAATTTGAAGAGCCATAAAAGGAACGTAACCCGGATATAGGAATTGATTCAGCAGAAGCGAGCATGCCTGACGTTCAGTCTACCCAGCACTCATTTGGACAGCTGCCTGGATTTCTTCAGCTCACATTTAGCTCATTTCCAGCTGCTCTAAACATACCTCCTTCTTAATGGTTCACAATAAACTGACCATATGGGTTAATACTGACTCCATCCTTTATTTTCCCTGGCTCTTAGGAACTATGAAAGCAGATTCTTTGACATAAACTTGTGGATTTGATCAGCCATGACCCAAATAGATTATTGGAAAATGTATGTATTTTACTTAGTATTACAGGGCAATTAGGGAAGCAGGTGAGAAAGCCAGCTGTGTTGCACAGGACACGGGGCCATTACAGATGAGAGGCTGTAAACATATACTTTGCCTTATTACAGAATCTAGAAATTACTCCTGTTTCTTATTGGTAGATATTGCCAGGGTTTTCCAGAAGCTTCCATAGGTTTATGCACAGTTGTACTAATTCACAACTTCAAATACTAAGATAATATAAAGTTAGAACTTGATGGGAATTTTAATGTCAAGTACTGTCTCCCCTCATTTCAAAGATGAAGAATACTTTGGTTCAGAGGCTGATACAAGGCTGATTTGATTGTAATACTTGTCACCCCAAGAATCAGCAAAACAGACTCTAATGGCTAGACAAATTCTCAGTTTTCTCTCCATGTGCCTGCTTAGCTTGGTGTGTGTTTTGTTGAAGGCCAAGACTTGGATTCCACTTCAGGTAGATTATTTGTATCAACCCACACACAACCAAACACAAGATGGTAGACAATGTGTGTAAGCCTGGAAGAGCTAAGAGAGCAAGGAAGACATTCACTTTGGAGGTTTTGTTCTGGGAGCATGTGTTAAATCGGAAGGACATGTGAGAGTCTGAGCTGAGTCTCTGGTGCCTACATAGCACTCCTGGAATATATCTTAGAATCTGGGGCACACCATTGGTAAGGACTTGGATATATTAATACTACCTCTACCTTGGTCTAGAACTGTAAAAACTGCTCCCTGAGAGTCAGAATACACCAGAAGTAAACCATCCCTTTCATTCACAGCCTGAAGATCAAATTTAAACCATCTGGATGGCCCAAAGTGCTTAAAATAGTCCCAGATAGTTAAAAATTGTCAGAAGTCAAAAAACATGTGTCCAGAAGAAGATAATGTTATCCTATGCCTCATATTATTTCTACCAAAAATTTCTAAACAAAATGTGTAGCCTAAAATCAGAGATAACTTGGCTCATGGAGAGATAAGCCATCGTGAGAAAGAGCTTTTAGAAACCATGGGCAACAGAAGCAAACCTCTGAGGACTCAGATATCGAAATTATCAAAGACTCTGACATAAACATGTGTACTCTGTTCAAGAAGATAAGATCTAAATTGAAAATTTGGAATACAAAACTGGAAACTATAAAAAGTAATGTCAGATTTTTAAATGAGCTCACTGTAAGTTTTAGAAATGAAATATAAAATAATTGAAATGAAGGACTTAATAGACAAATTTAACTGCAGATAAAGAGCTGGAAAATGGTTGAAAATAAGATGTCTGATAACAGTAGAATACAAAAAAAAAAGAAAAGAAAAGAGAAGCTTCAACCAGGAAAACAGAAATTACCCAAATATTTTTTTAAGGAATTTGATGTTGGGAACTGGTTATACGGTAAGGAAAAGCTGAGAGTCCAAGCGGGAAATGTGAGACAATCCAGAGATTAGCAATAGAGAAAAGCCAATAATCTTCCCCCAAGCCAGATGATCAAAGGGAAGATGTGGGTTGCTGGACCCCAGAGGCCCTGGGTGGAAGCACAGCATGCTTTCCCAGAAGGAGCTGAAGTCAAAGAGCAAATGCAGTCATCGCCAGAGACGTGCCCCAAGGAAGGTTGGAACAACCTACGTGCATCATCAATGCTTTCACCACCATTTGCCAAAACCAGCCAAGCCTGCCCAGAAGTTAACTTCTGGGAACTTGGGATCTGCAGCTTGCAGTGGTCAGTGACCTCATGAGGCGAAACAGAGCAAGGAAAGACCAAGGGATGAATCTGACAACAAAAGGTCAGGGACTGGCAGAGGAAAAATCAGTCATAGAAGACTGGAATATGGAGAGCTGGTCTATTTAATTGGACAATAGAAGAAGAGAGAAAATACAGCAGAGGCAATATGTTAAGGATAAGGACTGAACATCAATATCTGATGCCAACTTAATCTTCATATTCAGTAAACACAACTAAAATCTTGAAGGAGGGAAACAGACATTACTTTTACAATGTGAAAGCTAGCTAACATGTGACATACCTCTAATCGAAGTCAAGTATAGGACCTGCCAAAACTCTCCAGCCTTCATATGTATTAGTGTCCCATTCTGGTCAAGGCAGTGCTGAGTTTATAAAACTGTAGTTCTCAGCCTTGGCCACGTGTTAGAATCTGCCGTGAAGCTTTAAAGAAAAAGAAATATCAAGGGCATGTTGTTGTTGTTTAATCCCTAAGTCATGTCCAACTCTTTGTGACCCCATGGACTGTAGCCTGCCAACTTCCTCTGTCCATAGGATTCTCCAGGCAAAAACACTGGAGTAGGTTGCCATTTACTTCTCCAGGGGATCTTCCCAACCCAGGGATCAAACCCAAGTCTCCTGCGTTGCAGGCAGATTTTTATCACTGAGTCACCAGGGAAATGCCTATCAAGGCCATGACATAACACATGTCAGTTTAATTAGGATCTCCAAGGAAAGGCCTATGCATCAGTTTCTGTGATATTTACTGATTATTGGTTTTAAATCTCTGTAGCTGGTTGCAATGTGAAAACTGAGTCTAAGAAGCAGTTACAGAGACATCCTGATGTAGATCTAGGGAAGAGTGAGGTCCAGTATAGACAAAAACCTTGATGTAAAGGGACTAGAGCCTCAGAGAATCTCTGCTTATTTCCGCATCAGATTCTTTAGTGTTGGCTATGCTGATTAACAGCAGTAGAGTTAGGGCTCTCATTATCTCCTTAGAGGGCTGCCTCTAATCAACTGAAAGCCTAAGAACAAAACCGGGGTTTCCACATGTGAACTGAAGTATCAGCTACTGCCTGAGAGTTTTCCATCTGCTGGCCTGCTCTAAAGATTTGAGACTTGCTCAGCCAGCCCCTCTAATCGTGTAAGCCAGTTCCAGGTGATAAATCTCCCTCCCTCTGTCTGTCTTTCCTTGTCTGTCTCTCTGTCTGTCTGTCTATCTGCCTGTCTGCTGGTCCTGTCTCTCTGACAGGTATAAACTTGTCAGCAGAATCATCTCTTTGCATTGAGTAGCAAAGGTAGACAGAGATTTTAGGATTACAGTTATTAATAAAATGCTTATGGGTGATCTGTAATGTGAGTAACATCTTTAAGAAATCTGGACTTCCCCAAAAAGGATTTGGGTATTAGATTATTAAACAATAAGCTATTTGGGAGGAGATGAGTTACAGATACAAATATTTTGGTAGGATCACCACAGGAACAAGCCCTAGGTGATGCTAGGAAATAGAATTCGGAAAGCAGACCCAAGCAGAAATACCCCAAAGTGGACCTGAGCTACAGGAGGCACTGAGGTCTAAATCCTAGTAAAATGGGGGAAGGGTCCAGACCACTTTGGTGCATAGCATTTGTTCATAATCACTCCTCCTTTCCCACCCTTCAAAGATCTCCCCATCGCATTAACTTTAGGTCTGATGATATGACATTCTTTGGACTACAGGTTGTGAGCAAATATGGTTCCAAGCCTGAGCAGGCTTGATTGCTTAAACTTGATTGCTTTCTCTGGAATGACTCTGTCACAGGAAGACAAGGCATAAGAGATGCTGGATTATCATTCCACTTCATCCCAGAATAAAAGCCAACACATATTAACCCACAACCTGGAACACAGCTACAGAAGTACTGAACACAGACGTGTCACATTTGCAACAAACAAGCCTCACTGTTATAGGGCCTTAGGACATGAGGGAGAGAGTGTGCTTCTTATGTAGCCTCACCACGGCAAAAAAAAAAAAAAAAACAAAACTGACTGATACATCTTCTTCCCCATTTGTCTTAGGATTCTTCATTCACAATTTTAATCCTCTTAAGTGTTCAAATAATGCCATCTTGAAAGTTGCAAGTGTTTCCAGAATGCAGTATTAACATTTTTATTATCATTTAGCCTTAAGAGAATCTTAAGTTTGAGGAAACAAGAAAGTTCCTCCTTTAAGAACAGCTGTGTTAAACATATTGACCAAAGTCTACTCAAGGAATAATGATAAATGTAGCATTAATGTTTCAAATTGGTCCTGCTGAAAGGTTAGTCTTCTAGCACCCCTCCAGCTTCCCAATATCCTGCAGGGAAATTAAAGGAACGTTAGACTAAGCAAGACTTGGTAGGGATGAAATATCTTTAAAATACTTTTTAAAAGATGTGACAGACAACATGCAGCTGAGTAGTTAAAACAATAACGTGGCCATCATACGATAAAGGGCTGGAAAGTGGAACTCTTACAAAAACGTCTCATGGCAAGAACTTTATGATTAAAGAAGTCATTTGATCCTCTCCTTGTGGTTTTGAATAACCCCATTTCTATTTTTTAAACTAAAAAGCTCAAATTCAACCCCATTTGTACTGTCGAGATGAGTAAGCGAAAGAGCAGATGCATCTGGGGAGGCAGTAACATGCATACTCACCACTGACCTGGGCAGGGCGAGTGAAAAGGCTCACTCAGAAAGAAACGCTTAAGGATGCTGACATAACTATAGGGAGGAAAGCAGTTTTACTAGCTTTTAATTGTATTTTGTTATAATTTCAAATTCACAAAATAGCTTCAGGAATAATAAAAGGAACTCCCCTTTAGTCTGAAGCAATTGATTTACCATTCTCTCTCTGCCTCTCTCATGTAAATATATTTTTTGCACCAACTAATGAGTAAATTTGAGACATTTTTGCTTCTATACCTTTAAATACATCAGTGTTTTCCAAGTACAAAAGACACTTCATACTAAACACAGTAAAATTGTTGATTACATTTAATATTAATAGAATACTATCATCTAATGCCCAATCCATATTGAAGTTTTGATAATCACCTCAATTGTGTCTTTTATCACAATTATTTTTCACGTTCAGGACCATGCAGTACATTCTGTTGTCCTATCTCTTTAGTCTCCTTTAAACTGGAAGAGTTTCTCAGCCTTTATCTTTCTTGACCTTGATATTTTTGAAGATGACAGGCTGGTTATTTTGCATAAATTCTTCCTTTTGGTGTTTTTTTGTTTGTTTATTTGTTTTTCCATTTGGGTTTTCTGATATTTCCTCACCAGGAAATTCAGATTAGGCCCTATTAGCAGGAAGATTAGGCACTATTAGGGGAAAAGGACAGTGTCCTTCTATGTGTATCACATCAAACACCACTATCTGCTTTGTCTCAGGATAAATGATGTCATTTTGAGCCTTGCTTTCTGCCAGGTTTCAGCACTACCATGCTCTTAGTTTTCCCTTTGCACTTCATAAGCAATTTCTAGAGACCTTTGCTGACTTCCCTGGTGGCTCAGATGGTAAAGCATCTGCCTGCAATGCAGGAGACCTGGGTTCAGTCCCCAGGTCAGGAAGATCTCCTGGAGAAGGCAATGGCACCCCACTCCAGTAGTCTTGCCTGGAAAATCCCATGGACGGAGGAGCCTGGTAGGCTACAGTCCATGGGGTCACAAAGAGTCAGGCCCGACTGAGCGACTTCACTTTCACTTTCTTTGTTACTATGTGCACATCCTGTTACTCCTCACTTTCACCTGCTAGGATTAGTATCCACTGATAATTGCATAACTCCCTATTCCTTCTACATTTACTAGGTGATGTTCCACCAGGAGGAAGAGATTCCTTTATTACTTGTACACACAAGTAATAAAGTGTGTGTATATGTGTACACAAATATATGTATCAAAGTATGTATGCCTGTGTATGTGTGTGTGTACATATATATATGTGTGTGTGTATATATATATATATATATATATATCAGTATAGTCTTACCGAGCATTAAAAAAATATTAGACGTTTTCATTGGTGAAAATGACTGAAAAATTATGGAATAGTATTGAGATGTGTCACAGGAACCAACTAGTGGGAACCATCAATTCAAGATGCCTCTCTGAGTAGCAGCCATTAAAAATAAATAAATAAAAGCTTGTAACCGCTCTACCTCTCTGGCTGTGACGGCCCCTAAACCAGCTAGAATTACAAATACCCCAGCAGAAAACTCCCCCTGAAAACCAGACAGCCCCATCCTGTTTCCATAATCATCTTATGATCATTTTATCAAAAGATGTGGAGTAAATATGTATTCAAGTCAAAGGCTTAATGAAGACTCAGAAACCCATCATCTCAAGGTAGCCCAGATGTCACTGGATCAAGTGTTCCAGTCAGCTCAACGCTCGTAAGCGCTCTCTGGCCTCACTGCGCTGCCTCTCCCGGTCCGTCGCTCCGGCTCCGTGGAACCCACCTCAATGCTGAGAGCGCCTTAGGTGTGTGCTGGTGGTACAAGTTTGGAGATACTTTGCTTCCAACATCCAATGGACTTTTACTCTCCTATACCCTTGGTCACTTGAACTCACTGTCAGGCTGCTCTTCCTTCAAGTTCAAGAAGCAAAATGACTTTTCCTTAAAGAAGGATGTTTGCTTCCTTTAAATACCAATGACTGTTGAATATGCTCTTTAAATACTTGAACAGGAGTGTGTTCTGTAACATCTTAATGTGTTTCTGCATCATGAATAGTCTCTCCCATTCCGTTCCTAGCTCATCAGCTTGGAAGGCACAGGACAAGAGTCGGACCTTGTGTGATCTGAAGCAGAGCTGAAGTTTCAGCTCAACAGGCTGAGGATAAAATGTGAAAGATGCTGAAGAGAAATCACTGTCGACAACACATTGTACCTGGCAGCCCAACATTGCTTATCAGCATAATAAAATGTGCCAATACTTACCACCACTCTAAAATATGCACTAATAATAAATAGAGATAGAGGGCATAATATGGTCAATGATGAGATGTGGATCTACGGCTTCTGGGCAAAGAAAATAATGGGCTGCCTCCCAAAGGGCAGAACTGGCTCTGGATAAAACTGAGGGTCTTTCTCCTTTGAAAAGCACCAGACAAAAATAGCATTGATTTTTTTTTTCTGCTGTTGTTTTAAAATAATTTTGTAAGACTAAGAAACAAGCAAATATCTAGTATATATTTTTTGACTCCATGTCTTCCAGCTTCATTTTTTTGCACATTGTGTTGATGGTCAAAAGCTAATGGTTTTCATAAAAATAGGTAACCGATGGGCTTCCCTGATAGCTCAGACAACAAAGAATCTACCTGCAGTGTAGGAGAAGCAGGTTTGATCCCTGGGTCAGGAAGATCCCCTGCAGAAGGGAATGGCTACCCACTCCACTATTCTTGCCTGGAGAATTCCATGGACAGAGGAGCCTGGCAGGCTACAGTCCATGGGGTTGCAAAGAGTCGGACAAGACTAAGCGACTAACACTTTCACTCTCAGGTAACCAACAAGGACCTACTGTATAGCAGAGGGAGCTATACTCAATACCTTATAATAACCTATAACAGAAAAGAATCTAAAAAGGAATATAACATATATATATACACATATATATATGTTGTTCAGTCACCAAGTCTTTGCTATAC
>NW_024070206.1:58826119-58844838 GCF_014754425.2 Oryx dammah
ATATACACATATATATATGTTGTTCAGTCACCAAGTCTTTGCTATACATGCATAGATATACATATATATTTATGTATAGCTGAACCACTTTGCTGTACACCTGAAGCTAACATATTATAGATTAACTATATTTCCATTTTAAAAATTTTAATGGATATTTAAAGCAATCTGTTCTGCGTCATTGATATATTACTGGAGAGCTATACAGACCTAATTTTTATAAACTGAATTATCCAAATACGCTGAAGTCACATGGTAGGTAAAGGAATATTCTTAAATAAATAAATCAAATCACTTTTTAATAAACTAATGCCTTTCTCTGGAGAACAGAGCTGTGTGTTATACACGCCAATCATTAATATGACAAGTCATCAGCTACAACACTGTTTTCCTCCATTCCTCAAAGAAAAGGCAAAGAAAAACATACAGTCACTTCTCCACTTGGTTTCCTGTAACATTTGGATTCTCTGAATTTTCCTCAACTAAATATCCACTCTTAATTGAGCAGAACAATGTGTAAAGGCTGCTTACCACCTATCGAGGACAAAGCCACAGTTCCAAATTCCTCTCCACGTGCAATGGCAGGTTGGAGCCACTCCATGAAAACAAATAGATGCCTTGCCCACACTGACTTAGGGTGAGTGCTTCAGTCTGATGTTGAGGTTCTTTCATGTCGCAGCTAGAACTCAATATGCAAACATCACTGTTCCACCTTCCCTTCCTCTCAACAAACTTTAATCTCATTTTTGAAGCTTTGGAATACCATGGCCTCTCATTCTTTTTCTAAACCACCAAAGCAGCATGCTCATTTCACATTTGATGTTTTGTTTGTTTTCTTATTACAGGTGAGTTGATTTGTATCTGCCAAGCTTTATCTCACTAAGTTTTAAGTTGACCTTCCCTGTAAATGCAATTTGGAATTCACTGTTTTTCTCTATGATCCCTGATTCTAATATAATGCAAAATGCTAGACAGATAGATCAATTCATTTGTCCAACTAGCATCGTGGTAATTTGGGTAAGTTTCCACAGCTAAATTTATAATCACTGGTAAAGAAGTAAATTTCAAACAAATGACCATCAGGGTAGAACTAACTCCTTTCTGATGCAACTGTATTCATCACCTTATCTGTATTCCTCCCAAAACTAAAATGACACATTTTACAATGGAAAGTCTTAGCAAACAAGAGCAATAGCTAATTTTCGGTGCACATTGACTCTGCTAAGCCTTGGATACATCCTCCTCTGTAATTCTCAGTCAACCTAGGGGATAAATTCTCTATACAGTCTTGCTCAGTTAGATGTACCGGAGACAATCTGTCAGTCCTGAAGATGCTGCTATGTGCTCACAGGATGACAAGCTTCAGTCTTTTCTAATTAAATGACCATCCTACTCTCAAACAAACTGGTTCCGAACAGGAAAAGGAGTATGTCAAGGCTGTATATTGTCACCCTGCTTATCTAACTTCTATGCAGGGTACATCATGAGAAATACTGGACTGGAGGAAGCACAAGCTGGAATCAAGATTGCTGGGAGAAATATAAATAACCTCAGATATGCAGATGACACCATGCTTATGGCAGAAAGTGAAGAAGAACTAAAGAGCCTCTTGATGAAAGTGAAAGAGGAGAGCGAAAAAGTTGGCTTAAAGCTCAACATTCAGAAAATGAAGATCACGGCATCTGGTCCCATCACTTCATGGCAAATAGATGGAGACAGTGGAGAGAGTGTCAGACTATTTTGGGGGGGCTCCAAAATCACTGCAGATGGTGATTACAGCCATGAAATGAAAAGACACTTACTCCTTGGAAGGAAAGTTATGACCAACTGAAACAGCATATTAAAAAGCGGAGACATTACTTTGCCAACAAAGGTCCGTCTAGTCAAAGCTATGGTTTTTCCAGTGGTCATGTATGGATGTGAGAGTTGGACTACAAAGAAAGCTGAGAACCAAAGAACTGATGCTTTTGACTGGTGTTGGAGGACTCTTGAGAGTCCCTTGGACTGCGAGAAGATCCAACCAGTATATCCTAAAGGAGATCAGTCCTGGGTGTTCATTGGAAGGACTGATGTTGAAGCTGAAGCTCCAATACTTTGGCCAGCTGATGCGAAGAGCTGACTCATTTGAAAAGACCCCGATGCTGGGAAAGATTGAGGGCAGAAGGGGACGACAGAGGATGAGATGGTTGGATGGCATCACCGACTTGACAGACATGGGTTTGGGTGAACTCCAGGAGTTGGTGAGGGACAGGGAGGCCTGGTGTGCTGCAGTTCATGGGGTCGCCAAGAGTCAGACATGACTGAGAGACTAAACTGAACTGAACCCTCAAAAGGACGCTGTGATGCATCCTCAAAGACAAAATCTCAAATACGGACAGAGAGAGGGGCCCCGAAGAGAAGAGAGGAGTCAGAAAATCACCTTAAAGACTGATCCCCAAAGAGTAGGTGTGAATGCCCTTGAATGGCTTAGAGAGGCTCTCTAGGACCTTAGACTCTCTCAGTATCACAACTCCCGGTTCAGAAAGATGTGGCAGGCCCCCCTGGATGGAATAAAGGTGGTCCCCACCCTAAAACCGGCCTCATTTTCTAGAGAAAACATGTGAATTCAGATATTGTGCTTAAGAGCTCTGGCAGCAAGGCAAACACCTGACATCTGCCAGCGGGTCTCAGGGAGGCGGAGGGGGTGCCCGGCTCAACGCCTGGGCCCCCTCTCCTGATGGTGTCCTGGAGTGTGCCTGCGAGTGACCACAGAGATGCTGAGTCCAGGGGTTGGCAACACAGGGCCCAGGCCTGGGGCTGAGTGGAGCAGGAGCAGGAGAGGCAGGTGTTCTTGCAGCAGAGGTGTGGTGTGGACAAAGAACCCAGATCCAAGTACTCACAGCAGTTGCTATTTCGTCACTCAGTTGTGTCTGAATCTCTTTGCAACCCCATGAACTCTAGCCCGCCAGGCTCCTCTGTCCATGGGATTCTCCAGGCAAGAATAGTGGAGTGGGTTGCCAGTCCCTCTGCAGGGGACCTTCCCCACCCAGTGATCCTGCATTATAGGCAGATTCCTTACTGTCTGAGCCACCAGGGAAGCCCTCAGACAGTCTTAAGGGTCCAGAGAATCTTCAGGATCCCTAGATTTCCCTAATCTCAGAAACTGGGTAGCTACCCATGCTCCCCAAGTTTCAGATTGCTTTTCCTCCTCTGCCGTAGACAGAACTGAAACTTGGAAGGCAGGATGCTGCACCCCAGGTGTCTAACCCCCAAACACACCTCATTTACCACCCAGTCAAGGCCAGTGGTTCCAGCAGTTCCCTAGGCAGGCCCTACCCTGGAGTTTAAAATCCCCCTCCTACAATATATATGGTTAGTCTTAATAAATAAATGACTTGGACCATGCATTATATATCACTCAAATCCATGAGGACACGAATTATGTATAATACATCGGCTGTGTAATTTATTTATTAAGCAAAACGTGAGTTTTCCATGCTTGTGTTTGGAGGCCCAGTTTGTCACGCACAGTAAATGATGTATTCTTATTAGTCCCACTCAATTACCGAGTCACCCCTCTGTGTGCGCTGGATTTGTTAATGATAGTGCCACAGCGCTGCGTTACAATACCTGTGATTTTAGTGATTCATAACCGCTCACTAAAACTGTGAAGATGATAAATTGACTGCTGTTGATTAAATGCCGCCAACAGTATGTTTCATATGTGTTTGTCGCAGTTAGGAGTTAAAGAAACAGCATTGCTCAACATCATTTAAATATCTAATTAAGCCCAAGCCCTCACTCAATATAAAGAACTCACAGGAATACAAGAAGGAAAAATAAAAGAAAGCTCACCGGGGGACAAGGAAGGACATATATCCCTCATCATCACAGATGGCCTCATGGAGCACAAGGGAACTGTTGCATCACAACTAGAGAGGGCCAGTGCACGTGTCCAGAAGGGGCCGTGGCTCGCTCCCTCGGCTCACCGGCGAGGCTCTGACGCCCTGGTCCTGCCTCTGGGATTAGTCTTGGGCTGCAGAGGACTTCCGTCACACCTAAGGAAGCTCTGGGTGATGGCCTTTGAAACGGGAACAGATTCACGGGTGTCGGGAGAAGGGGGCTGATACAGGAGGGGCAATTTTCCAGCAGCTAGCATCCTTTTGGCTTTCGCTGCAGCAAAGGGGCTTTTTAAGGCTTCCTCGTGACAAATGGCAGCAGAAAGGAAAATACCATTTCAGACAAAGATTAATTATCTTTATGGCTTCAGCTAACTTTTTCTCCCCTTAGATAAATCCATGTAGAAGATCTTACAGCTAAAACTCTCGGCAGGTAGCAGGAGCCCAAGCACAGGGCATGCTCCCGTGCCAACGCTGGGCTCCTGACTCAGGATCGTGACAACAGATACCCTGTGAAGCTCGGTAACCTTACTGAGACCACCCAGGAGGTGTTTATTTTCTTCTTTTGCAATTCTGAAATCAATTGAGAAGTATGAGTAGAAAGCACATGACTTCTTTTGGAAATCAGTCTTCCTAAATCAGACCATGTCTCCAGAATGTTAGAAGTGGACAGTCAAACAAACAGAAGGAAAAAAAAAAAAATAAGTGGATGATTGTGAATTTCAGAATTTGCATCTTTCAATTGGGTTGAAGACAATTCTTTGTTTTCTTTTTAAGAATAATTTCTATTGGAGTCTAGTTGATTTACAATGCTATTAGTTTCAGGTGTCCAGCAAAGTGAATTAGTTAAACATATACCCACTCTTTCTTAGATTATTTTCCCATAAAGGTCCTTTATTTTCCCATAAAGGTTGTGAGTAGAGCCCCTTGTGCGATAGTGCTCTAGCGCTAGTAAGTAGGCCCTTACTAGTTATATATTTTACATAGAGTGGTGTGCATGTGTCCATCCCAAACTATCCCTCCCTCCTTTCTCCCTTGGTAAACATAAGTTTGTTTTCTACATCTGTGATTCTATTTCTGTTTTGTAAATAAGCTCATTTATAAAGATAAAATCCTGGGTAATATCCCCATGGTGACTTTGCCTTAAAGCGTTATTTTAAAATTAAGGTGGAACATCTATCATTAGCCACACAACCCAGAACTGGGCATGAAGAAATCACCGTGTTCTCTATGGCCTTTGCAAAAGCCAATTTCACTCTTAAAACCCAAACTCAATAGATAATGAGATGCTGAAATCTTAGAACTTTGAATGGCTCACAGCAACGGTCATGGTATAAACTTTATAGGCATAGCTGAGGTCGTTTTCAATTTCTAGACCAGAACTCAGAGCTTAACACATATGTATCAATTTAAACAGACTTGGTCTTGAAAGTTGGGATGATTTTCTTAATGTCAAAAATCCCCAGGGCACTTTTAACGGCATTTACAATTTTCATTCCCACATCTGAAAGCGATTCCACGGGGTCCTGGTAACGAAGGTCTCAAGAATCTTTGAACCCTTACTAGTTCCTGGATCCCTAAATGGAATGTCTCCCATGATAGTCACAGTCAGTCACTCACCTGTTTATAGGCTTGTGTTTTGTTGTGCTCGCTTCTTACTTGCAATCAACCATAGAGTAAGGTTATGAATTTTGTTATCTGAGAATAGAAAGGCAAGGCCACGCAGATTCACTGGATGGTAGGAGGGTGCTCAGGTGAGAAAGGGCTCCTCCAAAGGGACACTCCTTCCAAGTGGTGCTGCAGTGAGGGGCGTGGGGAGAGCCATCCGTCTCCTGAATGAGCTACTTGGGGCATCTAAGATTCGAGATTTCAAAACTGACAAAACTGGGCTTGAGGACGGTCCTGGTTCCCATCCTCACCTCTCCTTTAGGACCCAGACCCTTCGCACCACCGAGACCCCCAGTTTGCACTGTAGCCTCCCCTGACCAGCTCCTGGTGCCATAGCAGCCCCCAGCTTTCGGGTGTCAGCATAACTTAGGAGGCTTCCCAGCTACCAGTCGGTCCAGAAGCTTCTGTTGTGACGCGACTGAGTCCCCGCCCAGAACACCTATCTGCACAGCTTGTGATGCTCGGAGGCCCCAGGCTCCCTCTCCTGCAGTCCCATCTCACCTGGTCTGCAGGTGAAGAAGCCTGCTTCCCCCCCCACCGACACCCGCAGCAGGTGCCCTTTGAATCTCTCCTCTGTCAATGTGATTTCTTTAACTTCTAATATCTACAGGGATGTTCTTATGCGCGAAAAGCAGACAGACAAGGCATGTTGGAGGTGTCACAGGGAAGGACCAGAGAAACACCAAGCCTCCCACTATTCCTTCAGCCCCCATGGGAGGAAGACGTAGTCATGCAGGAATTTTCTAGCAACTTCTCCTTTATCAGCAATGCCTCAGACCAATCTTTCTCAGGCCTTTTGCTTTCTCTACCAAACTTGTAGAAGAACTTTTAAATATAAAGTAGTGCAATGGGGAAAAAACCTGAATTCGATTCATTGAAAACCCCCAAAGCACAAAGTAATGACTTACAAGAGCACTGTGGTTTTCCACAAATAAAGTTGTTAACTAGACCTCCTGTGAGACAATCTCTACAGTGAAATGGAGATAGAAAATTTTCTCAAAAAAAAAAAATTGTTCAGTGGTAAAAAGTATATCAGTGGAAAAAATCCCTTTTACCAACCTCTTATGATAGGTATATAATTAGAAGATGTCTGTTTTACCTTCCAGCTGTGCAGAAAAGCAAATAAAAGACATGGGGCTTCTAGCATTATAAGCTGATTTTATAAGAACAATAATGATTTTTAAAAGTCCTTTGGAACAATCATTTTGTTAGTCCTTCAGTAAAGTTCTCAAGCATCATTTTTGAAATAAGCTTTTGCTAAAGACTTCAGGTTTCAAACTGAAGGGCAGGGAGCTGGAGTGCCTCCTTATTTCATGAGGATCTGGAGTTGCAGTGGAGAGGCAGGACCTCCCTCCCGAGGGTCCCTGGATGCTGTCTGGAGGGGCTCTGAGACGGTCCCCCACATTTCACAGGTGTGGTGGAGGCAAGGTTTGATGTCTGAACAACACATTGACGGTGCCCCAAGGTGACGCTGGCCCCATGCTGGGTTCAGCTCCTCCACCTGCTGGGGTGGGACTGAGGCCACCTGCAGAGCAGAGGTGATCACGTTTATTATTTCTTAATATTGAGCAAAGTAACACAATATTACACATCACGAGTGTAAGAAAAGAAAGAGAGCAGAGATTAAAAGGAAGAGGGCCCAAGCATCGGAACACTTTTGAGTGAGCGCCAGGCAGCATAGCAACATGTTTTTTTTTTTTACTTCTTTGAGAGTTAACATTAGAAGACGCGGTGTTTCTGGGGCCCTTGGAGGTCAACCATAGTGAGGGGAATAATACTTTCCAGATGAAGCAGTAAAGACCAGTACACATAATAGAGTCAATACAATTGAAAAATTGAAGGGAGATCGTGTAAGAAGACCTTAGTTACATAATTACAGCAAGTATAACTTGCACATTTTCTTCTTATGAGTGTCTATAATACCACATCTAACCGGCTGAGTAAAGGATAATGAAAACACAAGAGTCATGATAAAGAGAGATAATGAGAGAATCTAAAATGCAAAGAGGAAGAAGAAAGAAAAGAAAAGAGGGTAAAGAGCAGGAGAGGAAAGAGGAGCGTCCTGAAAAGGCTCTCGCTGCCATCATCAGGACAGGACAGACACTGTTCGGGGCGTGGAAAAACGGCAGAGACCAAGAGCAAGTCACGAGCTCCTGACGAAGGGGGTGAGAAGACAACCGTTGTCTGAAACGCTCCGTGCAGGAAGGTCTGAAAATACTACTGAAATGTCCTTGGCAGAGAAGCAGTTCAGGACAACTGCACATCCAGGCTTTGCTCCCAAGCCCAGTGACATCTGTTCAGTGCGAAAACGAAACCACCGGCGGGAGAACAAGCAGGAAGGCCAGAATCACTAAGCTGGGAGGGGGGTTATTTTTACATCAAGCCAGAGGATTTTTTAGACTCAAAGTAGAGAACTGAACTCAACCTTTTCTGCTCAGTTGTGTCTGACCTTTTGCAACTGCATGGACTGCAGCATATGAGGCTTCCCTGTCCTTCACGATCTGGAGTTTGCTCAAAATCATGTCCACTGAGTCAGTGATGCCTTCCAACCATCTCATCCTCTGTCATCCCCTTCCCTTCTGTTCTCAATCTTTCCCAGCATCAGGGTCTTTTCCAGTGAGTTCCTCTTTGCATCCGGTGGCCAACGTATAGGAGCTTCAGCATCAGTCCTTCCAGTGAATACTTAGAGTTGATTTCATTAAGAATTGACTAGTTTGACCTGCTAAGTCCAATACCAAGGGTCTAATTGAATCCTCAAGTGAGTTTGCAATTAGGTACAGTCGTTACTACAAGTGGAAAATCTAAGATTTGCTGCCTTTTGCAAAAACGTGCATGAGGCCACACAGCAAGCAGGAGGCAGAACCTTGATATCTGTCTGTCTGGCTCCAGCGATAGAGCTGTTAATCACTGTTCTACACTGATTTGTATTCAAATAATTTTTTTTTAAATTAAAACTGAGTCTGTGCCAAGCCATCTGGGAAAGCCTGGTCTCATCCAGAATCTTCTCTGCTGTTGGGCATGGGTGACCATCCTACAGAGGCCATATCAGGGTGAGATGCAGACGAGTAAGAAAAGTGATGACCAACCTAGATAGCATATTCAAAAGCAAAGACATTACTTTGTCAACAAAGGTCTGTCTAGTCAAGGCTATGGTTTTTCCTGTGGTCATGTATGGATGTGAGAGTTGGACTGTGAAGAAGGCTGAGCACCGAAGAATTGATGCTTTTGAACTGTGATGTTGGAGAAGACTCTTGAGAGTCCCTTGGACTGCAAGGAGATCCAACCAGTCCATTCTGAAGGAGATCAACCCTGGGATTTCTTTGGAAGGAATGATGCTAATGCTGAAACTCCAGTACTTTGGCCACCTCATGCGAAGAGTTGACTGATTGGAAAAGACTCTGATGCTGGGAGGGATTGGGGGCAGGAGGAGAAGGGGACGACAGAGGATGAGATGGCTGGATGGCATCACGGACTCAATGGACACCAATTTGAGTGAACTCCGGGAGTTGGTGATGCACAGGGAGGCCTGGCGTGCTGCGATTCATGGGGTCACAAAGAGTCGGACACAACTGAGCGACTGAACTGAACTGAAGACCAAAGTCACTGCACCAGCCTCTGAGTCAGGCGGGAGCAGACGTGGAATCCCAGACACTGGGGAAGGACTGCATGATGCCTCTTCAGCTCAAAATTCACCATCAGTGAAGAGGAGGGGCAGACGTCTGAGAGGACCACCACCCTCCTCTCCGAGGAACCGTCCTCGCCTTTGGACGCTTAGAACGCAACCCTGAGCCACAGCGTTTTACTCACTAACATTTTTTTTTTCATGTTCCTTTCTACTTCACACTGGGCTTCCCTGCTGGCTCAGATGATAAAGCGTCTGCCTGCAATGCAGGAGACCTGGGTTCAATCCCTGGGTCAGGAAGGTGCCCTGGAGAAGGGCACGGCCACCCACTCCAGCATTCTTGCCTGGAGACTCCCATGGATGGAGCAGCCAGGTGGGCCACAGACCATGAGGTCACGAAGAGTGACTAGCACAACTTCACACGGATAATCAGCCTCTCCCAGACACGACCTTGGGTCTCTGAGAGATACCGCAGCTGGAGCAGCTAGGGCAGGAAACGGCCCATCAGCATGGTGAGAATCACAGGGCCCCCGCCACCTCCCCAGCGCAGCCCCAGGAGGGGCAGCTTCCGTTTCTCTTCCAGCCCCCCGTGGCCATCCCCAGAGAGCACCAGCCTTGGGGACCTATGGAAGCAGACACCAAGCGCCCTGCTGCCGCTGAGCGTCGTGAAGACGAGCCCTAACCGTGAGCCCCGTGGGGACCGGGGATGCGGCGGCGCGGGGTCCGGCCTCCCTGAGCAGGACACGGGCACCCTGGGCCATGCCGACCAGCCCTGCCCCTCCGTGTGCGGCCGTGCTGAGGAGGAGCCCACTGTCTTGGCCACTGGCTTCCCCTTCTCCCGCTCTCCTCCTAGGAGGGGAGGGCAGCAGCAGGGCGGCTCGCAGGGCGGCTCTCTGGCCCGGGGCGTCGCGGGCCTGTCCTCGCGGTGTCCTTCCCCGGCCCCGAGTCACGCATCACTCATCTTGTCACATTGAACTCCAGATGCTCCTACCCTAGAGAATGCTCTGACTCCGGCCATTTTTCTTCATTCTCACTAACAATTTGGTAATGAAATATTGATTTTTAGTTAGATTCATATTGATGCTATTAGGTTTGCATTGATAAATCATGCCGGGCTCCTGTCTGGGCGGCAGAGAGTGCTACACTGAGCCCTGGAGATTACAATCAACTCATTGATGTGTTAATTTGATGGATTTTTTCGTTCTCTGAGAAGGAGTGGGAGGGTGCAGGGAGATTTTTCAGCACAGCCATGGTAAAGTTTTCACAGTGAGACCGGGACAGTCATTGCAGGCTTCACGGTGCGTGTTAGCCTCCGAGGAAGAGTCCTCAGGCTTGTCTGGCTGGAACACGCAAAGCAGGGCAGGGGCTGCAGGCCAGGGCGGGAGGGCGGGGTAGGGGCAGAAAGTGGGTGACAGGCCTAGCGACATGGGGCAGGGGGAGAGGGGATCATTCCGGGAAATTCTAATTAAACCATTTAGAGGCCATTGGGGCAGAGTGCCTCCATCTCTAGAAGCCCTGTGTACAGTCCACTCCAGGAAAGCGGAGCTGGGCTGGGGATGCAAGTGGCCGACCTGCAGGTGGGCTTGACCCCCTCCCCTCTGGCTGGTTGGCCGCCCCGGTGGTTTGGGGGACATTTCCCTGGTTCTTTCCCCTGCAAAGTGCCACTTAGCCAGCAGTGTCCTCGGCATCTGCTATCTACTTAGAACAGCCCCTCAGTTTGATGTACAGTCCTGGGCAGACGTAATGCCCGTCACAAGGGGCAGGGCTCGGCTGTACCAAGGCTCGAATTATGATCTTCAAAGACCCCAGGCCTAGCGCCTCCGGAAAGAAAGGGCTCTGAAAACATTTAGGTCGAAATTCACTGTATTCTCTTTTGTTTTTTGAAGCCAAATTATTTCACATTCAAACTTGATGTGCTTCTCGTTGGTGAGCTGTCCAGCCCCTTCCCTTTGATGGGCACCAAGGAGCAGTTCACATCAACTGTTCTGAAACATTCATGTGTGTACACACGTGTGTGCCTGCATGCAAAGGAAATATAAGGCCTGCCTTCTGAAAAAGAGACACTCACAGATAAAGGGGGAGAGCCCTCCAGAGCCCTGCCGTGTGTGGCGAGGTAGCCGCTGGCCTGGCCCAGTCATGGGAAGGAGGAAGGGATCTATCTGTTCGCTTCCTTCACCTCAGCGTCTGCGAGAGCTCGGACAGCCCACCGAGAGCCTGCCGTTCGCGTCAGGAGAGCGCACAGAGGGGCCCTGCTGTTAAGACAGGGACGTGGGCTCCCCCGAGGCCAGCATGTGGGGTCAGCTCTTTTCCAGGTTAGCCCAGTCTTTGTCTCTGCAGAGGGACAAGGGCAGATCGAGGCAGGCTGCACTTCCCAGCTCCTTGTCACCCCAGGATACTCTTGGTGGCCGTAGGCAAGACTCAGCATTCAGAAAACTAAGATCATGACATCCAGTCCCACCACTTCATGGAAAATAGATGGGGAAACAATGGAAATAGAGAGAGACTTTAGTTTCAGGGCCTCAAAAGTCACTGCAGATGGTGACTGCCTCTGTGAAATTAAAAGATGCTTGCCCTTTGGAAGAAAAGCTATGACCAACCTAGGCAGAGTATTAAAAAGCAGAGACATTACTTTGCCAACAAAGGCCCATATTGTCAAAGCTATAGTTTTTCCAGTAGTCATGTATGGATGTGAGAGTTGAACCATGAAGAAAGTTGAGCACCAAAGAACTGATCCTTTTGAACTGTGTTGTTGGAGAAGACTCTTGAGAGTCCCTTGGACTAGAAGGAGATCAAACCAGTTAATCTTAAATGAAATCAACCCTGAATATTCATTAGAGGGACTGATGGTAAAGCTGAAGTTCTAATACTTTGGCCACCTGATGCGAAGATCTGATTCAGTGGAAAAGACCCTGAGGCTGGGAAAGACTGAAGGCAGGAGGAGAAGGGGACAACAGAGGAAGGACAAGATAGTTGGATGGCATCAGTGGTTCAATGGACATGAGTTTGAGCAAGCTCTGGGAGATAGTGAAAGACAGGGAAGCCTGGTGTGCTGCAGTCCTTGGGGTCACAGAGTCGGACATGACTGACCAACTGAACCACAACAAAGGAAGGCTTGGGAAAGCAGCAACTTTATAAACCACAGATCCTTTCAAGACTACAGCCATAAATATCCACTTTAAGTTTCCAAGTATCATCACCCACTCCTAAGCTCTCCAGAGTTCCCAGTTTCAATCCCCTCCTTCCTTTGGAAGGCTGGTCTCCTGCCACTCTGGAAGGAACCAGCTCTAGTCTCAGGGACAAACCACCACCCGAGGGTTCCAAGCTTGACCACAGGACCAGGTCCTACCTTCAAAAGCATCTGAAAGCACAAGTCAACGTCGCTCAGTCACGTCCGACTCTACGACCCAATGGACTATACAGCCATGGAATTCTCCAGGCCAGAATACTGGAGTGGGTAACCTTTCCCTTTTCCAGGGGATCTTCCCAACCCAGGGATCAAACCCAGGTCTCCCACATTGCAGGAGGATTCTTTACCAGCTAAGCCACCAAGGAAGCCCAAGAATACTGGAGTGGGTAGACCATCCCTTCTCCAGCAGATCTTCCTGACCCAGGAATTGAACGGGGGTCTCTTGCACTGCAGATGGATTCTTTACCAGCTGAGTTACCAGCCAAGTCCCGCAAAAGCATTTCATCAGCAATAAAACACTAGTCAAGTCAGAAGGCGTGCTCGCATCAGGAGAACTCAAGGTGCTGGGGAGATGAAGACCTTTCTGAAACACCATTCCTGCCAGGACCTGCAGTTTTCCATTCGAGGCAACTGGACCCCATGTCAGAAGACATCTCTTGTGTCTTCTGCATTGCAGACGGATTCTTTTACCGCTGAGCCACCAGGGAACCCCTGGCATCTTGTACAAATTCCTGAAGGAAACTAAGATTCAGAGAATCCATCTGCAAAATGTGCCTTCCTCCCCGTATCACTGAGAACACCGACATGAGGTTATTCTGCACGTTCAGTGCCTGCAGAGGGGCCCAGTGGACTGTACGTCCTGATGCAGCCTGGCCCCTTCCCTGATTCAGCCACCCTGGTAGAGACTTTTCCTCTCAAGTTAGACAAGCATCTCCATCTCATCCCTCCAGGAAGCCTTCTCCTCCCAGTGCACTCAAGCTTGCTTGGACCTTGGGCTTCTCCAAGCTCTTGTTTTGCTGAGCAGAGGTTGAGGACCTGAGGGGGCTGAGATCAGGCTGCAGGGCTGCGAGTCAGCGTGCGCGGAGACAGGCTGGTGAGGACACGGTCCTGCCAAGGAAGCGGCCTCAGGCGGCAGAGGCCCCGGGAGCAAGGCAGCCCGGCTTTGCGCTCTCACAGAGAGAAGGGGGCAGGAGAGATGCCAGCAGCGCAGCCAGTTTAGAGATCTGGGAGTTGCGATGGAAGAGGAGGCCCCGGAGGAAAGAAAGCCAACATCCTGCCAAGGCCGGCACAAGGGAACCAGCCAACAACTGGCTGAACCTCAGCTCAGCCCCAGACGCCTGTGAGTGAGTCACAGCAGAAAGTCAGCATCGTGTTCTGACCTGGCGTCCCCCTGCTTTGATGATCTACTCCCAGGATAAGCTGCCAGGGAGCACAGGACAGAGGAGGCCACCACTCCCGGCACGGGCCACATGCCAGGGCCACAGCCTCAGGGCTAGAGCCTACAGAGGTCTGTCAAGGTCTGCATCCATGGTGGACATCACACAGATGAATCCAGGCATCTAAGCGATGTTTTGGGTGCTTCCCTGGTGGCTCAGTTGGTAAAGAATCGCCTCCAATGCAAGTGACCCAGATTAAATCCCCGAATGGAGAAGATCCCCTGGAGAAGGAAATGGCAAGCCACTTCAGTATTCTTGCCTGGAAAATCCCATGGACAGAGGAGCGATTTCTTAATCAGCCACAAACAATTACCCAGGGCCGGAATACCAGCTCCTTCTGTAACACAGAAGCAATTCCAGCTGACGTGTTTCCTAAAATTTCACAACAATCCTCAAAGATAAAAATATAAGTTGCTATGTAAGTCTTAGGGCTAAATAGTTGGTTCCAAAATAGCTGACCCTACCTAACAGAACAGGAATTTCCAAGTTCCAGAAAGTTATATGAATTGCAGATTACCTCGCTTTCAGGGGGAGGCAGGTTTCATGGTCCCACCTACTTTGAATTTTACCCACACCCCAGGGAGTTTTTCCCTAGGCAAAGGAGGACAGAGTATATCCAATAAAACTTTTTAATTGAAAATCATTACCAAAGGGCTTTCTTCTAAGACAAGTAAGCTCCAGAGCTACAATCTCTGTCCTCAAATTGTGACTTTTTGTAGCTTTTCCTGGCAGGGGCAGGTCAAGGCGTCTGACAACAGTGGGTTTGACTTCAAGGCCTGCCGACAATTCCTTATCTGACAAAAATAACTTCTTTCATAGGGAATTTGAGAATCTAAAAATTGGCGAGCGAGCCTGCTCTGTGGGAGGTGAGCACAGAGCTCCACTGAGGAGGCCCCTTGGATGTCCCCAGCCGCACCGCGGGCCCTGCTGCCGGTGCTCACGATCAAGGGCTTTGTCACTGAGAGCAAGGTGGCTCCGTGGCAGTGCGTGTTCTGTATTTAGCCCGGTGCACACCTGTTAGCATGTTGACACCACTTTCAAAAGGCTTTTTCCCAATGCACCCCTCCCTAGGGGGAAGCCTCTCCCTGACATCCGTGGCAGTTCCGTGGGGCTCATTCTATGAAACGGCCTTCCGCATGAGGCTCTCTCTGACCCCTCCTCCCCCAACTGTCTGCATTTCCCGTGTCCCAGTTGCAGCCGGGCCACAGCGGCACGTGAAGGCCCTCGTGCACCCCGGGGGGACAGGCGATCTGCAAGCCTGAACTTTCGCTTTCTTTGCCTCCAGGAACTAAATCCAAGATGTGTGTGTGTTTTTGCTCAGTCACGTCTGACTCTTTGCGACTCCATGGACTGTAACCTGCCAGGCTTCAGGCAAGAATACTGGAGTGGCTAGTCATGCCCGTCTCCAGGGGATCTTCCTGATACAGGGATGGAACTCAGGTCTCTCGCCTTGCAGGCAGATTCTTTACTGTCTGAGCCACCAGGGAAGCCCAAGAATACTGGAGTGGGCAGCCTATCCCTCCTCCGGGGGATCTTCCTGATGCAGGGATGGAACCCAGGTGTCCTGCCTTGCAGGCAGATTCTTGACCATCTGAGCCACCAGGGCATCCAACATGATGACGAGCAATTCCAAACCCGCACACACCTCGGGTCCCAGGGGCGTCTGTAGCCAGCTCTTTACCTCCTTAATTTCCTGGCTATGATGTGTCACTCCTCTAGAAATGTCCAAGAGGTGAAAAGTGGAAGTCGATGTCAGCTCTGGATGGTAAGGAGCCCAGGAGCAGAAAAGACCCTGAGCACAGAGGTCGAGGTCCTCCCCAGAGAAGGCGATGCTCAACTTCCCTCCCGGCTCCCACCTCCCCTCCAGCACCCGAAACAGACGGCCTGGTCCCTGCCTAGGCCGCATGCCCCAGCGGGCACGAGCTTCCTTCCCATCTGCCCGCCGCGCAGCCGGTACTGCTCCTGAGGACTTGGAGCACAGGCCACCATTAGCAGCGGTCACGCACTGGGAGGGGGTGCTTCTGCTCCGGGGGCTGATGGAGTTGCCTCTACCTGCCAGCTCCCTGTCTTCTCTTGTCCTCTCTTTCCATCATCCCAATCAGGTTTGGGTCTCACCAACCACCAAAACCGCTGTGAGGACCACGAAAGCCTGAGGAAGCCTCAAACCCAGCCTTGCCCAACTCCGACCTGACCAGCGGCTGCCCCAGCCGCGCCCCCCTCACCCCTGGCCTTCTCCCCTTCGCGTCCAGCTCCCCGCACCGCTTGCTCCCCCTCTTCCTGTGGGCCCTCCTCTGCAGGGCCCCCGGCCGACTCCCCTGCACCTCCTGGAATTCCCACTGTTGTAATTCCTGGGTCCCCGAGCTTGGTCTCCTCACACGCACGCTACACCCTGGGCCACCAGTCCCTGTCTCTCAGCTCGAGATGCCATCGAGCGGCCTTGGCTCATGAGTCTAGCTCCCTCTGCTTCACTCACTGTACTTGGTTACAGTGGCCGGAGCAAACCCACCCCTCAAAGACAACGGTATTAACTCTCAGAGCATGAAGTTTCCACTTTAAACCATCGACGTTCAGAGTCTGGAGTCAGAGGGGCTGTCCACCTTTCCAAGGAAATGGTCATGAAGGAGACACGTTTATGCCACTAAAAGGCAGCTGCTCATTCTCCACCCAAATCCAAACACCAGCTATTTCCATCCTACAGCTGATCATTGGCTTCAGTAATCAGTTCTACCATTAAAAGCTTCTATCATAAATGGAAATTTCTCATAATTAATTAATCACTAGAGGACATTTTGCACTGAACTGACAATGAAATTTGTTTATTCATTTCTTTCAGTCTTTCCTTTACTACTTACTTTCCTAGAGAAGATGAAGACGGGTCTCGAGTTAAAACTCCTGACCTTTACATGACCCTTGCCAACTATTCAAACACAAAAAGCCATAAAAAAACTATTATGGGTCAATTTAGCAGAAATCCAAAAATTCTCTCTCTCTCTTTTTTCTTAGCTGCTGAAGAAATATCAGAAATGACATATATAAATTGGAAATCATTTCCCGCTTGCCAGCATACCTTAAATTGATGTGGCCAAGAATATTCCTTGTAATTGTTAAATTAATTTAGATATTCTTGATGTATTGTTCTTCATGGGAAAATCACTCATCATTCTTCCTTGGCTATTTGCCTTTTTTTTTTTTCTAAGAATAGAGAAAGTTGTGTAGAACACACCACGAAAGTGTCTTCTGCACTCAGGGCATTGGCTGAGGACCACTTTCAACACACCCTCACAGAAACTCAGAGGTGCTTTGCTCCTAGAACCTTAAAGTACGGGGGGAGGTTGAATTTTCCTTAAAGGAAAATAAAGATAAATAATTATGTCTTTGGGGGGAGAGTCTTCCTCCAAGATCTCCTTAAAAAATCGCAACATCCACAGCTTCCCCAACGCAGTTACACGGAAATGAGACACAATGTGAATTAAATGTCAAGGTAACTTACAAACATTTCAAAAACCTAGTAAATCCTCTCCTGATTAGTTTTTAAGAAAACTAGAACGAGTCAAAAGAAATCCAGCACTCCAGACGGTCCGGCAGGTAAAAATTACATTCTAAGGGATGTGGTTTTCCTGGTGCTCTGCACCTCCATGAATGCTGAGTGACTCCAAGTGATCCATTGTCCTGCTCTGTGTTGTGAAGATTTAAAATAGAGAAGGTAAAATTCTATGCTCTTTTAAGCTTATCTAAGGAGTATCTATTGTTTGTTCAAATGGCATATGCGTTTACATTTGCAAGTAATTAGATTCAGAAATTTTTATATTTCAAACAAAATGCTTCATGTAAACCGTAAGTAAACGTTGTTTCCTCTTTTGTATTCTAAAGCGCCTTTGCAGGACTGCTGATATCCTGGTGGTGCCTCATAATGGAGCATAGTTAGACCTCAAGTCCCCCAGGCCCACAGCAACAGTTCACAAGTCATCCATGACGCCCACCATCTGCTCTCTGCCCGGCCAACAGTCAGGTGTTCAGATTCTCACCCCATATGTGCATACGAGACCCCTAGGATACAAGTGCTCCCCTTTGTAAGAAACTTACTTCATACACGGCAATAGCAGTGTCTCACTCAGCCAGCATCTCTGTGTCTGCTGGGTCTGTGTCCTCAGAGAACCAGACTTCACCCTGCTGGTCTAGCAGCCACCAGGCCATGCTGGGGGGCCAGCCATGCCTGACTTCCAGATCCAGGGTCTTGGGCTTAGGGTAGAACCCTGCATATTCATTGGAAGGACTAATGCTGAAGTCAAAGCCCCAATACTTTGGCCACCTGATACAAAAAGACAACTCACTGGAAAAGACCCTGATGCTAGGAAAAATTGAAGGCAGGAGAATGGGATGACAGAAGATGAGATGGCTGGATGGTACTACTGGTTCACTGGACATGAGTTTGAGCAACCACTGGGAGATAGTGAAGGACAAGGAACCCTGGCATGCTACGGTCCATGGGTTCACAAAGAGTCAGACATGACTGAGCAGCTAAACAACAAATATATATACACTCATATGTATTACTCATGGTCCAAGAATCATCAATACCTTATCTCCAGGTATGCGGGTGTCCAGGCATGCAGATGTCAAGGTGTGCGGGTGTCCAGGTGTGCAGGTGTCCAGGCGTGCTGAGTGTCTACTTGTGCTCGGTGTCCAGCTGTGCGGGTGTCCAGGCGTGCTGGGTGTCCACGTGTGAGGGTGTCCAGGTGTGTGGGTGTCCAGGTGTCCAGGTGTCCAGCTGTGCTGGGTGTCCAGGTGTGCAGATGTCCAAGCGTGCAAGGTGTCCAGATGTCCTGGTGTCCAGGTGTGCTACTGTCCAGGTGTGCTGGGTGTCCAGGCATGCAGATGTCAAGGTGTGCTGGGTGTCTAGTTGTGCTGGGTGTCCAGGTGTCCTGGTG
>NW_024070206.1:58844848-59050345 GCF_014754425.2 Oryx dammah
CAGGTGTGCTGCTGACCAGGTGTGCTGGCTGTGCAGGTGTGCTGGTGTCCAGGTGTTCAGGTGTCCTGGTGTCCGGGTGTGCTGCGGATGGATGGCAGGGAACTCCACATTCAAAGCTCCAGGACAGGACACCTCCAGCTCTGCCTTCACCAGGCCCTCCCCTTGACCTTGGCTTCTCTCACAATGCAGGGTGGGGGTGGGCATGGACAGGTGACAGAAGCTGCATTTTCTATTTCTTTCCTTAGATTTATATGACGTTTCCACTTCAAAGAGCTCTGCTCATGGACCATATTAAACAACCTTTAAAACAGAACAGACACCTCTGAATAAGAAGATGAGAGGAAATGGTTGAAATCTGCCCACAATTTGGCCTGAGACCGTGTGTCCACTTCAAAGAAAGCGTCAGCAGATGCACTCAGAGGAACCTCAGAGGGTGGTTATTTAGTTTCCTCAGGGAGGGGAAGGAGGTCAGCTCTGAAGTCAGGGCAGGGAGGAAGCTTGGACCACGGGAGCTGACGGGCACGGGGGCTGCGGAGCTGCCTGGCGCCCCCCGGGCCTGCCGCGCTTCTCTCTGCCGTGATTTGGCGACAAGCACACACGGCAGTTCACTCAGCATGGCTCAGCAGAGGCCCAATCACGGCTCAGGAGCAGGAACAAGGAAGGGACAGCTGCAAAGCCCAGACAGAGAAGGTACAGGCCCTGCTTCAAGGCGCTGCCCACCGCCGGGAGGAGAACCAGGAAGACAGCGCAGCAGCTCAGAGTTCCCCCGCCATACAGCCCTCCATGTGATGCAGAGAGGGCCTCAGAGCAAACTCCCGTTCTAAACAAGGGACGACCTCGACCTGAGAACCCATCATGGCACAACTTGGGTCTTGAAAACAGACACCCATTCAGTAAAGAATCCACCTGCAATGTGGGAGACCTGGGTTCGATCCCTGGCTTGGAAAGATCCCCTGGAGAAGGGAAAGGCTACCCACTCCAGTGTTCTGGCCTGCAGAATCCCATGGACTGTATAGTCCGTAGGGTCGCAAAGTCGGACACGACTGGTCGCCTTTCACTTCTAGTATGGGGGGCATGAAGATGCCTTCCCTGAGAAAAGGCAAAGCATAAACAACAAGCACCAAAAGCCAAAGAGCAGCAATAGCAAACCGTCCCTGCCCCAGTCCCAGGAAGGCAGAGCCATCGAGGCAGATGGGGCCTGACTTCTGCACAGGCACCGGGGTGCGGGGAAAGCCAGCCCATCCTTCCTGCAGGCAGGAGACTGCAGGTCAAGGCATGGGGTATGTAGGGGCCCATTCATCAGAGGCTCAGACCACAGGGAGGCCTATGAAACAAGGGGTTTGTAGGAGGCTGAGAGCTTGTCCCGGAGAAGGCAATGGCACCCCACTCCAGTACTCTTGCCTGGAAAATCCCATGGATGGAGGAACCTGGTGGGCTGCAGTCCATGGGTCGCTAAGAGTCAGACACAACTGAGCAACTTCACTTTCACTTTTCACTTTCATGCATTGGAGAAGGAAATGGCAACCCACTCCAGTGTTCTTGCCTAGAGAATCCCAGGGACGGGGGAGCCTGGTGGGCTGCCATCTATGGGGTCGCACAGAGTCAGACATGACTGAAGCGACTTAGCAGCAGCAGCAGCAGCAGCAGAGAGCTTGTCCACTGTGCCAGTGGCTCTTGATGCAGCTTGACCCAGGACAGAGCCTGCAGGCCAAGCTCACACTGACTGAGAAAGCGGAGAAAAGGTGGGGGGTGCCCCTCAGAGCCGAGGAGCCGGGGGCCTGGCTGCTGCCCCAGGAGCATTATGGGCCCACAGGTCACATGGGCAGCTGCCTCCTGTCCCCACTCCAAATACTGTGCAGGCGCCTCTTGTGGCCCCCACTCACTTGCAACCCGGCATCAAAGGGACACTGGGACCATCACTCTCGTTCCACTGAAGGGACCAGCTCAGATCCACTGCACCTCACAAGAGGGCCCAAGATGTGTGGGCCCATTCCCACCTCCTGCAGGGGTGCTACCTGTGCACAGGTGGAGGAACTCCCCCTCAGTTTTACACACATGCCCCCGGGCCCAGCACTGCCCTGAGTGGGGAGCACAGGCCAGGAGACCACCTCCCTGAGAGCCCAGGCAGAGAACACAGTTGCCAAGACCTTGTCCAGTGTTTCAAAGGTACTCGTGCATTTCATGGTTACCTGTGATGTTTACTGAGTGAGTCAAGTGATTGAAGATGCCAAGACTTGAAGTTCACAGCACCACATAAACCTGAATTCCAGCAAGAAATGAACCAACACTACTTAATAGCTTTGGTGAGTGTCCAGAGGTGGAGACCAGGCTCTGATCTGATGACCGCATCGCCCCTCTCTCCCCACGCCCACCGCAGAGCCCCACACCTGCTCCGCAGCCTGGTTAGAACATCCGTTGCCGTGGCTCTGCCCCCTCTCCCACAGCCTGGGTTCCCGTCAGATACTCAGGGACAGCACCTGTTTTCTAGCTCTGTGCTCTTCTGCAGGGCATTTCATAGGGCTCATTCTCCTATCTGTAAAATGGGACTAGTGCTCATAGCTTCATCACAGAATTGTAAGGATTAAACGAGGACAATCCATGTCAAATGCTGACACTCACACTAAAACAGCAGCTGAAAAGTCCCCTTATCCTGCTCTCTATGCATTTTGCATCCCACCAACACATCCTTGAAGGTGGACACTCACTCACACATGTCCCCCGTTTTTGGCATCTTCCCTGCCTCTCCCATGGAGGCCCTCAATAAATCATTGCACAGAATCAGGCGCTGAATTTTTAAAGACGTCTAGATTATTGTTTTAAATAATATATTATCTTTTCCCAAGAGACTCAAACTGCTGCTACTGCTGCTGTTAAGTCACTTCAGTCGTGTCCAACTCTGTGTGACCCCATAGACGGAAGCCCACCAGGCTCCTCCGTCCCTGGGATTCTCCAGGCAAGAACACTGGAGTGGGTTGCCATTTCCTTCTCCAATGCATGAAAGTGAAAAGTGAAAGTGAAGTTGCTCAGTTGTGTCCGACTCTTAGCGACCCCATGGTCTGCAGCCCACCAGGCTTCACTATCCTTCAAATAGCTTCATCGGGTGCCCTAATAGTTTTTATACACTTCAGTGTAAAATATGAATTAATGATACAGGACAAACAGGATTACCTCACCTCATCTCTGAGGTTTCATGTTCAGTTTGAACAGCCTGGTTTAGTAAATAGTGAGATTATTAAAGAAAGCCTGGATTCCAGGCGTATGTCTCTAAAGATGACGCAACTGTTGGCTTTTCAAAGTCCATAGTTGGACAAAAATGGAAAAGTTCCTGAAATCAAGATGTTAAGATAAAGTTAATTGGGAAGAGTAAGTGATAGAGGCTTCTGTTACTTATAGAAACAACCAATGCCTAAAAAATAAAGTAAAGCTGGTAGTCAATAGTCCCTTCTCCCCAGGGACAGATACGTGTATAATAAAGACCTCCAGAGCATCCACCAATACGGCTTGGTAAGGATGTTCTGAACAGGTCACTTTAAATTCTACCAGGAAAAGACTAAAGTGATTTAAAGTTTACATTCCTGTTGTAAATCGGTATTTCATTTCTATGTAAGGTCATATGATTTTCCTAGATTTACAGCTGTATCAAAAGACAACAGTTCAAATTTATGACTGAGATTTCTGGGGTGAAGTTTAAAATGTTAGGAATGTTGAAAATGCTCAAGGGTCAGGTTTATGCCCTTGAATATGGTTTTTACTCTTACACCATAAGCTGCGGTCACACAAGCTGGATATAATTGATCTGGTAATTAGAGAATGCAATTTGAATTATCACAGACCTGTATTGATTATGACGGACCCCTATCTAGAGCCCAGCAGAGTATAAAGAGGCTGCAATCTAGCCCAGGGCTCTGCTGGAGTGGCTGAGGCCTTGTGAAGTCATGAAGAGGAGCTATGAAAAGCCCCGGGTTAATGAGAGTGAGGAAAAGCCTTAGGTCTTAAGCTGAGAGTTAGAATGGGAGTTGGAGTAAGGGCTGAAAAGGCATTTGTTACTAAGAATTAGGAAAAATAACGACTCTCATTCTGTGTGAATTTACTTAGAATCTATTCTAAATATTCAGTGATATTTATGTTTTGCAGCTTTACATGATGAAAAAACATTCTTTTTCATTGAAACTCCTATAGAATAAGCCATTTTGACATCTGGGGCTTGAAATGCCAACTCCTTTTCCAATTAGAAATAAATGTAGGAATTTGTGTAGGGTTTTCTAAAGAAGGCAACTAACCAATGACAAAAGTAAAAATCTAAACATAACTGACTTGGCTACTTCTTATTGAAGTAAACAGATGCCCTCATTGGTTCAATGGAGCAAACATTTCCCACAAAGAACACAGGTTCTTTCTGGACACAGTGCCTCCCTCCTCTCCTGGGCCTTATGCCAATCAAAGTTTTTAATCTGCAGAGTTGCATGCCCACCACCCTCCCTGCGAAATGACTAGCCATTTTGTCTAATAATAAGCAACCCAAAGGCAGAATCATATGAGTTTGAATACCAAGATAAGTGAGACCTGGACACAGAGCATAGAACTGTGGTTGCCAAGGGGGCGGGGCGGAGGAGGATTCACCAGGAGGCTGGGGGAGGAAGTGAGTGCGAGGTTGGGGTTGGCAAGTGTCAGCCGTTATGTGTGGGATGGATACACAGCAAGGTCCTACTGTCCATCACACAGAGCTGCACTCTGTACCCTCTGATAAACCAAAATGGAGACGAAATTTTTTAAAAAAGAGTGTATATGCATGTATCACTGAACTACTTTGCTGTCCAGCAGAAATGAACTCAATGCTGTAAATCAACTATACTTCTTTTTAAAAAAGTTAAAAAGATAAATGAGACCAAGAAGTGGTGTACCTGAGAGGGCCTGACTTTCGCGGGCATCTCTAGGAGCTGGTCCCTTGTCCAGTCTACGTGTCAGAAAAGAATGAATAATTACAGGACAGGCCTCGGTGGAAAATAAGATCCACTGTGCAAAGGTGAGAAGCAGCCACTCGCTTCCTTGGCTTCACCTCCTAGAGAGGCCACCATCTGTTCCCTGGTCTGTCACTTTGGAAACTGCACCCACCGTTTCCTCCCACCAGAGGCTCCTGTTCTCAGTGTCCCAACAGCCCCCTCGCTCCCCACAAACCCCAGCACCGCCTCTAAGGTGTCAGGCCACCTCAACTCTGGAAGGCTTCTCACAGCCAAGTCCCCACAGAACTCTCTGGTTACATGAGCAGTGCAAAACCTCATCCTCCAGTTTTATTTCCAGGTAAGGAATGAATTCTAAAGAAATTCCAACCAAGAAAAAAGCAAAATCCATCTTGAGTTGCCCAGTGACCATGAACTCATACCAAGCATCATATTTGGTAACCTTTCCTGGAAACGACACACCACCACTGACCGCCTTGGCAAGTAGGAGAAGTAAGTGCAATCCAGAGAAGTTAGAAATTCTCAGTCACATTGACCCCTGGTGCTGGAACTTGGTGACTTTCTGTAACTGGAAGAGGTCGGGGTAAACGATTTGAAGCGCAGTGATTGTCTTGGGGCTCACTGTGCATTTACCCACATTTTGTTTGAGCAACCACACTGGCCATCACTTCCTCTAGGTCTCTGTTGTATAAACAAACATAGATGAATGACGAAGAGCCCAGGCCTGTTCCTTCATTTGTTTTTCTTTAAAAACAGTCACCAGATCATTGACGAAGGATGGAATGGCCTACCCATCCCCTTCTGCCACTGGTTCACTCTCTGATTTGAGCAAAGTCGTTTTGCTCTTTGTGAACTTCACTTTTCTCGGCTGTAGGACAGACTCTAATACAACCTCCCCAGTTGAGGGAAGGATGCCGTGAGGTCACTCGTGAGAATCTGGCCGAGAGCCGGGCTCAGTGAGCACAACCTGCCGTCTGAGCTAGTCCCAGTGAGGACCTTGAAGGGGTAGATGCGGTCCCCACGCTGGCCAGAGCGTGGCTTCCAGGCCAACGCTGCTTCCTAAGCCTATGTTCTAGCCACTCTGAATAAATCACTCACACATCTAGACTGAGCTGACACACAGCCTTTACAGTCAAGCCAAAGAATTAAGGGCAGAATTTTATAATACTATTCCTCTGCAGTCTTGAGGTCAGTATCAGAAACCCTTGCAAATCTATGTCCTGGCCAAACAGACCACTGAAGGGGTGTTGCAGTGGCCCAAGTCATTATAAAAGAATCAGTGCTGCTGAGGGAGGGGGCGAACCATGGGAAACCCAGAGACAGGAACACACTTTCATCTCACACATCAACATATCAGATTACTGAGGGGGAAAGAAGTAAAAAAAAAAGTGTGAGGAAAATAATTTAATATATCCCCTCTTCTCCTGTCATGCATATAGAAAGAGGCCATCTGAGCTAAATCAATTGGGCAAAGTGTCTCTGAAACTGCTGACATAAAACTGGACGTTTTTGAAGGCCAAGGACTGCGTTTCCTTCAGTCTGTGTTAATCCATGCAGAGTTACACTCGCAATCATAAACTTGCTGGTGGGTAAAATAGCACAGATGTAATAAAGCATTTCACGGTCTGGTACGTGTAAAGCTGAGAAGGGCTGTACCTGCCACCAGCCTGTTACATTCCCGTTCCTTCTCACCTCAACTCTTCTACAGGACCTCCTTCATAACAGAATAACAGTTGTTATTGCTGATAATAATTTTATTATTATCAGTGTTTACCAAACCCTAAAGTGAGGTCGCTCAGTCGTGTCCGACTCTGCAACCCATGGACTGTAGCCCACCAAACTCCTCCGTCCATGGGATTCTCCAGGCAAGAATACTGCGGTGGGTCGCCATTTCCTCCTCCAGGGACAAATCCTGTAGGGTTTGGTAAACACAAATAAAAATTGTTTGGTAAAAACAATGCAGAAATTGTTCTAAGTACTTATCAAGGATGAACTCATTTCTTCTTCCCCGACTCTTATAAGATAGCTGCTCTTATCTCCACTTTCAATTCAGTTTAGTCGCTCAGTTGTGTCCAACTCTTTGCGACCCCATGGACTGCAGCATGCCAGGCCTCCCTGTCCACAACCAGCTCCCAGAATTTACTCAAACTCATGTCCATTGAGTCAGTGATGCCATCCAACCATCTCATCCTCTGTCGTCCCCTTCTTCTCCCACCTTCCATCTTTCCCAGCATCAGGGTCTTTTCAAATGAGTCGGTTCTTTGCATCAGGTGGCCAAAGTTTTGGAGTTTCAGCTTTAGCATCAGTCCTTCCAATGAATATTCAGGACTGATCTCCTTTAGAATGGACTGGTTGGATCTCCTTGCAGTCCAAGGGACTCTCAAGAGTCTTCTCCAACACCCCCATTCAAAAGCATTAATTCTTCGGTGCTCAGCTTTCTTCACAGTCCAACTCTCACCTCCATACATGACCACTGGAAAAACCACAGCCTTGACTAGACCAACATTTGTTGACAAAGTAGTCTCTGCTTTTGAATATGCTATCTAGGCTGGTCATAACTTTCCTTCCAAGGAGCAAGAGTCTTTTAATTTCACAGCTTCCTCCCCACTTTACAGGTGAATAAATGGAAACCAAAGAGTTTCATGTGCCCAGGGATACAGGCTCTGCCTGGCAGCAAGGGCCTGAACCAGGATGCCAGACCCTGCAGCCTGCGCTCAGCCACCACGTGAGGCTCCATAAAGCAGTCCACAAGAGGGTTACTGGAGCACCTTCAAAACGCACAGCTCTTGCTAACTCAGAGGCTCCTCAGTGTCCAACCTCAGTAGGCAGACTGACCCTAGTCCTCTGGTCAATTTTCCAGGCCAAGGAGCTCTGGTTCATCCTGTGGTCCTGCTATTCACCACCTCTTGGCTCCCCACCACCCAGGCTCATCCGTGAGCTGATACATGGAAGTGAGGCTCCTCATGTAAAGAACTGCTTTTACACATTGTTTTTTAATGTGGGCTGGAGTAGGGTGGGATCAAGATGAGTCAGAGGCAGATGGCATTTCACTGTGGCCTGTCATCTTGGTGAGATATGTGAGGGTCCATAGGAAACGATGAAGGTACTGAAGGTATTGAAACTGAGGAAGAAACCGAAATGAAAGCAGATTTTGAGAAGGATTCTGAAGTGAAAATTCAGATTGAAAATGTAAATTGTCTACAGACGACGTGCTAATAGGGCTGAGAGGAAAGAGCTGTGATCTCACAGGAGGATGTACGTGTGTGCTGAGCAGGACAAAAGTAGACGGTTCACACACCCTGGACACCGGCTCCCAGTGAGTGTGATGGGACCATAGGAGGAGGAATGTTCATATTCAGCACCCCTCGGTTTGGGAAGTTGCTCTGTGGGACAGAAAGTTGGGGTACTGAAACGCACAGACCCCAGGCCCTGTCACAGCTCTTCACACCACGTGCTTTCCAGCAAGAGACCTCATCTTCCTGAGCAGGCAACTGGCCAACTGGAAGGGACCATCCTGAGGTGCCCAGACTCAGAGCTGGTACCTGGAATCCCTGGGTCACTGAGGGGATCAAGAAGCAAGGCAGAGGTCTGTGCCAAGGTGTCCAGCAGAGCAGCTACTGGAAGAGACCTACGGTTCAGACACACACGACCCCAAACTAGGCTAAACTCCTCTCTTCCACGTACAGACCTACTGTGCATCCGTGTCTTCTCTCTCACCCTGTGTATTGTGTATATGTCTGTATCTGTGTGTATCTACATATTTACATATAAGGATGGGGATTCCCTGTGGCTCAGACAGTAAAGAATCTGCCTGCAAGGCAGGAGACCCAGGTTCGATCCCTGGGTCATGAAGCTCCCCTGGAGAAGGGAATGGGAACCTACCCCAGTATTCTTGCCTGGGAAATCCCATGGACAGAGAAGCCTGGAGGGTTACAGTCCATGGAGTCACAGAGTCGGACACTTTATGTCTAAGTGTATACGTGGATAAATATGTATGGACATGTATGCATGTATGCATTTTTGTGCATATATGTGTACGTCTAGATGTCTATGTGTGTGGCCACGTATGTATTGTACTGCATGTATCTGTGTGTGTATGCATACCCATGCAATTTTGTGTGTTTATGTCTTTGTGTGTCTGTGTTATATGTGTGATACATGTATAGGTCTGGCTGTATACATATGTATATTTGCACATATATATGTATTGTGTCTGTGTGTATGTGTGTCCATACTCATGTACACGTATGCATATGCTGTGTATTATATATGTGATATGTGAGTGTATGTGTTTGCATGTATGTGTCTGTGTTGTTATGTATATATGTGTGTATGTGAGGTGTATATGTGTGCACGTATGCACACCTGTGTGTATATATACATGTATCCTGACACTGGTCCTGTGAGAACGGCAGTTTTCATCACTCTGTGACCTTGAGGAGTCAGGTGAATATCCCTCAGTTTTTGGTATATATATATATAAACAAGACCGTATGCACCCAAGCCTGTGTGACAGCAAAGCCTGTGTGTTCTAATTCCAGAGAACAGCTGGGACTAATGTGTATCCAAATGGGGTCAGATGGAAAGTGCAGACCGGGGACCCACAGTTCAAGATAACAATGGAAACAGTGAGCTTCAGGAAGCCTTGAGAGTCACCTCTGGGTAAGAACCCCCAACATCCCAGAGAGACAGATAGGCGATCACCCCAGATCTGGAGTGAGGCTTTGTCTTTCCAGCATCCATGCTTGTAGTGGTTCATGACTCATATAGAGCAGGCTCTCTTCACAGACTCAGCTCTTTCAAACTAATGCTTCCCTTCTTTTAACAAATAAAAGACATACCTAAAAATAAGGTAATCCCTTAAGGGAAAAGCAGCACGTCTGTATGTGTGCACACTCACAGGCAGCATGTGTGGTCAATCAAGAGAATGATCTTAGTATTTAAAATTATTACAGACAAATAACAAAAAGGAGCTTCTCAGGTGACTAAGTGGTAAAGAATCTGCCTGCAATGCAGGAGACATGGTTTTGATTCCTGGGTTGGGGGCGTCCCTTGGAGAAGGGAATGGCTACCCACTGCAGTATTCTTGCCTGGGAAATCCCATGGACAGAGGAGCCTGGCGGGCTACAAGCCATGGGGTCTCAAAAGAGTCAGACAGGATTTAGCAACCAAGCAACAATTACAAAAAGATGAATATAAAACACAATAGAGAACTATGCTCACAGTTCTCACACATACATACAAAAGAAACATCTAGTCAACTTATGAATAAATTGAGCCTCATTGTCAGAGAAGGAAAATATTGAAAATAATGAAATACCACCTTTTGCTTAACAAGCTAGAGTATGATGACTTTCATTTCTTTGTCGTGTATCCCTGTGCATTTCAAAGTTTCTACAGTAACTATGTTACTTTTACTACCATCAGAAAAAAGTGCTATTACTTGAGAAAAGTGTCGAGAAGAAATAGCACTTTGAGTTCTACATGACAGACTTAATAACACTGCATAGATGGACAGAGCTTTCTCCTTGACACTCTGTGTCCAGGTGAGAAAAGAACAGGTGAGCCCATTCCTGTAGTCAGCCCCCTTGGTGGGTGCGTCTGACAATCTCTGATATTGCCAGAGCTCAAATTAAAAGACGATGTCTAGGTGTATCATAAACCTAGACAGCCTATTAAAAAGCAGAGACATCATTTTGCTGACAAAGGTCTGTCTAGTCAAAGCTATGGTGTTTCCAGTAGTCATGTATGGATGTGAGAGTTGGACCATAAAGAAAGCTGAGTGCCAAAGAATTTGAACTGTGGTGTGGGAGAAGACCCTTAAGAGTCCCTTGGACTGCAAGGAGATCCAATCAATCAATCCTATAGGCAGTCAGTCCTAATGTTCATTGGAAGGACTGATGCTGAAGCTGAAGCTCCAATACTTTGGCCACCTGATGTGAAAAGCCAGCTCATTGGAAAAGACCCTGATGCTGGGAAACACTGAAGGCAGGAGAAGAAGGGAGTAACAGAGGATGAGATGGTTGGATGGCATCACTGACTCAATGGACATGAGTCTGAGCAAACTCAAGGAGAGAGTGAAAGACAGGGAAGCCTGGTGTGCTGCTGTACATGGGGTTGCAGAGTCGGACATGACTGAATGACTCAACAAGAACAAGTCAAAATACCTTCTGCGTCTGAATACAAAGTTCTGCCCGTGACATCAGTGTGCTTAGCCGAACAATTTCCCACCATCTTGTCCCAAGGGGCTTAAATTGCAATTTCTTAAAACAACGAAGATTGGAGCCACGGCTACAAAGTCCAAGAAGGATTCTGACTGGCTCTCGGGGTGACTACTCCTGGCCCTGCACCCTGAACGGAAAACGAGTCTCACAGAGGATTTCCTGCCTTCCCCTGGGATTGCCAGGCTCTTATGAGTTGAATTCCAATGTTGTAGCTTTTTAGTTAAAAAATAATTTGACACAACAGAATGGATTCAGTAGCCTACTTATTTTCAAGTAAAAAAAAAAATATGACAGACAGACAGAGACAGCACTCCTTCAGCCTCTGGGCTCACCCGGAATTCTTTATCCACCCCACACTCCAAGTAGCGTAACCACACTGCTGCCTTCTTCAGGTGTGACTTCCCTGAGCCCATGTGAGCCTCGCGTGTTCTTACAGAACTCAGCCTTCTGGATGACCGCGGTGTTTTAAAGCAGATCACTTGGCGAGTCTGTGGGATCCTTCTCATCTAAGGAAAATTATAATAGCGTGCATGTTTGCCGTGTGTGTGCTCACTAGACCTGGCACATCCTTCTTCCCTGAAACATTCAGGGACATAAGTCTAAGGGGCTTTTTGTGTTGTCAAAGCAGTGGCTTCACCAGGATTAAACGATCCTTAATTCAAACCCTGCCGAAGTGTAGAACTACGCACAGTATGGGCTTAATTAATGTGTGACCACTGGTTCACATCCGCTTCCTTCTCAAGATCAAGAAGTATTGTTAAATACTTCTTCTGCCCAGAGTTTAAAAGTAGGAAAGGAAAGGGGAGAGGATGAGAGGAAAAGAGAAAGGAGGAGAAGCTGAGTGCTCCCCAGCTGAGTGCTCCCGTGTCAAGCACTGTTCTTCCCACCACGTGCCTTGACCACCTGCTCTGAGGTCCTCCCACATCTCTGGTCCTCCCTGTCTCTGGTCCTCTTGCATTCAATAAGATCTCCAGAGAGACTCCAACATACACAAAAGGAGCAGACTGTCTCTACTGAACTCAAGATCCTCTCCACAGAAACCTATGGACAAGGTTTCCACTTTATCAAGTGAGTTACTGGTAAGTTTTTCCTAAGATAATCTCTGAATTATGCCTTCGAATAAGCACATATAAGTATTATTATGGGAACAAAGTATGTGAAGGTTTTAGAGCTATTATTTCATATTAATACATGCCTCTCCAGAACATACTTATCTATAATCTTACCCTTATAAGCAGCTTCCTTTGTGGCTCAGCTGGTAAAGAATCCGCCTGCAATGCAGGAGACTTGGGTTGATCCCTGGGTTGGGAAGATCCCCTGGAGAAGGGAAAGGCTACACACTGCAGGATTCTGGCCTGGAGAATCCCATGGACGGGGTCGCAAAGAGTCAGACATGACTGAGCAACTTTCACTTTCACTTTACCCCTGTAAGTCACCTTGCCTTTACTAATATTAACAGTATTTTAACTTTGAGGCCATATGTCGTTATATTAAGGCAATGTTTGTGGTTTTTTTTTTCTTAAGAAAGTCCTTTTTTTCCAATATTTAAATTGTTTGTAACTTAACTCAAAGGAACTTCAGAGGAATTAATGTTAGAATTCCCAGTGTTATGATGGGAATTACTGTCAGAATTCACTAAAATGAGCTATGCTCTGGAAAGGACAGGCTGTACGCTTAGTTCAAGGAAGTCAAACCTAAAGGAGATTTGAGCAGCTTTGTGTAGTCCATGTTCATGGTTAGAATGTGGATTGTTGTAATAAAGCTTTTATAAGAGACAATACATACCCTGGCATTGTTAAAAATTATCTATCACATATTTAATGATACAAAAAGTACGTGTAATCCTGACCATATCTGAATATTTTACATAAAGTACATAAGTACATATAATCTTGAACAAGCATGAATTTTTAAAAATTTTTCTATATTCTAATGGTATTCACTCCCTTAACTTAGTAAGTCAACCACAATCAAAGGTACCTGTTGTGGATGATTCAAATTTGTTGTACAGTTCGTGTGTCTCTTCCTCTTTGTTTTACCCATAACGTGAATGGCTCCAAATTCACAGTCTTGAGTCTTCAACCTCTCTACCTCTGATGCTATATTTACACTGACACGGACCTTGTCCACCCAAACCTGTCACAACTTAGAATTTTTAATTTCAAGAAGTTCAAAAATATGTTCCAAAGATCATTAAATATGTCTAGCCCTGGATTAACCCTTTTATAGCTGACCATCCTAGTTAATGGAACACTGGCAGCTCACCTAACCCTCTTTCTCGGTCTCTTGGTTCTTGCTTATCCATCTGCATTCTCGCCTGTTTTCTCTAGCATGACCACACTGCCTCCGTCTCCTTCTTCCATTATTTTGTGGTGTGCTCTCATTCACCCCTAGGTCTCAGCCCACCCCAGAGAGCCACAGGGTGGCATGAGCAAGGGCATCAACCACAGAGCAGCCAGGCATGGGGAAGCTCTTTACTCCTGCAGGTCAGAGACTGTCCTCCTCTACCTGGACACACCAGGCGGCCTGGCCTGGGGAACCTCCCGGCACCACTCTAGGCAGCACAGGTAGGAGCCACTCCGAATCTCGGCAATACAAGACAAGCCAAACAGACCAAACGACCCAGAAAGGGTCTGAAAAATTAGATTGCTGTTCGAACCTATAAAAGTAGGCTATGACCTATGTGCAAAGCTTCAGTAGAGTGACTGCCTTTTAAAATAAAATATTTAAAAGGTCCCACAGACTCCTAACATAATACTCAAAGTGTCAAGAATACAATTTTTTTAAATCACCGATAATAACAAGAATCAGAAAATCACAAGCTGAATGAGAAAAGTCCATCAACTGATGTTAACACTAAGATGAATCAGGTGTTAGAATTATCTGTTGAGCATTTTCAAGCATCCATTACAAAAATGCCTCAGTAAACAATTACAATATATCTTGAAACAGATGAAAAAGCAGAGAAATATCAGCAAAGAAATAGAGGTCATAAAAAAGAACCAAATGGAAATAATAGAATTGAAAAATACAATAACAGAGATTTTTTAAATAGTAGAGTGTCCAATAGCAGAATGCAGAAGAAAGAAGACAGAACTGGGGAACAGAAAGATAGATCAATAAACCTCACCCAGTCTGAACAACAGAGAGCAGACAGACTACAAAAAACATCAACCAAGGCTCAGACACCTGGGGTCAATAACAAAAGACCAAACATCAGACCCTCTCAGAAGGTGAGGAGAAAAACCATGGTGCTAAAAGAGTATGGGAGAAAATAATGGATGAAAACTTCTCAGATTTGGTGAACACCTTAAACAGATTCAGGGAACTGAATAAAACCCAAATACAATAACCTCAAAGTCCTATCATAAACTGCTGAAAACTAAGGACAGAAAAACTCTTTAAGACATCCGGAGAAAAACAATACATTATCTTTAGAGAAGCAAAAATGACGCATTTCCTACAGAGGCACAAAAATGATACATTACCTTTAGGAGAACATGAATTCCAGGGACAACAGATTTCTCAGCAGAAATCACAGAGGCCAAGAGGAAGTGACACAATGTTTTTCAAGGGCTAAATGAAGAGAATTGTCAACCAGTAAAGCTATGCTTCAGGGATGATGGAGAAATAAAACACTCTTAGATGAAAGGAAAAAAAGAAAAGAACTTCTGACTAGCATAAAGGGAAGTGAAATCGCTCAGTTGTGTCCGACTCTTTGTGACCCCACGGACTATAGCCTACCAGGCTCCATCCATGGATTATCCAGGCAAGAATACTGGAGTGGGTTGCCATTTCCTTCTCTGGGGATCTTTCAGACCCAGGGATTGAACCCGGGTCTCCTGCATTGCAGGCAGACGCTTTCCCATCTGAGCCACAGGGATTTAAAGCATGCTTAAAGTGTGTCCTTCAAACTTCCCTGGTGGCTCAGAGGGTAAAGCATCTGTCTACAATGCAGGCGACTCCGGTTTGAGCCCTGGGTTGGGAAGATCCCCTAGAGAAGGAAATGGCAATCCACTCCAGTACTATTGCCTGGAAAATCCCATGGACAGAGGAGCCTGGTAGGCTACATTCTATGGGGTTGCAAAGAGTTGGACACGACTGAGCGACTTCACTTTCACTTTAAAGTGAGTACTTCAAACTTAAAGAAAATGAAAAAAAGAAATTTTGGACTCTAATTAGAAAAGAAGAAAGAGTAATGGAAAGAGTAGACGTGTGAGAATGTATAATGAATTATCCTCTTCCTTGTGAATTTTCTAAACAATATATGGCGGCTGAAAGAAAAATGACATCCTCGAGCTGCATTTAGACGTGGAGCGAGTGAAGAGGACCGCGTGGCAGTGAGGTGTCACGCGTCACCCAGAGTGGTGAACGCCAGTCACAGCAGGCCACGTCCAGCTGGTTATTTCTGATCTGCCTGCCAAGGCAGAAGACATGGATTGGACCCCCGGTCCAGGAAGACGCCACAGGCTGCGGGGCAGCTAAGCCACACGCTGCAGCTACTGAAGCCGTGCGCCCCAGAGCCCGTGCTCTGCAACGAGAGGAGCCCACACACCACCAGCAGAAAGGCACCTCCACTCTCCGCAACCAGAGGGAAGCTCGTGCAGCAAGGAAGAGCCGGCTCAGCCAAACGTAAATAAATAAATAGACTGGAAAGGAGGAAATCAAACCATCCTTGTTTGCAGACAACGTAATTTTCCACATTATTTCCACAGAATCCCAAAGAATCTGTAAGACCATTCCTGAAACTCAAAGGTGAGTTCAGCAAGTTTGTAGAAACAAGAAAAGCCAATCCCACTTGGAAATAGTAACCATGAGCTATGGAAATCAAATTATAAACACAGTATCATTTGCAATATAAAGAAAATGAAATACTTACTTACATACTCAACAAAACATGTACAGGATTCATATATTGAAATTTTTAAAACATGGGTGATAGAAGCCAGAGAAGACCTAAGCAAACAGCCCCTCATATGTTAAAAGCCTCAGCATAGCCCTTCCTCTCCATTGTAAGCTCTTCCCATAAAACAGAGTTACCACCACCATCACAGCCTTAGTAGTATAATTTCTTGCTTTCGTGTCTGAATCTATCTGCCCCCACCTGCAGGTAGGGACTGGATTTTTCAGTACTGTTTCTCCATGGCCTGGCCCAGCACTTGGTACAGGGGCATTCAGTAAACATCAGGTAGACAAGTCAAGTCAAGTAAAGAAGCAGTAAGTTGGTCCAGGAGAGAATGTCACGCAGGTAACTTGGGGCCGTAGTTCTGGCTTTCAGAAAAGCATTCAGGGCTGGCAGTTCAGATTTAGGAGCCTTCAGAGTCAGATACTTAATTAGACTCTAAATGCAAAGAAATATCTGGAGAATAGAGAAAGAAAGACGGGGTGGGCACCAGAATGGCCACCATCAAAAGTCCACACACAGCAAACACTAGGGAGGGTGTGGAGAGAAGAGAGGCCTGCTACACTGTTGGTGGGAGTGTAAATTTTACAGCCACTATGGGCAACAGTATGGAGGCTCCTTAAAACACTAAAACTAGAGCTACCCTGATCTATCTGATCCTGCAGTCCCACTCCTGGGCATACATCCAGAGGAAAACATGATCCGAAAGCATACATGCACCCCAGTGTTCACTGCAGCACCGTTTACAAAAGCCAAGACTTGGAAGCAGCCCGAATGTCCATCAACAGAGGAACGGACAGAGAAGATGTGGTGTGCAAAGGACTACTACTCAGCCTGAGGGAAGAATGGAGTGATGCCATCTGCAGCATCACGGACGGACCTAGAGAGTGTCATACTGAGTGATTTAAGTCAGACAGAGAAGGAGAAACACCGTATGACATCCCTCATATGTGGGATCTAAGAAGAAATGATACAAATGAAGTTACTTACAAACCAGAAAGAGATCACAGATTTAGAGAATTAACTTATGGTTGCCTGGGGGAGGGGATAGTTAGGGAGTTTGGAAAGGTCATGTACACATTGCTAGATTTAAAATGAGTGACCACAAGGACCCACTGTATAGCACCGGGAACTCTGCTCAGTGTTATATGCCAGCCTGCAGGGGAGGGGAGACTGGGGAGAACAGATTCATGGACATGTATGGCTGAATCCCTTCACTATGTGTTGAAACTACCACAACCTTGCCAATACAAAACAGAGAGGTGGTTGGGTTTTTTTTGTTTTTTTGATTAAAAAAAAAAATGGGGAGAGAGAGGGGAGGAAGGAAGGAAAAGAGGCGAGAAGAGACAGGAAGTAGGGAGAATCCAGGGTAAAACCCAGCAAACCAAGCCAAGAGCAGCAGCCCCCAGAGGCCTGAAGGGCAAAGACTACAGAGCTGGTCAAGGCGACGTCACGTGGGGAGCGGGGACGAACGGCAGTGAACTGAGGTCTCAGTGGCTAAAGGCGGGGATGGGGGCAGCCAAGTGGCGCTAAGGGAGTCTTCGACAGGAGGAAAAAGTTTGAGAAAAGTCAAACGCTGAGAGGAAGGATGAGAAATCAAAAGCAACAGAAAGCAAAGTGGAAGGCGTTGCTGTGGAGTGAGAGCCCCCAGGAGAGGCGGAGGCCGGGGGAAGACCAGGGCACAGAGCAGAGGGCAGGGAGCTCCCTGGAGAGGTCAGGGGGACCTCAGACACCCAAGGCGAGCAGGCCGGGGTGACACTTCGGGCGTCAGACTTCTGTCTGTAAATCTGTTATTGACTCCCAGAGCTGGTCCAGCAAAGGCGGGAACTTCAATAGACTGGCGGTTTTAAAGTTGCAAAGAAAGTGAAGGAACTGGGGAGGGCAAAGCGAAGTTTCCAGGAGCCACTGACAGTTGACCTGCAGTGACCACGTGTAGCTCCCAGCCCAGCCTTGACCTTCCCTCAGGCAGAGATCAGGGGCCCAGCGGGGAAGGCAGAGGACAGGAGGGAGCTCCAGAGGGTACTTGTCCATCTCCTCTCCTGTGCCTGTACTTCTGGGCTCTTGGATGTCGGCCAAAGTCTGTGAAGACCCTGTTTTGCTGTATTTCTGAGGCTGCACAATCACTGTTTCCTTCAGTGTTCCTACAGTCTAGGAACAAAGCTTATTCATTGTCCTAGCAGCAGAAAAGATTCCAAAATTCATCTTCTCCATAATTCAGACCCAAGTCAGCAGGCTGGCAGGCTCAGGTAATTTGGCCAACTTGCTGGCCACGAGGACTCACGATGTCATCCATCATCATTACGAGCCGCATTCACCACATTTCTTCCTCTGGCATAAAGTGTGAAATGCAAAGGATCATTCGGACAGAGAGAGATGAACCAATGAGATCCTGGGATTCAAAGAGGTGCTTTGTTAGAAATGAAAACGGAAATATGATTCCAAGGGAAAAAGGACTTGGTGGCAACATGGTCACACACTCCTTTCAAAACATGAAAAATAAATTCACCCTCAAGAAAAAGAAGAAAAATGGATCTGACAGATTCATTCTCTCCTATCTGGAGGCTCCTCCTCTGAGCCTGTACATCAGGAATCAGTCTGAACAAGCAAGGCTGGGCCACCAAGATGAGGCCTAGCTTCCATTGTCACCCAGCCCCATCCTCTCCTCACTGGTCTCTGCTTTTTAACCCAAATATGATTAAGTGGCTTGTCCCAGAAATGAAAAAAAAAAAAAAAACTTCCATTCCAGCCCAAACGCAAATAGATCTCACACATGCATGGCTACCTTTGCAACATCCACATCTAAGTTGAATGTTCAGAACTCTGATTGCCTTTCTAACCCAGAAGAGAATAAAAAACATCCTTCAGTGGCTTATTAATTACAAATTCTTCCCTATAGTCTGTGAATGTACATCAGAAAAATGCGTGTTGGACAGAGGAGAATGATAAAACGTGGTCAGATATTCCGAGGTTTATCAGTCCCACTCCCTGATGTTACAGACAGGCTGCCTACAGACCAGGAAACAAAGGTCCCCGAGGCAGCTTTTCAGACCCGGACAGTTTTGACCACATTAGAACACCCATCAGCTGTAACGCAGCACAATGCAGGCATCTCGGCTGAAGTGGCACACAGCAGTCTTTGCTTCTATCGGGGGTATCTCCTGCACACCTAAGCCCAGATGTGGCTGTACCACACACAGGACACAGCGCGTACCCAGTAAGCATTTGTTCAATCGCTTCCTAAAGTCTACGCAAAAGAGAACCCACTTTGATCTCCTTGAAAGTCCCAACCATAAATGATTCTCGAACGTAAGGGGAATCTTGACAACTTCCCCGCTGAGGATGACAGTTTGTCAATTTATTATAGAATCATCATGACCATTTCGGAACCAAATCTCAGAACACTAACAATGGACTTTTTCTGAGTTATGCACTAATTCACATCAATATTCATCTTTTTATTATATGGTTAGTGAATCACTTTAATGGGTAAATTTTAAATTGCTCGAATTCAGAACTGTGTCAGAAAATCCAGAATAACTCTCAGGTAAGATCTGAGGATCTCATCACAAATCAAATGTAAATGACTTGAACACTGTGATGTTCGTTTTGAGAAGTTCTCATCTGCAAATGGACCTGATTTGATAAATTGCTCAGAATGTGAAATTATGAAACTCCTCATATATGGGTCAGTTTAGTGAGAGATCAGTAACGTAAAGTTATGATGGTAAGCCTAGTAAAAACTACAATGAATACCATCTTTCTCTTACAGATGAGGGGAAATAAGCTTATTAACAACATAGTAACATTGCTTCATCTCCTCTTAATAGATTGTAGTCTATGCATCCAGTGTTGAGTGTTTATGTTGCCATCAATCTAACTGAAAAAAGACAGGGAGGTTTTTCTGATGGACATCTCTGCCACCTTCTTAACTACTAAAATCAAACGTCATGTTCGGCAATTAATACTGAGACGGAACAGACAATGGCCAGATAACACCTTAATTTTAGATAAATAGATTCCCAAGTCAAGACCATATAAAGGTTGATATAAAAAGGTTCGTGATATCTAAAGACATAAGGAAATCACAACATTCTCCTTACCTTGGAAGAACACAAATTAGTCACATATTACCTTGTTAAACTAGCTGCACAGAAAGGGTATATATCAAAAAAAAAAAAAAAACTGTTACCATTGTGTGAAAGAGAAAAATAAATGACTAATTGGGAAGAGGAATGAGTCTATTTTCTAAGAGAAAATCAAGCAGGAAGCATTTAAAAGGATTTAGTTTCATCCTGCTTTGCTCGTTAATAACATGGTTCCTCATGAAGTAGGATGATAAACCCAGAGGCAAAGTGAAATTATTCAAACTTCCTAGGTCCCGTGGTCTCGGGCTACATTTTGAATGTGATGTGCGACATGAAAACACCTTTTTTTCCCCCTCTTTTCAAATCTCTGAGCCTCCTGGCACATGAAGTAAAACCACACAATGCCCACTCCTCAGCGCAAAGAAAACCATCCTTACCACACTAAGCAGGGATCTAAACACACTTTTAAAGGGAGATTTTGGCAACCAAGCACAGTGAGTGGCAATCGGCATCCTTTACACTGAAGGAAGGCCAAGAGGAGCTCTGACGGGCCCGAGGATGAGTGTGTACAGCTGTCAATGGCATCCTCCTTTCCTTTTCCGAGAGGACACAGAGTGTTTTTTTATCTGCGCTAAACTGACAGGACATACTTGAGCAGTGACATATGTTTTCAATCTTTATTAGCAACTTATTAGCCTAAAAGTTTCTCTTCCTCCTTTCTGCCCCTACTTCCCCTTCTTTAAAAATTTAACTAAAGAAAGTGACATGTTAATTTCAGCTCCGCCTCTGCCGGGTCACCCTGGGGTCAGCAGATCAGAAGCATCTGCGGAAGAAGAACAGCACGCTCAGACCGCGGGCAGGGTGACCCGGCCATCAATCAGGTCGCTGCGCATCTGAACAATGACAGCCAACTGTCAGGAAGCGGGAGGTGGGGCCTCATTAACACGCGGCTCACCTGCCCCGAGCTACGCCTGGCTTGTAACAGTTACCATTGCTCACCTCCAAGGTGTTGCTTGTCTCTGCTCCATGAAATAACAGGTCCTCTGTTTCCAGCCTGGTCTCCCCTCTGAGTTCACATGGCCAAGTCTCCTGGAGACAAGAGGAGGAAGAGAGGGCTGGGCTGGGGCCAAACCTGGGAGGGAAAGGGTGCTGTCAGAAGCCGAAAGAAGGCACCTGGGTTCACCGACCGTGAGAGGTCAGCGGATGGGGCCACTGAGAACTGAGCAATCCACACGCCAGCCAGGGATGCGAGAGTGTGGTCAAGGGTCCCAGACACCCCCCACCCCATTATCCTCAATGAAGGCATCTCCTGGACAGGAAGGTCTAAGATCTCAAATTCATTTTCCACTTTGTTTCTTGTAACTACAGGTAACTTGAAAATAAAGTAACCACAAAGCTCTCATTTTCTGAGCATCGGAATATACTACTGGGAATCTCTTCCTTCCTGCACCTTTCCTTCCTGCATCTGCCTCTAACATACAACATTTAATTAATTTAGCCTAAAGAAACCTTGAAATGCTGCCCACAAAGAGAATTCTCCTAGAGAATATTTTGTTGTGAAATGATATTTAATTGTGTTCCCCAAAGGAGGCCGTCACATATTTGTTGTGAGGTAGCCTTCCTGGACTGTATAAACCCAGGTTCTGGGTGGAGTATGGTTTCTTTGAAGGGCCATAAATAGATTCTGCTAAGAAGTTTTAATGGGAAGCCCAATTTAAACCTGGGCCACCATCCAGAATGGTTGGTAAGTTAGAAAAACTTGTTATTCTGCCACTGTAGGGGAATTAAACACACAAAGACACACAGAGCTGGCCTTTCTTAACTCTGGGACAATAATAACGTACCTTTTATACCCAGGTTGGAAAAGTAACCAAAGGCCGCTAAACTCACAGGGGGCTCATGGGCCGTAAGACCGAGCCTGGGAGGATGCCGTGACCTCTCTGAGGCCCTGCAGACCGGAGGCAACACCAACCGGGGCTCGAGGGCCCAACTCGGTCACGGAGGAACTGGAGACCTCCCGGGAGGAGCAGGAGGTGCAACAGAATAAGCCGATGGCCAGTGCCACACGCACGCTGGGTGTTTAAGGGGCCTCGAGCAGGGGTCACTCACACGCGGGAGGCAGAGGGGCCTTGGGGAGCAGGAGCGAGAGGAGCGCAGACAGGAGGTGGAGGGCACGTTTCTCCTGGGGCAGCTAGGGGCCCTTAACTTGATGGCAGCAGGAGAAGCAGCTGACGAGCCGTGCATGCGGGGCCTTCCGGGGGTCCCAGCTTGCGGCCAGGCTCCACCTCCGTCAGGCTCCACCTCCGCCAGCCTCCACCTCCACCTGGCTTCCAGGCTGCTGATGGCAGCGTCACGTGGCTGCACACGGTGTGGCAGGGGCACCTGCGGCCGCCAGCCTCCGAAGGGCCTGGCCGAGCCCAGCACTTCCGCGAGGGAACACACGTCCTCAGTGACGGCAGGGCCCGCGTCTGTGTTAAACACAGATGTTCAGTCCCTTGTCTGCATCTGCAAAATCCCCGAAGGTTGCAAAAACCGCAAATATTTTCGTAGCTCCTTCCACGACAAAATCTGATCTACCCTTAACTGTCGTGGGACTCCTCTATAGTTGCTGTTTAACCCTCGGAGCGTGAGCACGCCTGGTTTGGCGGCATCTAGACTCATGTGTTTGATTCTGAAGCAGCCTCCGACTCCAACGTGCTGTTCGGGACACAACGTGCACTGTTTCGCCCTGCACAACCTCAGATTCTGAATTCCAAACTCATGCAGCTGGGTGATGACTCCAGATCAGGCATCCTGAGGCCTCAAATAGGAGGAGGGTTTTGTGAGCCTCCATCCAGACACCTGCTGACATTCCTGAGGCTGACAAAACAGTTACAAAATAGTGCGTAGTTCACGTTGTTGTTTCTGGGAACCCCCATGTTGAAATTGCCCATCAATTATTGTTTTCTCTTCTTTTCTGGATAACAAGCCAAGGTCATGGTTAATAACAGTTCTGCCAGGAACGTTGTGTTCATATCAACTCAGAGGGATAAAAGCTCCCTGGGCCCAGGACGCAGCTCTGAGAGATGCAGCCATGGGTGGCTTGCTTTCCTGGAAGCTTCAGATCCGCTTGTAGACCGTTTGGGGTCGGCACCCTCAGAGGAAAGGCCAGAAATCGGTGCATACCCAAGTCCCCAAACCCTCATGCTCCCTCTCTGATTTGAGAAAGTCACTGTCGCAGTTGCTCTAAGGAGGGAAATAAAATATAGGCCTACCCAATTCTAACTCCCAAGAGCTTACTCTATACCACACAGAATTAAAATATTGATTTTCCAGGAGACCACCAGAAGATAAAAGGTGGGTTTTGATGCAAGAGTCTTACGTGTAACAGAAACCAAATTTCACTTCTGGTGATGCTTGTCTCATTTACCGGGACAGCACTTGTCCCTGACACTTGCCCTATCTCCTTTTGTTTCACAGAAATTACTTTCAAAGCTTCATATTTTTAAATCCACCACCTGGCTGGCTAAGATATTTTTTCCCAATCACAGGGCAAATGATCTTTTCCAAAACAAAATCCAGATTCATTATGCAGCTCTTTAGGTTTCCTTTATTTATTATAGATTTCAAAAAGGCACACGCAGGACACATCTGATTTTTTAAAAATAAATCTCCCCCTCTCTGCTTCTGTCTGTCTCTCCCTCTCTCTCTGTCTCTCCCTCTGTCAGTCTGTCTCTCTCTCTGTCTCTCTCTGCCTGTCTGTCTCTCTGTCTCTCTCTCTCTGTCTCTCCCTGTCTGTCTCTCCCTCTCTCTTTCTCTTTGCCTCTCTGTCTCTCTCACTGTCCTCCTCCTCTCCCCTTGTCTCTCCCCCTGCTACCCTCCCTAACTGTCCAGCCTCTACAAACCCAGGACTGTGAAAGAAACACCCGTCTATTGCTCTGTCAAATGTGCCTGCCTAGGATAGTGATTGGGTTTACAGAAGAGACAAACATTTCAGGCATGCCATTCTGGGGTAATGAAGCATGGCAACAAAATATACCTGTGCAACATTTGATAAAGATGAGCTGACACGCCAGTCCAAATAGGTTCCTTTGTGTGTCTGCACGTGTCTCCCATCATGGCCCTCACCTGAACACACGAAGGCAGCGGCAGCAGTGGCAGCTGGCAGGGCCCAGGAGGGGAGCTGCTCGCACAGCGAGACAGTGTGCGCCTCTGGCCTCGCCTTCACTCCCACTGCCCCTAATTTATGGTAGGTGTCCTCCCATTCTATGAAAAGAAGAGTGGCTCGATTTTTCTCTCTTTCTCTTGCTATCTAGTTCCTGTCACAGGGCACGGGAGAAAGACAATGAGCAGGGTCCCTCGGTGTTTAGCATGGGATCTTAAGTTAGAATGCTTCTTAGTAGGGTTTCTATGGCCTTTATTGTGGTTTGATTAATGCAAAGCAAAATTAAATCCTACAGTTACACATGAGTCCATCAAGCCAGGAGCAGGCCCTCTGTACTTCCTGCTTTGGTTTACAGAGAGCATCTTTTGTTGTTTGATCTTCGCTCAGAGAAGGTGGGATGGCAGCGGGCTGGGGGAGAGAGACTAGACCAGCTGAGAAGTGATCTGGACGATGTAGGAGATCCAGTGACCCACACGGGAGCTCAGCAGTCATTCTGATCGCTCATCCACATTGGGGTCTTCGAGTTTCCGTCCACTTCCTGGCTTGGGGACAGCCACAGTGGCCAGCCCAGGTGAGCCTCTGCAGGTGCCTGGCGCAGGGTGACACCCAGATGGCTGGGAGGGTGCTGTCTGCCCCCTGCTGCTCTCTCTGAGCCTGACTTCACAAAGGCCTGTTCGGTGTATGGCCTTGATGCTATTTATAGAGAAGCACATCCTATTTATAAGGCAACGCAGTGAAACCGAAAGGGGCATAATAGCCACTCTGTATTATAAAGCCCTTCTGCTGAGCGAGCTGGACAAAGTGCCGTGGGTGATCTGATTTCTTTCTTCTCCCGGTGGCAGTCAGAGTGTGTGGCGCTCCGCACGATGACAACAATGAACACTTTGTGGTGTGATGACCTCTCCAGGAACCAGACACACACAGGTTCTACTTTTGTTCACTCATTCCATTACCAATCTGTCATCACACCCGCACCCAGGCCTAGAAACCCCAGCTAACCCTTACATTCACATGGGCTGAACCTTCACTCTGCCTGCATCAGATGAAGATGCCTCTGAACTGTAATTTCCATGCAAAGTCATCTTGGGTAAGGATCCTTCTTTATCCCCCTCAGAGCCTGTACAATAACAATACAAATCTTGACTAGAGAAAATACAGAGCAGGCATGTGGAACTTTCCTGGTGGCTCAGACAGTAAAGAACTACCTGCAACGCAGGAGACCTGGTTCGATCCCTCAGCTGGGACAATCCCCTGGAGGAGGGCATGGCAACCCGCTCCAGGATTCTTGACTGGAGAATCCCGTGGACAGAAGAGCCTGAGGGGCGAGAATCCCCGGGGTAGCAGACCTGTTCTCTAGTTGTGATAGGCAGCTATTCTCTAGCTGTGACAGGCGGGGGCTGTTCTCTGGTTGTGACAGGTGCCCAGCTGAGCAACTTAGCGCGGGCATGAGCATGTGGGGTTTGATATGGGAAGGCTGATTCGAGCATCTGCCTGGCCTGTCCTTAACTGGGGGAAGTCTTAACTGATGCTTCCTCTTCTATAATATTAGAATAGAAAGGGACTTCCCTGCTGGTCCAGTGTTTAAGAATTCTCCTGCCAAGGCAGGAGACACAGATTCGACTCTTGGTCCAGGAAGCTCCCACATGTCTCGGAGCCACAGAGCCTGTGTGCCACAGCAGTGAGCCTGTGCCCTAGAGCCCGGGAGCCACGTCTGCTGAGACCATGCCCTGCAAGTACTGATGACTTCCCCGCTAGATCCTGCGCTCCGCAATAAGAGAAGCACCGCCACTAGAAGGCGAGCACGGCAACTGGAGAAAAGCCCACAGCGGCAGTAAAGACCCCGCACAGTCAGAAAGTAACTAATTAGAAAGAAGGAAAAGCATGTTGTTGTTATTTACTCACTGAGTCATGTTGACTCTTTTGAGACCTCATGGACTGCAGCCCACCAGGCTCCTCTGTCCATGGGATTTCCCAGGCAAGAGCACTGGAGTGGGCTGCCACTTTCTCCTCCAGGGGATCTTCCTGGCTCAGGGATCAGACCCACGTCTCCTGCTTCTCCTGCACTGACAGGCGGATTCTGAGCCACCGGGGAAGCCCAAAGAAAAGCATACAGGTTTTTAAAAATATTAGAGTTGGAAGATGCTGGGCCAACTATAAGAGGAGTTGGAGAAAATCCAACAGACAATGTATATAAAGCACTCTGTAAACTGCAAAACACTATACTAAGGTTCATTTCTTTTATAAAAATTTTAAGTAGTTTACCTGCTGCTGCTGCTGCTGCTGCTGCTAAGTTGCTTCAGTCGTGTCCGACTCTGTGTGACCCCAGAGATGGCAGCCCACCAGGCTCCCCTGTCCCTGAGATTCTCCAGGCAAGAACACTGGAGTGGGTTGCCATTTCCTTCTCCAATGCATGAAAGTGAAAAGTGAAAGTGAAGTCGCTCAGTCGTAAAAAAGCAAATTCTAGAAGCAAACACCAGAGAAAGAAATGGCAACCCACTCCAGTACTCTTGCCTGGAGAATCCCATGGACAGAGGAGCCTGTTGGGCTGCAGTCCATGGGGTCGCTAAGAGTTGGACACAACTGAAGCGATTTAGCAGCAGCAGCAGAAGTAATCACAGAATAAAGTTTGTTAAATCTCAAAAACATAGTGATAAAAAAAAGTGGGAGAAACAAACAATAAACTCCCAAATTGCATTGCTTCTGGCCTTACAGAATCTGAGTTTTATAAAATCCCCAACTACTTAAGCCTTCTGTATTGTCCAAGCCATTTCATTGACATCATTCTTTTAAACTGCAAAGGCATGGTGAAAGTATCCCTTGAGATTTGCAGCAGGGAGAGCTGTCTAATGGAAGTCATTTGGTAAGTTGACTATTGTTTGTTGGTAATGAGAGACATACTCCTGAGAGGAGATGTATTTGGGGGGAAACTTCATAAACTTTTCACAGAATCAGCCCATTTCTTTTTTTAATTGGAATATAGCTGATTTACAATGTTGTGTTAAGTTCTGAGCAAAGTGACTCAGTCATACATACACATGCATTCTTTTTTATATTCTTCCATTATGGTTTATAACAGGATATTGAATATAATTCCCTGTGCAATCCATCGGGATCTTATTGTCTATCCACTCCACATATCCTAGTTTGCATCTGCTAATCCCGAATTCCCAATCATCTCTCCCCACCCACCTTCCTTGGCAAACACAAGTCTGTTCTCTGTGTCCGTGAGTCTGTTTCTGTTTTGTAGCCATAGGTAAGTTCATTTGCATCATGCTTTAGATTCCACATATAAATGACATCATACGGCATTTGTCTTTCTGTCTGATTTACTTCATTTAATATGATAATCTCTAGGTTCATGCATGTTGCCACAAATGTCATTATTCCGTTTTTTATGGCTGAGTAATATTCCGTTGGGTATGCATCCCACATCTTTATCCATTCATCTGCTGATGGACATTTTGGTTGTTTCCATGTCTTGGCTATTGTGAATAGTGCTGTTATGAGGACAGGGGCACAGGATTCTTCTTATTAGAGTTCTATCTGGAAAATCAGCCCACTTTCTTAAACATACAAAAATAGTGGAGCAAACAAAATGTCTAAGATAAGTTAAAAGGTTCCATTATTTCCTTTTGTATCTTGTTCTAAGTCAGATTCATTGAGATATATTTCACAATTATCAAGTTTGATAAACACATGCACTCATGTACTCATCACCAGAATCAAGATATAGAACATTTCCAATGCCCTTCATCCCGCTTGTAGCCAGTCATGTCCCCCACATCATGGACAACTAATGTCCCACTCCGTAGCCACCACCGACCCCTTTCCTGTCTCCATGATTCTACCTTTTCCAAGCATTCAGATAAAGTGGAATCAGAGCATGTGCCCTTTAAGTCTGGCTTCTTCCACTCTGAATAACCCACACGAGGGAGTCTTCCATGTGCCCTGTGAATCAGTAGTTCAATTTTTTTTTTTTGCTTTTGGGTAGTATTGCTCGAGTGTCCCATGGTCTATTTATTTACAAGGTAATGGATATTTGGATTGTCTCTAGATTTTTTTCAACTGTAAATAAAGTAGCACACCTTTGTCTAAATCGTTCACACCTGCAGTTCCAGAGTACTCTGTCCTCTCAGAGTCAACACAGGCAGGCTTTTCTCTTAAAAACCTGGCAATGAGATAGATGGTGGGTAATACACAGTGGATATCTCCTTTCAGAAGAAACTGTTAAACTGTTTTCCAAAGTAGCTGCACCCCGTTGCATCCCCACCAGTAACTTCTGAGACCTGGAGTTGCTCTGTATCCTCGCCAGCGCTTGATGTGGTTTGAAGCCTTTGCAGTGGGTGTGCACGACTCGCTCATTAGGGTTCTGATTTGTATTTCTTTGGTGACTGAAGATGCTGAACATCTTTTCACGTGCTAATTTGCCATCTGTATATCTTGTTTGATGCAGGCTCTTTCAAATCTTCCAGGCTTTTTACTGGGATGTTTCTCATTATTGAGCCTGCTCGAGATCCCAGCACTTTATCAGATATGTGTGTTGAGCAAATTCTCTTCTAGTGTGTGGCTGTGTTAACAGTTTCTTCTGAAGAGCAGACGTTTTCAATTTTGATAAAGTTCACTTTATCAAGGTTGATATTATGAGTTATGGTTGTTGAGAGGTTGTTAGTATGTAAATTAATTAGAAAGACTCATTCACCAATTAGAGGATCCTAATTGATCACAAGAACACCTCAGTGTAACGTTTTCCCTTCTTTTTAACAAACTTGTGAAATTCAAAGACCCACATGAGGAACATGGCCTGGTGGAATGCCAATGGCCTAACTGGTGCTTTAGGGCCTAAGATGAGACTAATCCTAACCTGATTATTATTCCAAGTGTTTGGAATTTGGCGAGACAGTAAAGTGACCATAGATGACTTAGATTTTCTGCTTTTTCAGTTCCTGACTTAATGCAGTTTGAAAAGGAAGAAACTGGATATAAAGAATTTTCAAAAACTCTATGAATGACTAATAAACATATTTAATGAACAATTAATATTTTAACTATTATTTAACAAATGGTTAATTAATTAATAATTAAGATCCCTTAGACTGCAAGGAGATCCAACCAGTCAATCCTAAAGGAAATCAGTCCTGAATATTTATTAGAAAGACTGATGCTGAAGCTGAAACTCCGATACTTTGGCCACCTGATGCGAAGAATAGACTCATTGGAAAAGACTGATGCTGGGAAAGATTGAAGGTGGGAGGAGAAGGGGACGACAGAGGATGAGATGGCTGGATGGCATCACCGACTCGATGGGCATGAGTCTGAGGGAACTCCAGGAGTTGGTGATGGACAGGGAGGCGGGGCGTGCTGCAGTCCATAGGGTCGCAGAGTCGGACACGACTGAGCGACTGAACTGAACTGGACTGAGTGAGCAATTAGGCCATGTGCATACACAGCTCAATGCATAGAACAAGTGCTTCTTCTTGCTTGTTTAATTGCTCTTTTCTTTTCACTTTGGAAGGGGCAGATTATAAGATTATTCTTAATTAACGTGTGGAAGTCATTTCTGAAACACAGGCAGATCGCCATCTCAGGGTGAGATGTTTTCCTTGGAATCTGTTTCCTCGGCTTCCCCTGCCTTCACTGCCTTGACCACCGCCTTCATTACTGGAATTTTCTAGAAACTGTTGGCTGAAAGCTTTTCGTCCTTTGGCGTCAGACCTCTGTCTCCATTCCTGCAGTTGTTCCTGCCAGGCTGCTCTTCGTGTTTTCTTTCCGTATCGTTATGCTTTTCATGACACCTGTAAGTAGATGCTTTCCTCTGAAGACTCAGAAAGTAAATGGAGTTTTTCTTTTAATCTATTAGCAATTCTGCTTTTTCAGCACGTGCACGAATCCTAGCTCAGTTCCAGTTCCTGCAGCCACAGCGACCGCGGGGCTCCAGGCCTCTGGCTATTTTCTGGAGCTTTCCCCTGCTAGCCGTCTCACCAAGGACTGGGCCACGTGTCTTGCTGTGTGTTCTCCAGGCCTGGTCATAATGGCGTCTCTGGTCTCTCCTCTGCCCTGTGACTCAAGATCTTCTCTGCTTTTTGCATTCCAGTAGGATGCCACAGAAAAGCAACCCCAAGATACTCCTGGGGTCTCTGGCCTGGGATCTAAGCCCCTGTGTCCTTTCATCCCAACACTGAAGGCTGTTCAGCAGGGGACCCCCAACCCGTTTCCTTGAACAGGTGTGCCCTTCTCAGTGGACACCTGTGGTTCCAAAGAAAAGCCCACAAGACTCCCTGATTCACTGTAGGTGGCATGAAACTAGCTCCTCAGGGATTCAGGGCTTGGGCACAGGAAAGGGCTGCCCCAAGGCCACTGGGCACACGTGAGGGCCCGCCTGGGCCAGCCATGTGGCCGTGGAGGATTCATCAGATGGACTCAGTCATCTCACGCTCGGCGAGACATAGCCCCAGCTCCCACCGTGGAAGGGGGTCGGGGGGGACTGGGAATGTTCAGAATGATTGACCAAGATGGTTTTGCAATCTCTCTACCAAGGGCCATTAATCTGAAAATGGTTCTGAGTCTATTTTATTTCCATAGAAAGAAAAGACTCTTTTTGAAATGGATAGTGACAGCCAAGTTCAGAGATAACAGACTGGCAATGACAAGGCTGTACTTCTTAGAGCAAACTACAGAAAACCTTCCCAGCTGGGTGTGGAGAGGCTCACTCAGTTGGTTTATAAGGCCGTCATGCGAGGGGCTGCCGTCCCCCTCCCCAGCTGGCTCCCTTGCCCTCTGAATCCGTGCTTCTGGCGGGGGGGTGATGCAACGGGGTAGAGGGGCCTGGGGTCTGGAGGCCAGGGAGACGGCGGTCAGCACACAGGGCAGACAGGCGCCCCTGCCATGGCGTTCTCCCACCACACCCTCCATGTGCAAAGGAAAGAAAGCATCATGTGGAAAAGAAGGGTGCAGCACAAAGTGAGGAAGAATGGTGAAAATGATAACACACTGACCTAAGGAGAAGTGCGTGTACGTGTGTGTGCACATACCTGTGTATTTTAGAACCAATGCTTGGACTATCACTAGAAGGACAGTGGGACAAGGTCATGAGAAAATATTCCTTTGAATCTCACTTCAGCAAGCCAAGGAATTAGGACTGATTTATGAATGTATTCCCACAATTTACTTGAAAATTTGTAACGTCTGTGCAGCCTGGCCAGGAAAGAAAGGGGTGGCTACTGTGAAGGAATGCTTCTGTTCCACTTTATTGTAAAATTATCCCATGCTACCTGCTCTAATCCCCTGAAAACAAATTAAATCCTCACTAAGCTGACTTTAAATCAATAGTTTCATTTAAGAATAGTGTGACTTAATAAAAATAAAAAACTAACTGGTCCAGCCAATTTAAGAGGGAAATAAATCATTGCCCGAGGAAAAATAGCAGATTTGACTTGTATATGGGCCCCAGCTCTGTTAAGCGGGGGTGTAGCCTGTGTAGAAATTAACTCTAGCCTCAGATGAAATGCATGGACCCCATTTAGAAGCCTGCTTTACCATGGGCACCCCAAGAGCCAGGATGTCCACCACCCCTGAAAGGAGAAGGAGCATTGTGATCTGTATCCTGAAAAAAACTAATCACTAAAAAATACAAGACAACCCTCCTTGAAATCCTGGTTCAGAAACCCTAGGCTGACAGTCCAGGGACCCCATGTGTGGACTAAGAATTACATTTCTGATTATAACAGAGACAGAAAGGTTGCTGGTGAGGATGTGTTGGTTAAGGTGACACTTGCCTCAAGCAGGCAGGACAGATGTAGAGTTAGATGTGGACAATTAACACCAGTAATTATAACAGATGCACAATCTACATGCGAATCTTTTTTAAAAATCTAAGAACTGAGTCGATTTCTTTTGGCAATATACGAGCAGTGGGTTGCCATTTATGAAAAAAGAAAGTCATCCAGAGATAAAGACTGGAGATTTACTCAAGAGGTCTTTGCAAGTGGTTGCAAAGAAAACTGTGCAATACCATAATTCTGAACTAGTACTTTATCCACGTAATGGACAACTGGTTTACTAATCATATAAATGAGAAAAATGCCTAGGACGTGATGCCTGCCCACTTAATTTATTATTATGTACGGGGGACACATAAACATTAAAGTGAGTGCCTTCAGACCAGGACACATCGATATTATCAGTGCTGCCATTATCATCCGAACATTTTTAAATTTTCATAATTATAAAACGTCAATGCCAGTTACTTACTGATGTTCGTTGCCAGTAGGGTGCTTTTATTTATCATGTTTACACTGACAAATAAGAAAGTGTAGTCTTTCTAATGTAAGATTTAAACCCCAAATGCCAGGCGAGACCACTTGTTCTCCGTGGTCCCTCTCCTGGGGACTAAGTTTAATTTAATTTGTTGACCAGAAAAACGCTTGGCCAAATACCTAGAGAAATCAATGTTTTAAGGCAGCATAATCTAGGGACAAATGGCGCTTGGGCTCAGATTCAGGCTTACCTTGTACTTCTGTATCTATAATCCTGGGTCATCTACCTAGTTACCTGACATCCTGGCCTCAGTTCTGTCATCCATAAAATGGGGGTGATGATACCTGCACAGTTTATAGTTCAGAGGCCCTCACTAGGCAGTAATACTTAAAGGTAAGAAATGGATCGGACCTCTTCTCTGTCCAGAGACCAATATAGTGATTCATTCCAACCCAGAAGACGCCAGCTTCACCATAACGCTTCAGTACAAGTATCCAATATGCGGAATAACCCCATAGTCATCCGTGGGAAGAGGGCTTTAGGATGGAAAGACAATAACGAAAGAGCTGGTGACTCAGGGTTAGTTACGGGGTCCTGGCAGCTCTGCCCGTTCTAATCCAAGTCCACAGTTCAGAATGCAGGACGCCAGCCTGAGAGGTCTGGGAGGGGTTCCTCCAAGCTTGTTCGAACCTGGACACCAGACGAGATGAATTAGCAGCTGTTTCATAGCGTCGGGATGAAACCCTCCGGGAGTGAGTGCCCTGACAGCCACAAACGAACAATGTATTTGTTTCTATTTGTCATGAATTAGGACTGTTTTCCTTTTCAGGAAGGTCAATCCTTTGTTTTCAATACCCACTCAAGTGAAAACTTTCACTATTATGAAGCAATTCTGCAGCAGGCTCTCCTGGAAAAGCGCTTTAAAATCATTTCGTGAATGACTCCTCTCGATTACTGCAGAGGTAGGTAGGCGTTTTACAAATGGACAGATGGAGAATGAGGGAAGCCTCCCCGGAGAGCAGGCGAGTGACACGCGCGGCCCAAAGAAGGGGTCCTTCTCCGTTTCTGCGGTTCCTGAACGTCCAGCCTCTGGCCGCACGGCTCTGCAGGGCACACCACGAGCACCTCCGAGCCAGGGCAGGCCCGAGCAGCGCCACTGCAGGAACCCCCGCGGAGCGTGTTACCTGGCCCTCAGCTACATTTCTGTTAGGCCTCCTCTGGTGGGCTGAACCGGGGCTCCAGGACAGCCCAATCTCATGGCCCACATTGTCCTTTAAGAAGCTCTCGCCTGTCCTGAGCCTACAATGGTGGCCAAGTCACTCAGAAGATGCCTGTGTGCCAAGTTGCTTCAGTCACATCCCGACTGTTTGTGACCCCATGGACTATAGCCCGCCAGGCTCCTCTGTCCATGGGATTTCCCAGGCAAGAATACTGGAGTGGGTTGCTATACCCTCCTCTAGGGGATCTTCCCAGCCCAGGGATTGAACCTGTGTCTCTCACATCCCCTGCATTGGCAGGCGGGTTCTTTACCACTAGCACCACCTGGGAAGTCCCAGAAGGTGCACAGTGAGATAGAAAGTCATCCAATTTTCCTGCTAGTCGAGCTGAGCCAACATCTGTGTCTGCACCAGATCTGGAGGACCATGGCCTCACATCCTAAGAGGAGCTCGTGAGTTCCAGGCCCTCAACCAGAATGTCTGAACCCCAGCTCCGCCACCTCCAAGGCAGAGACCCCCAGAGAAGGTCCACTGTCTCCCCTTTCCACTCGGGAATCAGCGGACACAGGTCCTAAAGGACTCAGGCCTCTTGGAAGCTGGCCCCAGGCTTCCCCAAACTTTCCAACGATGGGGATTCTGGCGCTGCTTGTGGACACCCCAGTCCTCAGGTGGCTGCCCTTGGAGATCCTGCCTGTCCTTCTGGGATGGAGCACAGGCCTTGGCGGGGCTCACGCACACCCAGGCCATGCTTGTCGTCAGAAACAGTGGGGCGATAAAAACCAATAGGCCTGACTGGAGGCCAGTGTTACAAACTGGGCAGGAAGCGGGCACGCGTCAGGCCTCTGGCAGCAAGGTCTCCACACACTGGGGGCAAGAGCAGGGAGAGACTTCACAGAGGGGTTTGAGGATTCAGGACCTCGTAATTCCATTCTAGTCCCTCTGCTGTTCTGTGTCTGTTGCTTCAGGAGAAGCATTCCGCAAAGGAAGAAGGAAAGAATCTGTGAATCTCTTCTGGCTCATGTGCTCCAAAAATGTAGCCCCCCAAGAGGAAGAAATAAGCAAGCCAAGACCAGAGATGATTTGGAAAAGAGGTGGGCGTCTCTCCCCCATCGCTCACGGCAACACCTTTAGACTAGATGAAAAGTTGTCAGCCTGTGGGGAAAGAAAGGAAAAGTGGACGAGAAAAGCTGAGTATGATTTCAGGTGGGTTCTGGGAGGCTGGAGAACCTGGATGACGTTTGTAAGATCTGGAGTTTCAGGATGGCTGGGTAAGTCGTCAGGAAGAGCAGTCTGGGATGCGGTCCCCAGAGCGCCACAGAGATTCCCGACTTCTAGTTAGTGGCAGAAGCAACAAAGGAAAATGCCAGTGCCCAAAAGAGCTGAGGAAATTGCAGCAGGGATACAGGGAGGTGGAGAGCATCAAGATGAACCCCAGACGGGACCACGGCCAGCACAGCTGCTCCCGGATGGGCAGGTGGCTCCACACAGAGGTCAGGGAGGACCACAGGCTTTCCTCTAGGTCTGGGTGATGCTGGGGAGTCTGGGGGGTGGTATTCAAGGGGCCAGGTGACTCTTACTGAGTTTCTGCTTCTCTCAGAGAAAGGGCGCCTGACTTGGAAACTTAATCAGTTACTAAAAACTAAAAGCTATTCTATTTCTTGCCCAAGAGCTTGGGAACCCAGAGTTGTCCCCCATACAAGTCACAGTCAATGGCATCAAAGCTGCTGGAGGCAACCTGCCTCCCCAGTGAGTTTCCCCTTTTCATTTCTGGGCAGAACAACCCACAGATCCAAGTGTCCTTGGCTGACGAGGTCGACCCTCTCAGACCAGAGTGCCCCGTTCCGCAAACTTGACCCTCCGGACCCACGTCCACTCACCAGCCTTCTGGGTGCGCTGTGGTCCAGTGACTAGAACAGGAGGTGCAGACGCAGAGGGCAGGGGTCACACCTGCGTCTGAGCAGCAGCTCCCCCTCAGAGTCCTGATTTAATCCTCTTTAGCTTTCATTTTTCCCCTCACAAATGGTTTTATTAACAGTTGCCTCTAGGACTTCACTGGAGAATTAAACATTGTCATGGAGAGCTCTCTGGGGTGGGAGGGCTTCCCAAAGGTCTCCTGTCTAAGCCAAGAATTCTTGGAGCCAGAAAAGGCAGCACGTCCTCTCTTCTAAGCTCCCCTCGCTGTCCCATTCCAGCTGAGAAAAAGCACCTTCCTCGGCTGTGCCTCTTGGGTGATGGATGGTGAGGCCACCTCCAAGGTAGAGATTGAGAGTTCTAAGCAAGCCTGATGTCTTAATCCACACTCTGGCAACCTCCCGCTTCCCCTTTGGAAATGGTGCCTGAGGAATCCCAAGAGCACTGGGGAGATGGCAGAGATGATGGAAATTTCCAGTAGAACAAGGACCGAAAACCAGCTTGGAGCTGCTAGTCCTCAGTTCAGTTCAGTTCAGTTCAGTCGCTCAGTCATGCCTGATTCATTGTGACCCCATGAACCGCAGCATGCCAGGCCTCCCTGTCCATCACCAACTCCCAGAGTCCACCCAAACCCATATCCATCAAGTCGGTGATGCCATCCAACCATCTCATCCTCTGTCGTCCCCTTCTCCTCCTGCCCTCAATCTTTCCCAGCATCAGGGTCTTTTCAAATGAGTCAGCTCGTCACATCAGGTGGCCAAAGTACTGGAGTTTCAGCTTTAGCATCAGTCCTTCCAATGAACACCCAGGACTGATCTCCTTGCAGGCCAAGGGACTCTCAAGAGTCTTCTCCAACACCACAGTTCAAAAGCATCAATTCTTCGGTGCTTAGCTTTCTTCACAGTCCAACTCTCACACCCATACATGACTACTGGAAAAACCATAGCCTTGACTAGACAGACCTTTGTGGGCAAAGTAATGTCTCTGCTTTTTAATATGCTGTCTAAGTTGGTCATACCTTTTGTTCCAAGGAGTACGCGTCTTTTAATTTCATGGCTGCAATCACCATCTGCAGTGATTTTGGACCCCAGAAAAACAAAGTCAGCCACTGTTTTCACTGTTTCTCCATCTATTTGCCATGAAGTGATGGGACCAGATGCCATGATCTTAGTTTTCTGAACGTTGAGCTTTAAGCCAACATTTAAGCACTGGCCCTCACTGGTGCTTTATTTGGAACATTATTCGGGTAGATTCACAAAGCCAGACCTGTGGGTGGACTCCGCTGGCTGTTGTAGTTTTCTTTTCACGTTCATTGTTGTCTGTCAGGCCACTGCTGCCTGTCCATTTTCCCTTACGATACTCATGGTCCATGCTGAGCTGGCAGAAGAGAAGGCTCCTCTCCCTCTGGTCACCCCGACAGTCAGCTTTCAGTGCCGGTCTTCTTGCCAATTTCATGGATCTCCTTTGCTTCTGCTCCCAGTGCCGACTGACTGACCGTCTCAAACCTGGATCCAGTAACAGGTCATCTGCCCTCCCCAACCCCCTCTGCGATCTGCTCTGCTTTCAGCTCCTAGGTCGCTCCCCTCTCTTTGCTTCCTGATCTCATCATATGTGATTGCCTGCTCTATGTAAATAAGGATTTTAGCACAAGAGACCTCCTAGGTCCCTTTATAAATGCTCTGCTCCAGCCAGGCTGGTCCACGTGCTGTCTCTCCCCTGCAGGTCACAGAGTGAACACAGAGAAAGCTAACAAGAGTCTCCGAGTGGCTCTCCAGGACAGCCCATGGCTTGAGGCAAGTGGTGGCTCCTCGATGCACCTGAGGATCATCAAGACTGGATACTAAGATCCCCCATCCATTCCAAAGCTGAAGGTCTCCCTGCCACAACTCAGCTCGTGAAAATTCCCATCTGGATGATCTCCTGCCTCAGTTTCCTCATCTGCAAAATGGGCATCATAATAATACCACTTTGAAATTGACAAGACTTAAAAAATTATTCATAGAAAGCATTTAGCACAGTGTCTGGATCATAGTAGGATCTCAGCAAAGGATAGGTTTATCATTGCTGTTATTATTATTATCTCATTATTACTTCCTTCAAACAACAGCCCACCTCCACCACTTCCGGGAAGCCTCCCTATATGTATGGTGGTATCTCCTTCTCAGGACCAGCAACATCAGCTGCCTCTTCCTTTCCCTTGAGACACAACCACGGACCCTGCTCGAGTACTTCACAGACACACCGATGTCACCAACTGGTGATGCAGTCCTCCACCTGGATCCCGGGTGTGCCCCAGGCTGGGCTCCTTGGCCAGCACCCGAGCACCTTCCATGATGCTCCGTCTGTGGCTGCACAGTTGGAGTTACAAATACTGGAACCCTCAGGGAAATATCAAGAGTGCGGGTGTGTCCAGTAATGAGCTCTCGGGTGAGCTGTGAGCTGGAAACCAAGAAACTGACTTCAGAGAAGGTGAAGTGGTCACTGATGCACCTGCTTCGTGGGGGACGTTCTGTGAGCAGAGGATCCCCCGGGCAGCTTGATCCACTTATGGGATGACATCTCCACGCCTGGAGACTTGGCAGAACTTCAGGTTTAGGGGCCTCCTTTAAATTCTTCACACTATTCGTATTTTACCTTTTCTAGTGACGTCTGTATCATTTGTCAATAGCAACCCATCTCAACATGCCACGTGCGTGAAAGAAAAAAGGAGGGAGAGAGGGACCAGTGTCCAAGGGTGGTGGTCATTCCTTGAGTTTAGAGTGACTCAAACAGGCAATGCTCAGTGTGTCCTCGTGGAAATATCAGTCTTAAAAGAGTTACATTAGTTTCAGAAGACACCAGTGCCGGGAAGTTCCACAGCACCACAGCTGGTCAGCTGGGCTGGTTCTACTTATCTGGGAAGATCAAATGCACAGCAATCCATGAATCATCCACCTAGACCTTCTCCTGAGCAGAGTCTCATGTGCAGATTGACAAGCCTGAAGCTCAGCACTCTGTCCATAAAAGCTGAGTAAGAACAGGCAACTTTTGCCTCTCTTGACCTCAATCCTGCTTTAGCAGAAACAGCTTAAAGAGAAACGCCCAACACTAACGTTTCCCAGAAGCAGCCAGAAGTTAAGTCCTTTGTAAAAGCTGCTGCAAAAAGGGAAGGAGCCATCTGCCTCCTGGGACGTCTGTGGGGTAAACACCTTCCGGACAAGGCACATCGGAGCCCGAAGGGAAGCGCCTGTTATCCCAGAGAAGGACCCCTTTCTTGAGGGTCTTCGTTTTGGTTTCTTTTCTGGCAGATCTTTACAGATGATGGTGTCTTTATAGTGATCCTAGGAAAGTTGGAAGCCTTAGTTCTTTAAAATGGAACAAAATTATCCTCCCAGCAATGATGTACTGTCACAGCAGATGGTCTGTTTACCCACTGTGTGTGTGCGTGCTCAGTCACTCAGTCATGTCCCAACTCTCTGCGACCCCGTGGACTGCAGCCTCCCAGGCTCCTCTGTCCATGGGATTCTCCAGGCAAGAAGACTGGAGTGGGTTGCCATGCCCTCCTCCAGGGGATCCTCCCAACCTAAGGATCGAAACTGTGTCTCCTGAATCTCCTGCACTGCAGGTGGATTCTTTACCACTGAGCCACCTGCAAAACCCTCCTTACCCACTGCTCTTGAGATAAAAAGAGGACTCCACTTTGCCACAATGGCGATGGATTTCCTGAAGCCCTGCCAGGGAAAACAGTATAAAGTTTTGATGCAGCTTTCTGGGTGAAAAGCCTTTGGCCATAGAATGAAAGTAATTTTAAGCTAAAACAACTCATATGTGATCTCCTTACCCAGTAGTGCGAACCAAGGGCCTTTCAGAAGAGCCAGCATAGATATTCTGAAGACAGAATGTTCTCAACGGTCCTGCAAGATTAAGTCCTTGACAGTAAGATCAATGGCTCGCCAAGGAGCCCCTCAGTCAGGATTCCTCAAGCTCGGCGCTACTGACACTTCACGCTGGACGATTCCTCGTGGGAGGGCTGTCTTGTGCGTTGTAACTCTGTCTGCATCGCAGGCACCTGCCCACCGATAGAGTAGCGCCTCCCAGCGGCGACAATCCAAAGTGTCCACGTGGCCACCCTGTGCCTGATGAGTCGTGTCTGACTCTTTGCAACCCCATGGACTGTAGCCCACCAGGCTCCTCTGTCCATGGGGTTCTCCAGGCAAGAATACTGGAGTGGGGTGCCATGCCCTCCTCCAGGGGATCCTCCTGACCCAGGGATCAAACCCATGTGTCCTGTATTGGCAGGCAGATGCTTTACCTGCTGAGCCATCGGGAAGCCTAAAGTGTCCACAGCACTTCCCAAATGTCCTCTAAGGGGGCAAAGTGGGCCACCTGTTGGGAACCACTGCCCTAAATTAACAGGAAGCTCTCCTTCCTTGGAGACGCCAGATTTCAGGCAACGCCTGTCACCTGACTAAATGAACCAGCGCTTTTTACCACTATTACCCTTTGGCTTCAGGTAAGGGGAATGGAAAAACTATCCGCTTCTATTTTTCCAAGAGAGTTTCCAAATAAACCCAAGGATCCCGAGGGCTCCTCACGTTTCACGAGTGGGATGCGTTCTCGACCCTGCCTTGTGAATAACTGTTTCATCCTCCCCGGGGAACAGATCCTCTGGCTTTTGAAGGACACCCAGACAGGTTGCTTAATGATCATTGGGACATTGTGGCCCAGATTTTTTAAGTGAAACACACATAAATATCCTGAACCTGGGGGTTGTTTCTCTCTAGTCCTGATGGCCTCTCTCATCGTAAAATAATTTACAGGAATTCTGCAAGGATAGTGGAGCTGGGGTTGTTTCTCCTCACATCACTTTACAGAGATACTTATCAAAAGCCCAAACAAGGTGCCATAAATCGCTGGCTTCCTGCTCGGCGCACAGTGTGCTGAGCCCCATGTGGTCCATCAGAGGGTCACTTGGTGAGAGGCCAGGCCGCCAGGCCTCCTTCATTGCTTTTTTAATTTCCTCTTTTCCTTCTTTTATTCTCTGAGACGCTCCATCTTTAAATAAAAGGTCATGCACAACTTTACAGACAATTTCATTTTAAATAAAATGTTCTTGAATTTAAAGAGGAAAATTGAGGGCGTACAAAGAGAAGCCGCAAAGCGTTTTCTTGAGACTTTGCCTGGATTTGCAGCGCAGGCGTTGGCCGGGTTCCCACTCTGTGAGTTTGCACAATCGGTGACTTTCAGACACCTCGTCAATGGCATCAATGTCAAACAGAAGGGGGCAGTTTCACTGTCTGTCCTCCCGAGGCCCTGCTATTTCCAGGAGATGCGCTGTCTCTGCCTTCCCTGAACTCTCCTTTCCTGAGGGCTGGCGTCCAGGAGGACCACTCCCCTGCGGAGCCGGCCCTGTGTCCCTGAGGCATCCCCCTGCCTCTGCAGAAGCTCCCTGCCCACCCTCAACCCCTCCCCACCCACCACTCCTGCTGCTTCACATCCCTTGTCTTCACATCTGGGGGCCCAGACTCCTGAACACAGCTCCACACCGTGAACTCCTGAAACCCCACCAAGAGGGATCAAAGCCTTCTGCCTGACAGTTAACCAGATCTAAATTTCTCCTCCTTTACTAGCGTTATGAAAAGTCAGGCATCTCGTGTCTTGCTATAAAAGCAACCTGAAACCAAGATGCTTTCCTTTCTTTTGACAAACGTTGTTTTCAGTCGCTGAGTCGTGTCCAGCTCTCTGTGATCCCATGGACTGCAGCATGCCAAGCTGCCCTGTCCTTCACTGTCTTCCAGAATTGTTCAAACTCATGTCCATTGAATCAGTGATGCCCTCTGACCATCTGATCCTCTGTCTCCCCTTTATCTTCTTGCCCTGAATCTTTTCCAATGTCAGTCTTATCCAGTCAGTTCTTCACATCAAGTGGCCAAAGTACTGGAGCTCCTACTTCAGCACCCGTCCTTCCAACGAATATTCAGGATTTCCTTTAGGGCTGACTGGTTTGATCTCCTTGCAGTCCAAGGGACTCTCAAGAGTCTTCTCCAGCACAATGATTTGGAAGCATCAGTTCTTCAGCACTGAGCCCTCTTTATGGTCCAGCTTTTACATCTGTCCATGACTACTAGAAAACAAACATTACTGGGCCAGAAACTCTTGGTCCTCTCCCTCCTGTGATCTGTGATGCTCAGATCTGGTTGGTGGCTGGATCTCTGAATGACTGCTGTGAAAATTCTGAGAGACAACATTTTAACACAAAAAATAATCCTGCACGGTGCTTGGGTTCTGTTCTCAACAGAGTGCAGTTTCCTTGAGGACAATCTCTTGCATGAAGCTCTTTATCCTTTTTTATTGTATGATTGGAGCACTATCTCTATATGTTTCCCCTTAAATTGGGATGTAGGTGTTAACTGATTCCACTTCTAGTCTGGATCAGGTTCACAATGTACAAGAGAGTCCCTACGGGATTGTCCGTCAGTCCAAGGCTTTAACCGTGTCTGCAGGATGGTCTCTCACACGAGCAGAGGACAGTTTATCCCCAGTTCATGGCTACGAGGTGATGTGACTGTGGTGAGGAAGGAATTTAAGTCCAAAACGAATACAGACGTGTCCCCACCTGTTAGGTAAAACACCATCACTAGTGTACAGAATTTGGCAGAGAGAGTATACTGATGTAAGCTTGAATTAAAACCCAAAAAAGTAATCAGAAGCTGACTGGGAAGGTCAAAGAATGGACAGATGGGCCATAAAGCTGGGTGAAAGGAGAGAAACCCAAGGGCCCCTCATCAAACCGACTTGTCTAACCTCACTTCTGTTACCAGGGACAAACTCAGTGCCCCAGAATCTTCGTATCGCACTCAGCTCATCTCATCCCTGGGATGAAGCAGGTCGGAATTCTATGTCTCCAAGTCGCTCAGTTACTCGCAGGAAGGAAAACAAGAGATGGGGGTGGGGTAGAGTGTCTGCTTTAGTGAAGGGTGATGTGAGCGGGGTGATGACAAAAGGAAACGCTCAACACGAAACCTGCTACGATCGTCAACACAGAAATAGAGTCCACGGCAATCGATCACCCTCAAAAACAACAGCGAAAGACTTCCTGATTCTCAAGGTGAGCATTTCCTCAGACCTTGTCCCTCTCGTAGTGAAGGCTCTCCAGAGAGCAGATCTAGATTGTTCCAAACCGATGAAGTCCCTGGGGATAGGAACTGTTTACAGGATATAGGAAAACACACTTTAACTTCCAAGAAAAACTTTAAACAACTTCATTAGTATCTGCTGATATTATTAAATTCTCTTTGGAAAAACAAAAAGCAGGAGGAATTAAGGAAGTTGAAGGACAAGGAAGAAGTAATGAAGAGAAGGAGGGCAGAAGAAATCAAGGGAGAAGGGAAGGGAGGGAGCAGACAGAGGAAGGGAGAAGACAGGAAGGAAATCGCCTCCTGCGCTGCGTGCGGGTCGGCGTTGTGCTGGTCTGGACGCCCTGGCAAAGGAAGAGGTCATGGACTAGTGTGCTCTACTCTTACAAAATTATTCTAGACACTTAGACTCCCAGAAAAAAAATGGAGCAGACCTCACATTGACTGTCCCTCCTGCTAAGGACACCTGAAATCCCTGCTCATTGTTGCTAAACCAAGCACAAGGGGACCCTAAAAGTTAGAAGGAAGCAGGCCAGAGGGACCTGGGAGCCCAAAGAAACACATGGTGGCAGCATCTTTAAAGTCCGCGTGTACATCTGTCTCGTAGTCACTAAGCTGCGGACTAGATGAGAGAGCCAGGAACCCAGAAATGCCCATCAGCTCAGATGACAAAGGAGCCAAAAGGCCTGTTCTCACCAGACCAAGGGGAGTTTAAGCATGCCTCCCTCACTCGTGCCAGGAACAGGAGGACACTTTTTTGAATATTTATTTTTAATTTGTTTTACTGCCTCGGGTCTTCGTTGCAGCATGTGGGATCTAGTTCCCTGACCAGGGACGGAACCCCGGCCCTCTGCACTGGAAGTGTGAAGGCTTAGCCACTGGACCACCAGGGAAGTCCCAAACAAAAGGGCAGCTTGGTAAAGATGGGCACTTTTGGCAAAACTCATTCTACTCCAAACACTACAGAAAATAGCAGGGACCTGCCCCTGCCAGCAAATGGGGAGTCTAGACCCCACCCTTGCTGGGCCATCACAGAGCACCCCAGCCTCCTCGGCAGTGTCCTCAAAGGTCCCATGGTGGGAGTGGGAGGCTGGACTTCAACCCCCTTCCCCACCAGAGGGTACCAGAGTGCAGAGTGTACCAGAGTGTACCAGAGTGCAGACAGTGTACCAGGGTGCAGAGAGTATACCAGGGTGCAGAGAGTGTACCAGAGTGCAGAGAGTGTACCAGGGTGCAGAGAGTGTACCAGGGTGCAGAGAGTGTACCAGAGTGCAGAGTGTATACTAAGGCATACCAGAGTGCAGAGAGTATACCAGAGTGTACCAGAGTGCAGACAGTGTACCAGAGTACAGAGTGTATGAGTGTACCAGAGTGCAGAGAGTGTACCACAGTGTACCAGAGTGCACAGAGTGTACCAGAGTGCAGAGAGTGTACCAGGACATACCAGAGGTGAATGGCAGCAACAAGGTCACCAAGTGAAGGCCGTGCAGAGAGCAGCAACCAGGCACCCTGCCACTCCCAGCCAGCTGGCACCAGCAGGGGACCCCACCTGGCTCCTGTGAGATCCCTTCTTAGCTTGATGACATCTGCAAAGACCCTCCTTCAAGATGAAGGTCACATTCCTAGGGACCAGTGTTAGGACTTGAATGTGACTTTTGAGGGGCCACCTCTATCCACTGCACAAGTCTCCCCAGCTTCTCCATACACCCCTCTCCTCCTCACCGTCACCTTGCCCTAAAAGTCCCCAGCTCTGTCCACGGCCAGCTCTTTGGGCATCTCCTCTTCTCCCCCTGGAATGTCTCCCCATCTCCCAGTCTCCCCATGGCCAGCTCTTTCTCCTCTTTGGGTTCTCAGCTTACACACCATCTCCTCCCACTCTGAGTAAATCAGCCCCTCTGATGTGTTCTGTCTCAGCCTCCTGTTAGATTTTGTTATGGAAATTACTATATCTTTAAGTTCATAATTCTTTTGCTGCTCACTTAAGTTTCTGTCTTGAGCAGCTCTGACCAGGAGAACAGTCTGTGGGAATGGAATGTTCTAGAACTGAGCTATCCAACATGGTAGCCGACAGCCACCTGTGAACGTGGAGCGTTTGCGATTGGGGCTAGTGCCACCGAGGGACTAAATGTTTCACTTTCTTTCATTTATATTTGTTGCTGTTGTTGTTCAGTCACTCAGCTGTGTCCAACTCTTTGCAGTCCCGTGAACTGCAGCACGCCAGGCTTCCTGGTCTATCACTATCTCCCGGAGCTTGCTCAAACTCATGTCCATTTAGTCGGTGATGACATCCAACCCATCTTATCCTCTGTCATCCCCTTCTCCTGCCTTCCATCTTTCCCAGCATCAGGGTCTTTTTCAATGAGTCTGCTCTTTGTATCAGGGGGCCAAAGTATTGGAGCTTCAGCTTCAGGCCTTCCAATGAATATTCAGAGTTGATTTCCTGTAGGATTGACTGGTTGGATCTCCTTGCAGTCCAAGGGACTCTCAAGAGTCTTCTTCAACACCACAGTTCAAAAGCATCAATTCTTCGGCACTCAGACATCTTTACGGTTCAACTCTCACATCCATACATGACTACCAAAAAAAACTATATCTTTGACTATAAGGACCTTTGTCAACAAAGTGATGTCTCTGCTTTTTAATATTCTGTCTAGATTTGCCACAGCTTTCCTTCCAAGGAACAAGCATCTTTTAATTTTGTGGCTGTAGTCACTGTACAAAGTGATTTTGGAGCCCAAGAAAATAAAGTCTATCGTTGCTTCCAAATTTTCCCCTTCTATTTGCCATGAAGTGATGGGACCAGATGCTATGATTGTAGTTTTTTTAATGTTGGTTTGAAAAAGGAAATGGCAACCCACTCTAGTATTCCTGCCTAGAAAATCCCAGGGACAAAGGAGCCTGGTGGGGGGCTACAGTCCATGGGGTGACAAAGAGTCGGCCACGGCTGAAGAGACTTAGCATGCATGCTAGGTAATGAGAAAGGAAAATACCCTTTGAGAAACCCCATACCAGTACAGGTGCTCAGAGCTGTGGCCCAAGGTAGACACAGTTGGACAGATTCCAATGTGGACATTGTGAGAGCCTGAAACAGTGCATTTCAGAGTTGAAATAGAAGCCATGTATGGAACCTACCTTGCTGGGCTCAGTCCTACATCCTGGTTTCTTTCTTCCTGAAAAGGAGATTCTCGCAATGACCATAACCACGTGGTCATAAAGGCCAGGAGGAAACCCCATGCTCAGCACTGGGTGGGGGGCCAGCCCTGAGATCCCTGTGCCTGGACCCCGCCCCGGGCATGCCAGCAGCGGGAGCAGAGCTCTGCGGCGGTGGGTGTTCTTCCCGCTGCACACCTGATGCCTTCCCCATCTTACCCACCGAGCTCCAAATGATTGTATTTCTCCTTGGAGTTTAATAAGTTTTCCTACTGTTGTGACACCTGACAGGCATTGCCTGTGTTGGTGGAGGATACACATGTGAGCAACTCATTGTTGACGGTAACAAATCCCTGTCAATTTCAGACTGACAATTTCTACTTACGTTAAACTGTGGGAAAAGACACAACACCCTCCACTATGATATTATGAAAAGGAAATATTTGATATGTGCTTTTACAGTTTTGAACAAAACCTCAAGCTTTCGCTTTCATACATTCTGAAAACAGAAAAAGAAGCATGACTTCAACAGAGTTGACATTACATGATGGCTGCCTCTTAGTTCCTCTTCACACAGTACACACAGGTCCAGGCATTACATGTGAACTGAGATTCCATCACAAAGGAAAAAAGAAAACAAAACTAGACGTTGTTACCAATAAAGCAAATTAGGAAAATGTTTCTGGCTCCAAAAGTCTCTGCTTCTTAAAATGAGTGCAATTATAAGGGCTATAAACTTTTAAATCATTTCCTTGAACGTGTACGAGTGCTGCGTACCTGGTGAATCTCTTCCATAGGAAACACTAGCCCTCTTCCTAATGGTACATTTTCTTAATGGCTTTGCTGTTCCTGAGTTCATTTTGTTACACTGTTACTTGTTATATCTGACATGAGTTAATATTGCACTTAAAAAGATGGGAAGGCATTTCTCTACCACATCACCTATTCCCCCGCCTGCAGGGGAAGAGAAACAGAACACGACCAATAGGAAGGAAAGCCACTGGACCCAAATTTCCAAGGAGCACATTTAATACCCCAATCTGAGGAAAGGGATGAGGTACAGCAGGCTGCTAGAATAGATACCTCTCAATATGTGAGTGAAAAATATATCTCCCCCTCAAAAAATCGCTGTAAGGGTAAACTGGGAAATTAGATACCTAGAGCACTGGACAGAAACATTCACGCTGGGAGTCCTACATGTGCAGCCCCTGCAACCCCTCCCACAGAGCCTGAGAAGAGGCAGCCTGAAGCCGACTTTGTATCCATCACTCCCAAGACAGAAGCCCAACACCAAGGTGGGTTTTGCAAATATCCTAAAGACCACAAGCCAAGTCCATGCTTTTTTTTTGCATTAACAAACTTTATTTGCATTAATAAGCTGGCTCTGCTGTCTATGACAAATTCACTACTTATACACCCACTATTTGAATGTTACCAAGTGTGTGTCTGACCTTATAAAAGGGGCCACAAAGCGGAGAAACACTGTGGGAGGTGCCTTAGGGGTCATCTAGATAAACACCGCAGTCTGCCCCAGGTCTAGAGGTGAGAAGGCCAAGGTCGGAGCAGTGCTGTTTCAAGGTCACACCGTCAGTCCCTGTGAAACCCCAAAACAGTTCTTAAACTGCAACCTCCTCACCCAGTGGGATGACTGTCCCATGACAGCATATGGTCATGCTCTTAAGACGGGGAACAGAAATACCTAGGAGATCCTGGGAGGGAGGCCTTATTTCTTGACTGGGGAGTGAAGACTTGATGCTCTCTAAGACTGCAGCTCAACTCCAGACTAGCCGTATGAAATGATGAAGTGGGAAAAATCTACTAGTACCAAAAAAACCCCACACTTTAAAAAAAAAAAAAATTGTGTAGATTTCAAAGCACTTAGAATCGTTCTTTTCCTTTCATATCCTTGGCTCCTTCTTGGATTCTGGGTCCTGTTCAAATGTTAGTTTTACTGGAGTGTTTTATTGAGGCTAAATTAACATCCCACCTGGAATTAATGCTCACCTCCGTTCTGCGACTCAGACTCCAGATGTCACTTGGGTGTTGAGCACATTCTAACACTCGAGAACATTTCACACCAGAAAAACACATCAATTTACAAGAGGTAGGAACATCGGACTTCTAAACCCTCATCTACGTTGACTGCTCGGCGGGGATCCCCAGCTCCCGGGATCCTCCCTGCTCGAGTGTTTCCTGCGCTTTGTATTATCCTGAGCACAAGGGACGCTTCCCGGGTGGCTCAATGGTAATCCACCTGCCGATGCAGGAGCCTCAAGAGACAGGGGTTCGACCCCTGGGTCAGGCCCCTGGAAGAGGAAATGGCAACCCACTCCAGCATTCTTGCCTGGAGAATCCCATGCACAGAGGAGCCTGGCGGGCTGCAATCCACGGGGTGGTAGAGTCAGACAGCACTGGGCAACTGAGCACAAGGGGCGGGAGGAGGACCAGGGTCCTTCCTGCAACACTCCAGTCCCTCCAGCACTGTCCCCTTCTCTGTGCTCAGCCCCCAGGCAGGGGGAGTGAGACGGATCCTGTTCCCTGCGGAATGTCACGCAGCCTGGCGAGCTGGGGCCTCTACTGGGGGTCTCTGGGCACCAGGCTCACTGGGCTGACTGAGTACAGGGTGCTCTTTTGTCTTGGCAGAGGCTGGGACTTTCCACAGACAAATTAACGTCATTACATCTCATTCTGACACCATAATGTCGTTTCAGGACACCTACTCTGACATTCTCGTGAAATCATTGCATCCCAGTCAACTGTGCAGGGAATTGGCTTCGTGACACCAAACACTCCGAAAAGTGTGGGCTGTTTTTCATATCTAAATATCTCATCCTCATGTGCCTCTTTGGAGAGAGAAATTTAAGATAGAACAGCCTGCAAATTTTAAATTTGATATACACCTATTTTGGAGGAGGAAATGGCAGCCCACTCCAGTATTCTTGCCTGGAGAATCCCAGGGACAGAGGAGCCTGGCGGGCTGCAGTCCTTGGGGTCACACAGAGTCGGACATGACCGAAGCAACTAAGCGGCAGCACCACATCTATTTTGGAGAAGGAAGTGGCAACTCATTCCAGAATTCTTGCCTGGAAAATCCCACAGGCACAGGAGCCTGGGGGGCTACAGTCCTTCAAGTTGCAAAGAGTCTAACATGACTTAGCAACGCACATACACCCATGTGGTTTACGATCTGTTTACAACATGTACCATGCATAGCTGGATTCAGACTTGGGTAAACAGCTAACTTTTATAAAATAAATCGAGGATTTTCATAGAACAGAAATGTTTCCATGTTTCAGCATTTTAAAAGTTAAGAAATATTTCTCGATTGACATCCATGATCATATTAGAATAATAATTATTATTAATGTTATAAATCATTAATGTCATTAATGATTAAACATTATTATTAATGATTAACATTCAATCAAAATGTTATTAATCATTAATGTTAATAATGATATTTTTTGTGAAATGTTTTCACATTCCTCATACCATGTATAGCACAAAAACTCCAGCATGATTTGTTTATTGTTGGCTTAAATTTACAGGCTGAAAACTGAGGTTAACAGGTGGTATATGTGTGTTGAGGACCAAACCCAATTAATGGTGGCAGGTGAGGAAGGATAAAATTTCAGTCTTTTGACTTCCAAACCATCATACCACCAAGAACATTGTGGAAACACCACTCTTAGTGACTCTGCATGTGCTGTTTTCTAATTGTTCCTGAAACAAGTTTCTAAATCCTAGAGTCTGCGCTCTATTTTTTTTAAACCAGTGTCATTTTGTGATCCAAGAAATAGCTACACTGAATCATTCGTATGTTTACCACGTGGAGTTAACTGAATGTTTAGAAAGGCCCACCCTGGATGGTGTTTTTTTTTTTTTTTGTCAAATAATGTTGCTACAGAACTGGATGGTGTGGAAAGACTTTTCAAGTGAAGTCTTAAACTGTAATGCCAGCTGTGTGTGTTAGCCAGGAAAGTCTACGGTTTACTGATAAAGAAAAATGCAAAGCAAACATGATGAAGAGTGTTTTCATCAGGGTCAAATGGTAGAGGTAGTTCTTAAGTTTTCAGTGCAAAAATGCAGTTTTAACTTACTTGAAATTGTGTTTCTCTGCTTAAAATGCCTTGTTACTTTCCATGTTCTTCCCATCCACCTTGGATACTTGTATTCATCTTATAAGATCTTAGCCAAATGCCCTTTTTTCTATTACGTTTTCTAGATGAAACTGATAATTATTAATCTTTTATGCATCCATTTTCACCCAAAACATTAACTATTTACTTAATTCCATTTATTGATGTCTGTGTCCATATAAACTTCCCACTCTCAAATTTAGCCTGTAAAATCCTCCATGGCAGGAACCACGTGTTATGATTTTTCAGATCTCCAATGATTAGCAAATAGAAAGCCTTGTTAAATTTCACAGCAGCTTTCCAAAACAAAAAATTTCCTTTCCCTCTTCCAAATGACCTCCCTATGTACAATGCAAGTTAAAAAATTAGTAAATCAATAAGTATCAGAATCAATTCAACAAATATTGATTTCTGCATCCCCTTTGCCATGCAAGGTGATGCACAGAGTTTTACTTACCACTGCCCTCTGCCAGTAGTGACCATGTTTATGCAGTGGAGAAGATATTTATAATTTATCAGATATGTTGAGACATTTTCTATTTTGGAAACAAGTTCATATGGGTGCATGCATCTGCAGTTGAAGTATAAGGAATTCCATGTAGAAGCTAGGAGCAGGAGGTGAATTCATTCTCCAAAGATCATTCTTTAGTGTCTTCTCCAAACCCAATTAGAGGCTTTTTCTGGAGTTTAAGGTATGAACATTCACTAGGAGAATCCACATGGGGAATTCTAACTCATTTTGCTTCTAACCCCTTTCAGGGCTATTTATTCTACTGAGCTGTTAATTCCCCACACCTTCAGTAGTTCTAACGGGTGTAAACTTGATAGGATTAATGATATTTTTGTTGCAATTGTACATGAATTTGGCCTTCCTCAAAGTTTGCCATAAATAGCAAAGGACTGAAGGAAGGATAACTGTTTTCTGTTCAGGTGCTAGACTTTCCTGACGTGTTAGACATTAAAAACAAAGTTTTAAAGCCACTGAGTACCCTGGTGGTTCAGACAGTAAAGAATCTGCCTGCAATTCAGGAGACCCAATTTTGATCCCTGGGTCAGGAAGATCCCCTGGAGGAGGGAATGGCAACCCACTTCAGTATTTTTGCCCAGAAAATCCCATGGACAGAAGAGCCTGGCAGGCTACAGTCTGTGGGGCCACAAAGAGTTGGACATGACTGAGTGACTAACACTTTCACTCTCACCTCCCCCTGGACCATTCTACCTAACTCCAGTGAGATTGTTCAAGTGGGTAGCAGGTTTGGGGTGTCGGGAAGCATCCACAGACCCCTATAGCCTGCACTGTGCTGGACAGGCAGCGAGAAGGTTGATCCATAACTGATTTCACGTCCACCCAGGTGATGTCTGGTGCCACTTTGTCCATAAACGTCCCCGTCTGGCCCAGTCCACTGGGGCCCCCTAGGGTGGGCAGGACTCCCTGAGTCTCAGGCCTCACCTGCACTAAATTCTGAACTGCAAGAGGGAAGACAGGGTCCCTGATGAGCACCCAGCAAAGTGCAAGGACCTCAATGCAAGCTCCTCAAGGCTGCAGTCATCAGTCAGCCCTCTTCTCATGCTCGATCCCCTTTTGTTAAAAGAGCAAAGTGTGGTGCTGGAGAAGACCCCTGAGAGTCACATGAACAGCAAAGAGGTCAAACCAGTCCATCCTAAAGGAAATCAACCCTGAATATTCTTTGGAAGGACTGATGCTGAAGCTGAAGGTCTGATATTTTGGCCACCTGATGCAAAGAGCAAACTCATTGGCAAAGACCCTGATGCTGGAAAAGATTGAGGGCAGGAGGAGAAGGGGGCAACAGAGGACAAGATGATTGGATGGCATCACTGAATCGATGGACATGAGTTTGAGCAAGCTCTGGGAGATAGTGAAGGACAGGGAAGCCTGCAGTCCATGGACAAGTGTGCTGCAGTCCACGGGGCCACAAAGAGTCAGACACGACTGACCAACTGAACAACAGAGGGTGAGTTTCCCAGAAGTAAGCCTACCAGAGAGTCAAAGATCCAACCTCATCCCCCACCCCTCGGCCACAGGCTTTGAGTGGGCCATGACACCTTGGCAGGATCCCAACCCCAACAGAAGTAACGGAGCCAGCTTCCGAGGCAGGCGAGCAGCAGCAGATGAACAGGCCACAGAAGCAGCTGAAACCTCACCCGAGTTCCAGTTCCCTGCAGGGCGATGGCCCTTAGGCTTCTCGTCTGGACTGGGGTTTCCATTTTCATGTGTCTGAGCAATAATCTAGGCTTTTAAATCCAAAGAGTTGGCAGGGGATAACGTTTGGCTTTTCAGCGACGTGAGCTTCTCCGTGTGCGTGCTCGTAAAATATCAGATGAGAAAAGTGCGTGTAGAGAGAGATGCAGCAAGAAGCTGGAAATGGAGCCACCAGTGTGGGTGTTCCTGGACTTTCCTAAGTGCTTCATTCAGGAGGCTTAGTTCCTCCGCTGCACAGCCCTCCCCAGCCCAGCAGGAACCCCCCTGGCTACGTGCAAACCCTCCACCCAGGGCAAGGGCTGGGCTGCGTGAACAAAACACAGTAAAAGTGAGATGAACTGCGGCTGGTCCCCATCCTGCTATTCCACCTGGAAGTCGCTGGACGCATGTCCCCATCTGGCCCGGCGGGGGACCGCTTCCTTCCTGGCATTCTGCAGAGAGTGCACGTTCATCTTCTCTGGCTGCTGTTTATCCCAAACTCATCAGTCGGTTCAGTGGAACTTCCAAGCATCAGGTCGAATCAGTGACAGATAATGCCGGCCCCGTGTCAACTCGTCTGGGCTGAGTTCTTTAGAAACGGAGGTGTCCTCTGTTTCTTAGATCCTCCTGGGACACAGCCTCCTCATGGGGTCTGATGATGAGACCGGAAACGTGCACAGTGGCCACCTCTCTCTGTTCCCGCCACCTCGAGAGCCAGAAGCCGGGGGGTGCTCAGGGCCTCCCCAGGACCATGAAGGAGGAAGCGGAACAATTCTGTCCACAGCTACAGCCTGGCTTCTTGAGGACTGACCAGGCAAGGTAGCCGCCCTGGGATAGGTCCTTGGATAACTGGCATTTGTTCATTACTGAGATCCTTCCTGGGTCGTTTATTCAGCCAAGAGCCCAGCCTTGTAGCAAACGTGAGAGAGAGAGGCAGAGAAAGGCCGGATTTGGAAACCATCTCACACCCTGCGCATAGACAGGTTTGCACGGAGATATCCTGTAACTGTATGAGGTAAACAAGGTCGAAATTCCCTGGTTTGAAAAGATAAGTGCTCAGGGTTCTGTAAGCTAAATGCGCTTTGCTGAGATTTGATTGAAAACTTTGTGATGTGAAGACGGAAAATCACAAGGAGGAGTCAGGCAGCATTTAATCTTCTGTTAGATGACAATTCCAGATAGACTAATGGAGATCCCTCCCTCCCGATACACCCGTCAATATTGTAAATGGGAGGCATTCGAGGTAGCAGACGCCGAGGAGGGCCGCAGGTGGGGACCAGGGCTTTCCTAGGTTGTCATCCTGCTCTCGGCTCCGAGCTGTATCATGTGAGGCCTGCAGTTTACTGTTCTGTGCCACCATATCCCAGAGCCCAGAACATCCAAATCCTTCCAGCTAGAACGTTCTTTTCTAACTTCTATCTTGTGTTGGAGTACAGTTGATTTACAACATTGTGTTCGTTTCAAGTGTACAGCAAAGCGATCCAGTGTTGCATATACCTATATTCATTCTAGAACATTCTAACCTTGTACATATATGCTCTCCAGCCATGACATTTGTCCATTATGGGTGATACATGTTTATCTGTCCTAAGTGGAGCAGAGAGTTGTCTTTGAAAGAAATCTATCTCAAGGAAAACCAGATTTTCAGGCAGAACATTTTCTAGTTAGTGCTTAAAATTCTTTTTTTGTTTGTTTGTTTTTTAACTACTTAGGCAGGAACATACACCCAAACACTCACAGAAAAACCAGAGAAATCGCTGTTTCAGCCAAAGGACAAGACTACACACACACCTGCAGTGAATAAAACCAAATAACGGTGTGTCTAGAGTTTTCTACGATGTGTGCATGTGTGGGAAAGCGTGCGCCTGCACACTCACACACCCACCCCAGCTGCTGGTGGCACCTTTATCGCTGCACTTACCTGGAGGAAACTTGAGAAGATCTCGTCAACATGGTCTTCTTAATGGGCTTATTTATTAAATATTTCACCGGGCTCCTCTTCTGGAAAAATGTCCCAACTGGAACAGAAAGCAAAGAAAGAAGAATGTTTCTAGCAAGAAATGGCTCTGAGATAGCTTTTCTCTGGATTCTTTATTCAGTAAAACTATGTTGCACCACCATTCCTATTGAAAACTATTCATTTAATTTCCCTCTTTTGCAGATATTTTGCTTCCTCCTAAATGTCAGTGCTTGCTGGGAGAAAAAATATATATATTGGGGTTGTTTCTTTAGAGCTTCTTGCTGTCTGCCTCCACCTGCTGGAAACAATCAGGCATTTTTGTTCAGTGCAGCTACAGAGCTGAATATCTGGGATATTCAGATATTCAGGAATATCTGTTTTCATGCAGACATTATAAACACAGATAACAGATGTTTATCTATAAACATCGCATGTAAATTAAATATTATGCATCAACCTACTGGAAAATTGTATAAGCAAGGTATTTTATTATTAAAGTCTTTATGGAATGCGTTACAATATCACTTCCATTTTATGTTTTTTGTGGTTTTTTTATTTGGCCACATGGGATCTTATCTCCGCAACCAGGGATTGAACCCCACACCACCTGCACTGGAAGGCGAAATCTCAACCTCTGGACCACCAGGGATGTTTGAAGGTATTTTATTAAATGTAGTTTGAATTGGAAGTAATTTTATTTCAGGTAAAAAATTAGCTGACATTGATGCAAGTAATCTAGAGTATTTATCGAAATTTTGCCAATAAGATGAAAGGTAAAAGGTGGCATTACACTTCTGAATGTGAAAAAATACCTGCATTTTCCAAGTGGGAGTGTATCATTTTTATCAGCAACTTTAAAAAAGCTGCAGGTGGTGCCTGTTTTATACAACGGTATGTTCCGATACATCCCCTTGTGCCATGGCACGTGCATAAATTCAAAGAGCTCTACAATGTACCTGGTAGATCAGAAGCCATTACAGTTCAGCTGTATAAATTCATATTTTGGCACTCTTTGGAAAGTGGATTATTATTGACCCAATAGACCATAACAGTTCCAAAGAAGCCATTACTGTCTTTTGTGTAAATCCTTCAGGGCGTGTGTTTTATTGACCCTTCAGAGCCATCAGGGCCTGGCCTGTCAGTCCAGTCGCCACGCACGTGTACCAAACGCGTGTGTTAAGAAACGCCTTGGAAATAGAAGCCGTTCTCAGATTGCCCTTGTTCTTATGCAAAAAGCCACAGTGTAAAATTGGACGTTTCTACTGCAGTTTCTTTCTCGGTCTCCGGAATTCCATTCCCCTGTATTTATAAAGAGATTGGGATTTTTTAAAGTGAATGAAGAAATGGTCTTTTGATTTCAATGGTTAAAAGAGAAAAGGAAAGAAAGCATGGGAAACAACTTTTGCTTTGCGTGAGAAAGCACCTCAAAGACGGGTGAGTTTGCCAGCTTTGTCAGGAGGCGGCCTACGATGCCATGAGATTTCTCTCCTTGGAGCTTTCTGGATCCCAAATGAGAGCTTTATTTTATTGTCTGTGTGCTTATTTTGTGTTTCTCCACCTGCCTGTCCTTTTCTTACATTAAGAAAAAATGCACATGGGAATATTTTGCCAGGAAAAACCCTTAGCTACTTGTATGTTCAGTAGAACTACAAAGAAACACTGTAGGACAGGGCTTTGCTGTGCTCTTGGGCTGCTAATAGGTCTGGGCTAAGGAGCAGGGGGCAGCAGAGGATGAAACGGTTGGATGGCATGGCCGACTCAATGGACATGAGTTTGAGCAAACTCTGGGAGATGGTGAAGGACAGCAAAGCCTGGCGTGCTGCAGTCCATGGGGTCACAAAGGGTTGGACATGACTTAGCGACTGAACAACAACAAAAAGTCCATCCTCACACCCCACAGTGCAAATCAGCACCTTTAAGGTAATGAGTAAGTTCTGTGTTATTCAAATTCCTTGATTTTGCCAGGACGCAAATCAGTGTGGATTCCACATCTTCAGAGATAGGACATATTCTAGAATCAAGCTACAAACAAATGCACAGGTTGGTATTACCCCAGGAGGTTCAGGTCTGATATACATCCTTTCCTTCTGGCCTGGAGCAAATGGCTGGTATAGTTTTGAAGGTAGAGAGACGATGCTTATGGAATGATGGTTTCAAAACACAGAGTCACCAAAGAGACCTGCTAAAGAGAGCACTCTGCCTTCCATTATAGAGGAAAAAAGCAGAACAGAAAGGTGAGATTAAGTGCTGTGAAGTTTACTCTCTGGCCTAGGAAAGAGCGAACACTCACGTTCACACTGTGTTGTTTCTACCTGTCACTGTTATCATTGATGCTTAATATCCTGAGCTTCAAGGGGAGATGACAGAAGAAAAGAGAGGCTTGGTGTGTGTGTACGGGCTGGGGGCGGATCTCGAGTCCTCTAGAGTCAGAGGAATAGACAGAGCATCAAGGCCGGCAGATTCATAAGGAATCTCTGGGGTGATGCTGTGAGGAAATTCTGTTTATTTTCATGTTGCAGATATGTGCTAAGCGCTGCACTGCCTCGAGTATGTGCTCAAGAGGAGAGCTTGAAGCCCCCTCCCCAGGACCCAGGGAAAGCGTGGGAAGCGCTTCCTGGAGCTGAGGCACGGCCCCCCACCCCCAGCCACCATCCTCAGGAAGAGTGGTCCCTTGAACGCGTCTAGAGCTGGCCCTGTCCCCAGGACCTCTCCACAGGCTACGGTGAGAAGCGGCCCTGCCTCAGTGGCAGCCCCCTCAACGTGCTGATGGCACACAATAGCGGCCTCGTGGGGGAGCCCCACCCCTTCATGGTGTCTACTGGGGGCCTGTGCAGCCAGTAGCCAGGGCAGGAGAGGGTTAATGCGGGGCTGCTGCCCGGCAGTGACCAGCCAGATGCATTAACTCTCCCAAACCATCCCCAGACTGGGAAGGGGGACGGCCAGCCAATCGCATCTCCCATTGACTTATTCAGGGCACACACACACACAGACACACACAGACACCCCCCCAACACACACACACACACCCGCGCGGCTCATTCTGCCCTGTGCTCCCTTTGCCTCTTGCCCTGATTTGAACAGGAAGTTCTGCTTCCAAATGCAGTGGTTTCTTTCTAACAGAGCTATTTTTGTAAGACAGCAGGCCAAGTTGCTGCCTTAAAAAAAAAAAAATTTGCACACACACACACACACACACCAGCGTGGTGACCTCACAGGCTGGTGATCCTGCCTCTTGCCAAGGGAATCCCTGGGTAAATACCCCCCTGGGAGAGAAAATACCCTCTGGTTTTACAGGTCTGGCCAGGCTACAGGCCGGGCCAAGGTCACAGCTGACCCCGCGGGATGAGGGTCTCAGCTCTGCTACCTGCAGAGCAGCCCCCAGCGGAACACGGCTCTCCGAGCTCCCGGGGAGAGATATTTACTCACCTGTTTACCAACAGAGGCAAAATTTCACCACTCCATCACTTCGAAGTAAGAGGGTAGAAACAGGAAATTAATTACGTGAAATAAAATGGAGCTCCAGCAGCATTAACACGTTTTTCAGATCCCGTTTCTTTCCGTTTCTTATTTGAATTCGGGTCTGGCTCGCACACAAGGAAACTGACACCCTCTGTCACCAACAAGCACTGGGGTGTTTGGCAAAGTTAGGATTTGGGTTCCTTCCCCGACAGCTGAATAAAACAGTTACAGACCCAGAAGTAAAGGAGATCCTGGAGGCAGACGCATGGCACACATTTCCAGGGAAGTCTGTACCCCGGGGGTTCCCTTGCCATGCACACCCGCCGCCCTCAGCACACGGGTGTTTGCACCATCAATAAATCATATTTCTAACACCACACTAATTTCAGGAGCAATAACGCATGTAATAAAAAGTAGATGTCCATCGCTGCTCAGGGCACAGTGGACTCAGGGCACAGCCCAAAACACACCCGAAGTTTAATGTCAGACACAGAACTCCTCTTTAGAAACCAGAGAGGCCGCACCCTTTCAGAGCGGTTCGTCAAATCCAGCTTTTTCCTCTCGATTTCATGAGTCGTTGTATCCCAGGCCCAAAGGCTGAGACGGCTGTAGGGTAAAACCTGGTGGAGAAGAGCCGCAGAGAAGCCCCGCCCCGACGGAGAGGGAAGGGCCCCTGGTGAGGTTTCTCATGAAGCACTGGGGCTCAAGGCCACACAGAAAGGGTCCAACTCAACTCAGCCTGGCAGTGCCAGCAACCTCCCACGCGGGAGGGGCGCCCTGAGCACCGCAGGCGAGGGGCATCCCGGGACCCCCGCTCCACACCTGTGTGCAGGAAGCCAAGGCGAGCCCCGCCCTGCTCTCAGGCCTGCACTTTGGGGTGTACGTTCAGAAGTCGTCTGGTGAACGATGGGTGCAGTCAGCGGGGACTTCTTGTTTAAAAAGAATTTTAAAAGAGGGAGACACTCGGGATCTTAGGAGAAGACTCTTGACTGTTCTCTTGTATGATGGCTGTCCAGGCACGCCTGGGTCCGCCTCGTCCAGAGCAGAAAGAAACAAGTATCTCCTGCGCCGGTTCCGCCTGTTTGGGATGAGGCTGGTTTCTCCTCAGAGAGGGAAGAGGAGGAGGGGTTGAGACCCCCTCGAGGCTCAGACAGCCTCTCAGGGCACCAGGTGCGCACACCGCTGGTCAGAAAGAAGACCAGCCCTGGTTCTTGAATTCTCCGTGCATCTCATAGGGGCCAACTGGAGCAAGGCGGGCAGAGCCTACCACGCATCGCAAAGCACTCACACCCACGCCTGCTGCTGCGGGAACCTAGGCAACCCAAGAGTTCCGTCAGCCCTGCCCCCACAGCAATGGAGGGAGGGGTCCCCCAGGGCTGGGCCCTACCCTGGCAAGTGGGCAACATGGGAACCTGCTCACTGACCAGGCGCCACGAGGGGATGGCACCGTCACAGGCATGTATTGCCTTGCTGGGATTAAAAGGGGGCTTGCAGGGGGAGGGGGAACCCTTAAAACAGCCTGCCCTACTCAAGACAAAAAGTCTGGACCCTTTCTGAGGCCGATGGGACGTTTAAGGACCCCTAAGAGTGGAGACATTCACCCCAGGGCTCTGTGAAGGTGGGGATCCCGGATACAGCCCCACACCCAGGTGCCCAGGAAGTTGCCTGTAAGCAAGCATCCGTGGGAGGATGACTTCCTGTTTCTCTGGAACAGGCAGATGACTTTCTGTTTCTCCGGGAGAGGCAGCATCGCTCCTGACCCAGTGGCTCAGCGGTGAAGAATGCAGCTGCCAGTGCGGGAGACGCGGGTACGACCCCCTCGGTCAGGATCCCCTGGAGGAGGAAATGGCCACCCACTCCAGAATCCTCGCGTGGAAAATCCCAGGGGCAGACGAGCCTGGTGGGCTAGAGTCCACGGCATCGCGAAGACTCGGACTCGACTGAGCGACTGAGCGTGCGCGCGTGCGCACATATACGTAATGACGTAATGACGCAAGCCTTATAAGAAACAGCGTCCTCCAAGATGTGGTCTTTGAACGTTTCTAGAGAACACACAGGGGGCTCCAGGAATCGCCGGTGGTGGCGAGGGTTACTCTGGGCCTGAGTTCCTCTCTTCTCTCGAGGTGTTAACAGCAGGCCCGGATTCTAAGGAAGAGAAGAGGGTAGAAACAGGCAGAAGGGGCAAGGGGAGATTCGGTTGGGGAGCAGCCAGACACCCCCACCCCCCGCCCTGTGGCCAGAACAGAAGTCACTGAATCACGGGCAGGCCCCCGCCCCCACCCCTGTTCTGTCCCAAACAGGCTCATCACCTGCCTCGTGGCTTCCTTAAACGAAGATGCCAAATCTCTCCTCCTCCTATCCTGAGCTCCTAAAGGAAGCCGGCAGCCAAAGGGTACAATTCATAACGTCTCCACTCACGAATTCCCTGTGACTTCTCTCTCCGCTTTTAACCTCAATCTCTAACCTATTTTAAACATGCCTTCCCCCCCATTCAGGAGCAGGGATCTTTTCTTCTCTCTGTCTCGGTGCCTCGACAGATGAACTTTCCTACAATCCCGCGCTCATCCGGGCTGACCCCCTGCCGGGAGTCATTGTCTCCAGCAGAATAGGGGATCCGAGAGCCTTTGTGCCAGGGAGCGGGGAAGACAGACATTATTATGATTTTGAATTCGAAGCTCTCGTCTTTTCTTTCTTTCCTTTTATTTCCACCACCCCCCCCCCGCCCCCCGCCCTGGATCTAACAGCTGTTTCCCATCACAAGCGGTGTTTGAAAGACGTGGCAAAAAAAAGGAGTGGATCAGTATCACAATTAGTTTCGCAGACGGCTGATAACTTACTTGCCCATCCATCCCTGATGTCGTCAGGAAGGCCTAATGTCGTCAGGAAGGCCTGATTCACGGCTGTCTGTCCCCACCAGTCCTACGGGAAGGGTCCTGTGGGCCGGCGCCCCCACCCTGGGGTGCCGGGGTGGGACCCTCCAGGGGCAGGACTCCAGAGACAGAGTGGCCAGCGTTGGTTCCCTCCTCCCGCCCGCCTCCATCTCACCCCTTAAGGTCAGAGAAGCTTCTAGGCTTCACATTAGTTCAGACATGAAAGCCCCGCGCTTTGGAGGGGAGGCTGCTGACAGTGCTGCCAAATTATGCGTGTCTCGTCTTTGTGATGTGATCTACTACCGTTCATTAAGGACTGAGCCCAGACTAGCAGCTCATTTTTCTTGGGGACCCTGGGAGGGTTTGCGGGGAGTCCCAGCACCGAGAGGCCGCCCCGACCTTCTTCGCTCACTCAGCAACTTGGCTCTTAGGATTTTTTTTTTTTTTTTAATGAAAAATTTTCATGCAAAGCCGCCGAACCAGGCCTTTAACACAGAGTGAAAGGATCCCAGCCTACACAGATGGAGAGCACGTTCTGGGGTTGTGGAATTGACACAGTTGTACAGAGCCTCTCAAGAAGGCTGCGAAGACCCCACGAAGGACTCAGGGCCTCCCTCTCTTCAGTCAACACTTGGGAGATTTGAGCCAAGAGCTAGGAAAGTCACAAAGAAAAGAAAGAAAGTGAAGTTGCTCAGTCGTGTCTGACTCTTTGTGACCCCATGGACTGTAGCCCACCAGGCTCCTCCGTCCATGGGATTTTCCAGGCAAGAGTACTGGAGTGGGCTGCCATTGCCTTCCCCAGGAAGGTCACAAGCACCAGGCTAAAAGTAAGCCTGCCTGCATCTCAGTGACCAAGACTGGACCAAGCAGCCCAAGGAAACCAGTGGACAATGCTGATGGTGAAACTAGGGGCAGGGAGGCCAGGCCTCCAGTCCAGGCTTCCAGCTGCCACGTCCCCCCTGCAACTTCAGGGCAGAGAAGTGATGGTGTCAGGGCGGGGTGTGTGGGGGGGTGGGGTGGTGCGAGGGGAGCCCTGAGGAGGCCACCTGGGCCCCCTGAATCAACTACTGCTCCGGAAGCCCCTACTTTCCCTCCCCTCCCCACAGGGAGCCCCCTCCTCAGCCTTTCAGTTTTGGGAGCAATGTCCCAGCCCAAGACCCAGACCCTGAGGTCCCAGCCTGCCAGCCAGGCCAGAACCAGGGCCTCCAGGGGCCTCAAGGGACGGGTTCCCCCACCACCTTCCAGAAACCCTGCTGATTCCGGTCCCAGCACCACCACCCCAGCTCCAGGAGCAAAGGTGGAAACCAACAAGGGCCCTCGGCCCCCAGACAAGCCCCAAACACCCGAGGAGGGTGCCCGCTATTTTACAGATTAAAGGAAAATAACCAAAGCCCCGAAACTCTGCCCCTGGGTGATGACCTAAAACAGCTGCTGCTCCACCGACAGGCACGCAGCGATCCTCGTGTTCTGAGCAAGTTGACACAACACAAGGAAGTAAAACCTGAGTCACCAGCATAATCAAAATCTGTTTGCAATGACGAAAAAAGGGGGGAGAAAGAAAATCAGTCCCTATGGTTTTCAACGGTGCCCCTCGGTGTTATATCTGTGCTGCTGATTATCCCAAATTTGTGGAGAGAACAAAACAGAAATCGGCAAAGACTGAAATTCCCATTTGTTTTGTGTTTTTGTTGGCTACATATTGCTTTTGCAGAAAGATTCCAGTGACTGGGAGGTTGGTTGTTGCCTTGTTTGTTAGGAAGGGTGCTGAGCAGTTTTCACAAATGACTTAAAGAGAGAAAAAACAAACTGCCATCAAATGCCAAGGGAGGTAGAAGTTCGAGGTGTCCCCGTGGGGCGTGATTCGGCAGTTTTTGGCATATCTTTTTTTCCTGTGTGTGCAAAAGACAGACCAAGTTTGGCCGAGTCAGGGAAGCTCTGAGATGCTATGTCCTTGGTTACTGAAGTGAAGAGGAGAAGATGAGAGGGAAAAAGTGACAGTCCATCCATCTCACTCGGCACGTTTACATGTTCTTTTAACCAAAAAAAAAGGGAAAAAAAAACTGTTTACAAAATGGAGTGTCAGGAACATTGTGTAAAAGAGCACTTATCTGGGAGACTTTGATCTCTGTCTGAAGTCCCATTAGGACCCTGAAAGGATGATGGCTGGGTCGTGGGGAGGAGAGGAAGTGATTTTTCCGGGAAAAAAGGAGCTTGTTGTACTGCCTCCGGGTTGTATTTAACTCACAAATCCTGTGAAATCCAGGGGACCAGCCAGAGGTGGGCCAAGGGTGTTGCCAAGGCACACAGCACCTGGGGACCCAGAGGTGCGGCCTCCCCTCAGGCTTCTCTGCAGCAGAGCGAGACCGGCAGGAGAGGAGGCTTACAGTGGTGTCTCCAGGCCTCTGTCCCGGCTGGGAGGACACCCCACTGCAGGCTCCTTACAGCAGGGCGGCCCTTAGAGCTTTGTGGAGGGGGGCAAAGGAGGAGGGAGGAGGGAGAGAGGGAGGAGGAAGGAGAGAGAGGGGGGAGGGGGGAGGGGGAGGAGGAGGGAGAGAGGGAGGGAACACTATTATTAGATTTCCACACCCACTTTTTTTCTTTCTTTTTTTTTGGAAGTATAGTTGATTTACAATGTTGTGGTGTTAAGTTTCAGGTATAAAACACAGTGATTCATTTATATGTATGCATGGTTTCAGATTTATTTTCTGCTAGTATGTCACAAGGTATTTGGTACAGTTCCCCGTGCTCTGCAGTAGGACCTCGCCATTGTCTGTGTTCTATGTAGCATTTTGTGTCTGCCAGCCCCTAATTCATCCCCACGTCCCCCTTGGGGAACCACAAGTCTGTTCTCTACATCTGTGAGTCTTTCTGTTCCATAGATTCGTTCACTGGTATCAGCTAAATAATAAGACTCTTCAGTTCAGTTCAGTTGCTCAGTCGTGTCCGACTCTTCGTGACCCCGTGAATCGCAGCACACCAGGCCTCCCTGTCCATCACTATCTCCCGGAGTTCACTCAGACTCACATCCATCGAGTCCGTGATGCCATCCAGCCGTCTCATCCTCTGTCGTCCCCTTCTCCTCCTGCCCCCAATCCCTCCCAGCATCAGAGTCTTTTCCAATGAGTCAACCCTTCGCATGAGGTGGCCAAAGTACTGGTCAGCGGGGAGTTGGGGGCTGCAGGAAAACCCAGCGTATGGGTTCCCCCCCTCACAATAAGACTCTTAGGCTTGAGCAAGACTTCAAGCAACTAGAGTTGTAAGATGTTACTATGGCACACCACCCAGAGCCTCGAACAGATTTTTTTTTTTTTTTTTAAACTGGAGGCTCTAACAGATTTGACCCCTTTTCATCCTGGCCGCACGGGGGCAGTGCTAGCGGCTCTTACAAAGGCGGAAGTGAACATGCAGAATCGTCCGCAAATCACCCCAAACCACACATCCAGGAACGACCCTGAGTTCAAAGGCAGGTCTGCCGGCCCCCAGAGCCCTACCCTCATCCCACTGTCACCACCCTGAGGACGTGGGGCTCTGCCTGCGGGAAGCAGGCAACCACAGCGGCAGGAGCCACCTGGCCATGGGCGAGCTACTCGGGAACCCCAATTCCCCGTCTATGAAACGGGGGCACGGATACCACCTACCGAAAGCTGCGGGTGAGTTCAGTTAAAATTTAACTTTTTAAAAAAAATTAAAGCTTAATTTTTTTACTGCTTCCCTGGTGGCTCAGAGGGTAAAGCGTCTGCCTGCAACGTAGGAGACCTGGGTTTGATCCTAGGTTGCGAAGATCCCCTGGAGAAGGAAATGGCAACCCACTCCAGTATTCTTGCTGGAGAATCCCATTTACGGAGGAGCCTGGTGGGCTACAGTTCATGGGGTTGCAAAGAGCCGGACATGACTGAGTAACTTCACTTTCTTTTTCACTTTCAAAGCTTAATTTAATTCAGTTAATTAAATTGATTTAGATTGATTAGATCACATTAAAATTCCACTAGCTGATATTTAAAACACAAGTGAACTACAGCTACATGGAAACTAAAGGAAATGAAACACACACACATCTTAGAGCATCTGGGCAGCTCAAGGCCCATTCAAGTCACTCACGACGCTGGAAGGTGTCCGTGTTGTCACCATTAGCATCATTTTCTTTACAATTTTGCTCGTGGCCTGGAGAGCTCACTCAAGTTCACCCTGCAGGTCTGAGGAGTCCGCAGTAGTCAAGAAGAACAGGATTTTGAAATGATTTCTGACAGCATCCTATGAAGCTGACGTACGTTTTCTGTGTGAGTGTTTGGCAAAATGATTCAAGTTTATCGTCTGCCCTTAGGAGCTGCCATCTGTCCACGGGGATTTCCCAGGCAAGGATACCGGAGTGGGTTGCCATTTTCTTCTCCAGAGGATCTACCGGACCCAGGGATCGAGCCATCCTCTCCTGCTTGGCAGGTGGATTCTTTGCCCCGAGCCCCTGGAAGCCCCGCTTTCCGAAGCCCGTTTTAATAGCGCCCTCACCTGCTCCTCTGGAAGGCCGTCTCTGGGCCTGACCTTCTGCCTGGCTTCCCACCCGCCTGCCGCCTGACTGTGGCCTCTCCTGGGAGACAGATAAGCCACGACCATGTTGTTCAGAAGTTTATCTGGCCTGTCAAGGTGGCCAGTCTAAAAGACGGACTGGGGCCGTAAGTGCAAAAGAAGGTCCTCCCTTTCAGGGAGCAGGGTCTCAGTGCAGACAAGGAGGTCAGGAGGAGACGGGGATCTGGCAGCCAAGGCCCCACTGGGGGGCGCCTCACCCGCGCTGAGATGGGGCAACTGGCCGGCTCTGACCACAAGTATCACACTTGGGCCCCGCAAGCCACACAGCTCTGAGGCGGCAAAATCGCCCTTCTGTGCTTCTCAGGAAAACTGGGCTGGAACAGCTGTCCTCCTGGAGCAAGGAGGACGATTGAATCCCATGTCTGTCATTCCTGGGGCCAGAATCGCAGACAAGTGGGGCGGGGCGGAGGTCAAGAGCGAGGCTCCAAGAAGACAGGCCGGGCACGTGCGGCCAGCTGGGCGGCATCCCGAGAGAAGGAAGGCTCTGGCGCTCAGAACCCTCACACCGAGTCTTGTCAACGTTTGCACTGAGATCCAGTTCACATGCAATGATGAGACCCAATTTGCAACCCTCTGATGGGACGAAACATCCAGCCCTTGTTGACCTTCTAACCACCCACCCAGCCCTGACGTTTGAAGGTCACCAGGGAAGACACTGGGACAGGGCAGGGCAGGGCTACAGTCCATGGGGCTGCAAAGAGTCGGACACGACTGAAGTGACAGCGTGCACCCACACACTTGCATAGATCTTATTTCCCAAAACGTGATGGAAGGCGACGAATCCTTCTTATGGGACCAAAGCCTCCTCACACATGTGACAACTGCCCCTTGAATAACACAGAGGCTCCCTCCTGCCCTGCCTGGTCCTGCCATCTCGGCCTCTAAAACAAAGGAATTGATGATGAATGACTCAGCCAGGGACAGGGAGCTGAAAGAGACTGGACGGAACCAGGACGCACACCTCAGTTCTTCCGAGACCACGTGTCATGATCTCTCTAATCAATCACAGATTCTCTGCACACTTACTTAATTTAAAAATCCATAGAATGAAAATACAGGCGCTGCACTAATTGAAAACACACCCTCCTGTAACCGGACGAGCCGGTGTGGTTCAGGGTCAGCGTGTGTATTTGCTCCGTCTTGGTGCAGGTCACACTGACTGACCACTGACTCTTGTTCACACTCCATCCGTACAGCACCCGCCGTGTTTCCAGGGTATTGGGAGTCCCTGAATGATGCTGTGATCTACATGGATGCAGACAGGAGGAGAGGCCCCCGCCTCCGCCTGCACCCTGCGCCTCACCTCCAGTAGCGATGCAGCGGACCTGTGTACACAGGAATTAAAGGCACTGAAGAGCCTGTGAGCAGGACACACGTGCTTGACGCCGGTGGACACAGAGCAGTGTAGCGACACCATGTGGCCAGAGCCGGCCACAGCCCTCCCCTCGCCGCCTCCGTGTCATCACTCAGACAGGAGCAAGGGGGACAGCTGCGCTTGGTAACAGCTGCCAGGACCCCCCTCCTGCACCCACCCAAACTTTCCCTCTTCAGCTGGCTGAGTTTCGTCATCCCTGGATCTGCCAGATCTGCTCCCTAAAAGCCCTAGAACTGGGGGAATGATTTGTTTGCTGTCCAGTCAATAGTTGTACATTTTGGTTAAATTCATTACTCACATTTTATGTCAATGATTTTCAGATTTTTTGTAAGGCAGTGAGTCTGGCTCTGGATAGTTTTTGAGCTATTGATGGTCAGAAAAACAGAGCATTATTTAATTAAAGCAAATCATGCAATGTGTTTCTTTGAAAGAAACCACATTTCGTGTTCCAAACCCACCAAGATAGTGAATACAAATAAATTCACTTCACTTCTGGTACGTACCGTCTTCCACATCTGATCCACTAAGCACACTGCATTGGAGTTCATTATTTCCAAAGAGAAGTATTTCAGCACGTCATCTTGAGTGCCCTGATTTCGCCATTCTGGGCATTGTCGTAACTATTGTTTAATTTACCATTCAGTTTCCACAGCTGCCATCCTGTGGTCTTGACAGACATGCAATCCAAAACGGTTTTGCTGCTTTTCTTCCAGGAACTCACAGACCTGGGCATTTTGGACGAGCATGAGGAAGGTTGTCAGGCCAGTTTTACAGATTTGACCTGAGTGGGTTTGCATGTTTACAACAGATCCTGAAATTGGGGCTTTTCCGATGGCTCAGCTGGTAAAGAATCTTCCTGCAACACAGGAGACAAGGGATGTGTGTTCGATTCCTGGGTCGGGAAGATCTCCTAGAGGAGGAAATGGCAACCCTCTCCAGCATTCTTGCCTGAACAATCCCATGGACAGAGGAGGCTGGCAGGCTACAGCTCAGAGAGTCTCAAAGAGTTGGACACAGCTCAGCACAGCACAGCACTGAAAGCTGGTGGTTTAATTTCTTCAGCTCCCTGAATATGAATTTGCTGATAAGCTCAAACCACATGCTTGGGTGAAGGGCTTTGACAAACACTTGCCTGGCTCCATCCCAGACGGCACTCTCTCCGGCAACTACTGTGTGTGCAGAGAACGTCCCAGGCCTTGGATTTGAAGTCTGGGATGACTGTGCCAGCCAGAATCCCTCCTGGAAATAGAATACTCATTTTTCTAGCTAAAAGGATTCAGTTCAAATGTCAGCTGGGTAATCTGCTGATAGATAACTAATCAAATCTTACAAAGAAACTATTTTTAGTAAACAATTTGAATTTCTCTGTTCTGCTGTCAGTTCCAACCAAGATGACCACTCGAGAAAAATCATGTTTTGTCCTCATGCACCCAATTCGTCTATTCTTCTCAACGTGTTGGTATCGCTCATTCAGCCCCTGCTCTGGGCAGATACTGTACTGGAGGCGAAAATATCAACCAAGATACAAAGGACCCAGCCATCGCACTTACCAGGCTTAAAATTGAGAGGAAGACAAGAGACACGTGAAGCCTTTAACTGGGACGGACAGTGAAAGGTGGGCATCACCAGGATGCATAGCAACAGAGTCTATCACATGACTGAATACAGAAATGCTCATTGAGAGACCTGGAGAGCGAACCCGCCCCAGCCCCAGGCCCCCTCCAGCGCCCACTGAAGACACGCTGCTGCTCCCAGGTTGGTGAGGAAGGGACGGGGGTGAAAAACAGACGCTAAAGGAACCTGACCAGCCTCCTCCTCTGCACATTTTAAAACAAAAGACTCATCTATTCCCTTCCTTCGAATCAAGGTAAACGCAAAAAGCAATGACTGCTGGAGGTGGAGGCTGATGCCCCCAACCTGGTGTGGCTCCATTTCCTTAAGGCACAGCTAACCTGATGATAAATGGTGAAGTCACTTGGGCCAGAGCCAGTAGCTCTCTCCTTCTGTTCTGAGACCTGCATCCAAATCCGAGCCTGTGAAATGGCTTGGGTGATCTTAATTTGACAGTTGTCAACATTTCAAAAGCATTGCCAAGTTCAACCAAATGGAAGTCTCTCATCAAGCCTGGCTCTGTGCGCGTGTGTGTGTCTGTGTGTGTGTGTGTGCCTGTGTTGTGTGTATCAGAGAGTTGCCAATCTGAGCCCGTACAATACACCTGTGCATTCTTCCTCAGTCATGTCTCATTAGCATCCTTTCTACATGACAAGTTCCATGGAGGGGGAGAGAAGGTGGCACTTGAACTTCTGTAAGTTTTGGTCCAAGAAGGAGCAAAATTCACAGACGAAAATTTTGAGAGAGTGGATTCAACTAATGAAACATTAAAATCTAAGAAAATTGTTGCACAGAATATGAATTTACATAAAAAAGAAAGAGGGTGGAATGGGGGACAAAACACTTCATACTGAGCACTCTCTTCTTAGCACAAACATCTCAGTCTAAGCTAGATCTGAGAACAGTTTAACTGATCCCACATCAGCAGAAAAGCATAACAAATGTGATGAAAATAACCGGGAAAGTAAACGAGACTTTTCTGAGATTTGCCATGTACAAGACACCTTATCTGAAAATGGAACTATTGGCTCAGCAAACATGGACTCACCACAGGGAAGTTTATTGTTGTTTAGTCATAAGTCTTGTCCGACTCTTTGAGACCCCAAGGACTGCAGCACATCAGGCGTCCGTGTCCTTCACCATCTCCTGGAGCATGCTCAGACTCAGGTCCATTGAGTCAATGATGCCATCCAACCATCTCATCCTCTGTCATGCCCTTCTCCCACCCTCAATCTTTCCCAGCATCAGGGTCGGGTCTTTTCCAATGAGTCAGTTCTTCGAAACAGGTGGCCACAGTATTGGAGCTTCAGCTTCACCATCAGTCCTTTTGATGAATATTCAGGGTTGATTTCCTTTATGACTGAAATAAAACTTGAAGATACCTAAACCCTCTGTGTCGGAGAAGGCAATGGCGCCCCACTCCAGTAATCTTGCATGGAAAATCCCATGGGTGAAAGAGCCTGGAAGGCTGTAGTCCATGGTGTTGCAAAGAGTCAGACACGACTAAGCAACTTCACTTTCATTTTTCACTTTCATGCATTGGAGAAGGAAATGGCAACCCACTCCAGTGTTCTTGCCTGGAGAATCCCAGGGACAGGGGAGCCTGGTAGGCTGCCGTCTATGGGGTCGCACAGAGTCGGACACGACTGAAGTAACTTAGCAGTAGTAGCAGGAAACCCTCTGTGTAGGGAACCCAGCTCTGAGCAAAGGAATCTTTTCCCTTTTTTCTTAAAAGGTGCATTCCTGCAGAACCTAAAGTTCATTTCCATTAGTGCCAAATATCATGAAAGTATAGAATAGAAGAAAAAGGACATTTTTGAGATTTTTTTTTCTTATTTCAATATATTGGAATGACTGTTGGCCAAAAATTAAAGTCTTCCATAAAAGTGCAGATGCATAAACTACTGCCTGGTAACAGCGGGTGAGAAGAGCATAAGTATTGAATAAATGTTTGTGACATAAATCAATGGATGGTCAAGGGGCATAGCAAATCCACATTGTTCCATAAACAACAAAAAAATTGATTTAGAAACAGTGTTTTTTAAATTTATGGTTAATACTATATTTCCAAAACCATCACCAGCTAAATTGTGCTGAATCCATATGTTGTATGCAGAAGGCCAATTGCCTTTAATTTCCTGTAATCAGCTCACTGGAACAGTGACTAAGCAAAGTCTCTGGAAGGTTCTTGATCTTGTGCAAAAATCATGGTCAGCACCTTGAAGAATTTCGTCTCCCTGGTCCCCCACACATTGTGGTGGAGACGGGCCGAGCCCACTGGGGCCCATCTGTGGAAACAGCTGAGAATTTCCCCTGCCACATTCATCCGTGACCTCACCAAACCCACAGGTGACCCTTGGTAAGCGATGAGCTGTAGGACTGCTCCCTGGCCGCTGTGCAGCCTTACCTGGTCCTTCCATCCCGAGGGCCAGATCAGGTTCTGTAGAGGAAATACAATGTCAACGATGGTCTCGACAGTTCAGGGCAGCACAGGGGGCTCTTCACACCCACTGCCACGTGCTTCCTGGTGATAGAAGTGTTCATTTGAGGGCCTGCCATGATGACCGGGGACGAAGAATGCCCATCAGCAGTAAGAAAGGACAGTCCCAGGCGGGCAATGAACTCAGAGCAGAACAGAGACCACGCGCCCTGTGCTAAAGCGGCGTGTGTCAGAAGCAGAAGGAGCCTCGGGCCTTCTATGGCTAATCACACACATTCGTATACCAATATGGTGACTGCATTTAGTTAAAATTGCTATTGTGAGACAATGTTAATTTTCACGCAGTTGTAAGAAATCATAGAGAGATGCCCTGTGCCCTTTACTCAGTTTCTCCAGTGGTGACACCTTACCAACGGATGGTACAATAAGCACAACCAGGACCCTGCCCTGGCTTCAGTCAAGACCCAGGACGTGTCCCCCACCTCCCCTGACGCTGCTACCCTTTCAGCCACAACTGCTTGTCTCCAGCTCCCCACCCTCCTTTACTCCTGGCAAACCCTGATCTGTTTTCTGTTCCTATGATTTTATCACATCAAGAATTTATACAAACTATTACACACAGAATGGATTAACAACAAGGTCCTTCTGTATAGCACAGGAACCGGGTTCAGCATCCTATGAAAAACCGTAATGGAAAAAGATATTGTCACCTCCAAATTGGCACTTGCCATCTACCTCCACAAGGATTGAATTAGGAGCCATTGCAGCTGCTGACCTTCAAAAGCCCCCTGAAAAGAGTTCAGGATGGAGATCGGGAATGAAGCGTTCTGTGTTCTGGGAAAAACTGCAAAACAGGTCTTCAGATAGTTAGATATTTTTAGAAGATGATTCTATGAGCCCAATTCTTGCATCTTCTCATATCTAGAAAAGCACTAAAATCTGCCAAAGTGACTTTTTTGCTGAAATCTTCTGCAAAAATATGTGCTTGACTGCATGCACTCCACCTTCAGCAAAATCACATATATTGACCTTCCCCCTGCCTCTTTGGAGCCGTCTCTCAGAGCTATCTGAGGTGCTATCTCCCGGGCTGAAGTCCTCACTTTGCCCCAAATAAAAATTAACTCTCAACTCGCACATTGTGCATGTTTTTCAGTTGACAATATTAAATATATATATATAAGAATATATATAAGTCAATCACTTTGTTATAGAGTAGAAATTAACACAACATTGTAAATCAACTATTTTTCAGTTTAAAAAAAAAAAAAGAATTCCTGTAAATGAAATCAAACAGTATGTAACTTTGGGAACTGGCTCTTTTGACTCAGCATAATTCCCTGGAGATTCATCCAGATCATTGTATCCACAAAATTCCATTTTATTCCTGAACAGTGTCCCACAGTGTGGGTAGACCACAGTTCGTGTAACTATTCAGCCATTAACAAACACTTGGGATGTTCCCATTTTGGGGTTATCACAAATAAAGCTAGAAACATTCATGTGTAAAAGGGAAGACCAACTCTGCCTCCACACTGGATCCATTGCTTTTGTCTTAACTTAAGGCACCCCATTCCAGTACTCTTGCCTGGAAAATCCCATGGGCGGAGGAGCCTGGTAGGCTGCAGTCCACGGGGTCGCTAAGAGTCGGACACGACTGAGCAACTTTCCTTTCACTTTTCTCTTTCATGCACTGGAGAAGGAAATGGCGACCCACTCCAGTGTTCTTGCCTGGAGAATCCCAGGGATGGGGGAGCCTGATGGGCTGCTGCCTATGGGGTTGCACAGAGTCAGACACGACTGAAGCGACTTAGCAGCAGCAGCTTCTGCTACAGTTCATCACTAAAGGACTGTTGTCTATAGCTTAGGGCAAACACAGTGGCCTGTCTCAGGGAGCTCTGCCTCCCAGGCCTAAGTGTTGAGTTAAAATACCTTTGTTTAAGTCACAGGAGAAACTTCCTCACCAGGCCCACCTGAGATGGCGGCAGGAAAGATGAAATGAACACATTCCCTCCGGATTCTGGCTGGAATCAGGAGATATTTTAAGAAAATATAGAAATAAAATTACAGATAATCTTTTTAATGTTGACAACTAATCAAAACTCTTTAAAAATACCTGTTGAAACTCCTGTGTTTTCTAAAAGAATTGAAAACAGGGACAACAGATTCATTTTGGCATATGTTCACAGCAACAATGCAAAACAGCTGAAGTGAAATAGTATAAGGGTTCGTCTACAAATGAATGGTGCATCCACTCAGCATTGTCCCACGATAAAAACGATGAAGCGCGAATACCTGCTAAGACGTGGATGAACCTGCCTCAGCCTGATACCAAAACCACTGTGTGGTCAGGAGCAGAGACCCTGGAGCAAAGCCAGCCCACCTCACCCACCCTCCAGACCTCCGGAAGAAGTCCGGGGCCTTGGGAGGAGACGGGGACAGAGCCCACTGTTTGCTGCCTGTCCAGACTCATCTGACTCCCAGGCTGGTGTCGTCGGGACACAGAGCCCATATCAACTGGCTCCAGTGTGGGAACTGGCCTGCGAGCCCACTCCGGGCCCCTCCCTGAAGCCTGGGGGCCACTGGGAGGAGCGGAAAGACTTCTCAGGCTGATTATCAAAAGCAAAGGTTAGCACCACTTTGGGGGTTCGTCCCAGAAAGACGACCAGAGATGCAGGAGACAAGCAGAGGAGGTGAAGGGGCTGCAGGCAGCAAGGTCGCCAGACTGGGAGCTCAGCGCCGCCTCTCGGACCTGCTGCCTCTTTGGGGCTCTCCATGGGAAGCCACGTGACGCGGAATGAGAGGCACGCTCCTGGAACATGCCAGGCTGTCCATCCAGTCACTCCTGTCACTCTTTCCAAGGAGGGCTAAACTACAACCGCTGGACCAACGGTCCCAGATGGACAAGATGGCCAGAGTCATCAAAACTCCTCCGAGAGGGGTGTGGATGACTTCCCAATCTTCCTAACACTCAGTATTTCCACAATTGTTTTCCTGGGTCCCCTTCTTTAATGGTTGTCATATATTTATTTGTTTCATTTCTCAAGATCTTTTATTACAGAAAAACTTGATGATCCCAGCTAGCTCACAAAATAATCTTTCATGACTCTCAAAACAATTGTCATTCAATAATCTTATGCATTCATTCTTGCCATTAGTCCATGATCACGTGTCTTGGAAGCAGGGAGAGTGAAAACTATTTTCTTAGCCCCTGAGAGAAGAACTTTAGAAAATTGGGGTTGTATTAATGAAGAGGCTGTGCTGTGCTCTGTCGTGTCCGACTCTTGTGACCCCACGGACTGTAGCCCGCCAGGCTCCTCTGTCCATGGGATTCTCCAGGCAAGAATGCTGGAGTGGGTTGCCGTTTCCTTCTCCGGGGGATCTTCCTGACACAGGGATCAAACCCACATTTCCTGCATTGCAGGCAGATTCTTTCCCACTGAGCTTCCTGCTGCTGCTGCTGCTGCTAAGTCGCTTCAGTCGTGTCTGACTCTGTGCGACCCCAGAGACGGCAGCCCACCAGGCTCTGCTGTCCCTGGGATTCTCCAGGCAAGAACACTGGAGTGGGTTGCCATTTCCTTCTCACCTGGGAAGCCCTTATTAATGAAGGGTAGATTTGCTTTAACTACAAATCACTATTTGTGTACACATACCCCATAGCAGAGCCAGAAATGTAAATAATTACACCTGTGAGAGGTTATTTACACAAAAACATCTCTTCTATCTGGGGTCAAGACACAGAAGAAAAGTTAACTCACTTCCTAGTCTTTATACAGGGAAAAAATTTATATGTATATATCATTGCCAAGGCTTCTTACAGCCTTCGTGCTTCATTTGTCATCTGTAATTCTCACAATAATCTTATGCGTTTGTCAGTTTTATCCCATTTCACAGAGAAATTGGGGGTGAGAGGGTCGCATCACCTGTCATTGGCTCTCTGTCTAACCCTGGACACGGCAACACTATACCCTTTGATTGACAGGCAAATGCACCAGTGAGCTGTGTCCCAAGGAGGACCGCTCATTGATAATAGTGTAGACTACTCTATCTGAATCTGAAAATTTCAACATTATTTCTGAAATGAGACTTTTTCCACTTGGTCACCTCGACCTTTCCTAGAGAAACTGTGCTTGCGTGTGTGGTCTTATTTTCTGTAATCACTTAAGTGAGTGTTTGTTCAAGACCAGAAAAGCCAAGTGACCTGGCTATGCTTCTCTCAGGTTTAACTTCATATTTTTCTGATTTGATTCCCAAACTGGATATATGCTAGAATCACGTAAATGAGGTAAAAAAAAAAAATGTTTCCTGGGCACCTTCCCCAGAAACTTTAATTCAGCATAAAACAGTATAGGAGAGTGCCTTATGAAGCAAAAGTAGTTTTCAAAACCGAACTTAGAAGCATTTATTCTCAATCTGTATACCTGCATAACAAGAAATGCAAGCTGAAGATAAACGACACCAGATGGATCTATAAGAAGGAAAAAACTGCACTAGAAATTATATTATATGCCACTATAAAGAGTTATAATTTTATGTTAGTTCATTTGAGACATGACTGTTTAAAGCTAATATTACAGCAAGTATATGGGGGTTATGTCATATGTAGTTGTAATATATAATAACAACAGCACAAAGGATGGGGGAAGAAAAGTATACTGTTGTACATTTCTTATTTACTATGTAAAACAGTATAATACTAACTCTAAGCAAAATGTTAATAAAGATGCACTGTAACCTTTAGCGTGTGTGCATGTTAAGTCGCTTCAGTCGTGACTCTATACGACACTATGGACTATAGCCCGCCAGGCTCCTCTGTCCATGGGATTCTCCAGGCAAGAATATGGGAGTGGGTTTCCTTGCCCTTCTCCGGGGGACCTTCCAGACCCAGGGATTGAACCCATGTCTCTTATGTCTCCTGCACTGACAGGCAGGCAGGTTCTTTACCATTAGCACCACCTGGGAAGCCGCATAATCTCTAGAATAGCCACTAATAAATGAGGCAAAGTGCTACAGTCAAAAAGTCAACTGAAGAGTTACTTACATAACCCCAAATAAGATGCATTTTAATAGAAATTCACAGACTGCTCCCAAAATGTATAAGGAAATGCAAAAAACCCAAGCAGTTATAAAAAAAAAAAATCTTGGGAAAAAAAGGAACAAATCTGATCCTCACACTACTTGACTTAAAGTATTATTACTGAATCTCTAATAAAATTATAATTTGCTTCTGTTTCTGAAGGATAACTTAGAAAAAAAATCATAACAACCAAGATAAAATTTCTTTCCAACTGACCCACTCAGCCTGTTTTCACAGGATCGAGACCTTTAGCACAAACATAAGTAGATACAATTATAAGGAAGAAAGAATTGAAGGGAAGATGCAAACATGAAACATCTATTGTCTCCAGCTACTTGTTTAGTTGTAAGAAAATAAACTATATGAATGTTTGAGTTAAGGAGAAACAGAAGGAATCCCATAAAACACATGTGAACACAGGAAGAGAAATGGATTGTTTGGACAGAATTATCTAAATTTCTCATGCAAAAAGAATTTACCAAGCCCATACATTTGATAAATTCATGGATTCTTCAAACACTGAGGAAGATCCATGTGCATAATTCCAAATTATTTGTCCTGAGATTGTATTATACTGGTTTTGTAGCAAATTTACTATCAAAATGAAGCTCGCTTCAAGCTAATGGGAAAGTTTTCTTGCGGTATCCCCAAACAAAAACCTCAGATGATTAAACTTCAGGCTGGGGTGAACATTGTACTGTGCAGAGTCCACAGAAACGGTCTACATGTGCAGAGCTAGAACATGATTATAATTTATTTTCTCAAGACACAGAGTCTCAGATTGAAATTTTGTGCAGTCTCACTTATGCATGTTTGAAATATTATGTATTATCATGATGTTCCACCAATAAATTCAAGTATTAATAAGTGTATATTAAAAAAAGAACAAATAAAACACAAAGATTAACTTACTACGCAAGACTGAGGGTAAATCAAGACCTAAGCCTTTTCTTAGCATGAGGTTGGCGATGGCTATTTTTCTCCACCTGGAGCATCAGGAATCTAGCTTTACAGGAACAAGAGGTTCATTTCTCGCCCCTTCACGGTGCCTGGTCTGAGGCAGCCAGGCTCCAGTCCCTCTAAAGTGCTCACTGAATCTAAGCAGGATTCCAGACGAGGAGCACTGAGACCTCACCGTGCGTTCGCTTCCCCGTTAGCATGGTTGTGAATGATTGAGGCCAACGTGGCAGTCAAGTTTTCATCCAAGTGTGTAACAGAGGAGGCCCGCCTTTGGAAAATGAAGCAACAACATAAAGAGACTCCGTCTGTGCTAAGTCACTTCAGTCATGTCCGACTCTCAGCAACCCTGTAGACCATAGCCCCCCCAGACTCCTTTGTCCATGGGATTTTCCAGGGAAGAATACTGGAGTGGGTTGCCATGCCCTCCTCCAAGGGATTCCTGACCCAGGGATTGAACCGAAGTCTCCTGCATTGGCAGGCAGGTTCTTTACCTCTGGGACTCACCTCTAATCTGACCAAAGAGGTGTCTTCCCTCCTTCTCCTCACCTATACATAACTGTCCTGTAGTTACGGGTGCAGTCTTAGGGCAAGAAGGCGATTCCACTTGGGCTACAGGTTGAAACCCAGCAGGACCCTGTAAGGGAACAGAAGCCTCTCTGAGTCCCCCCTTTCTTCATTAAGGAAGCGGGCTTCATTCAGCCTTGAGGACCTTCCCTGGAGGTTCAGACAGATGCTAACCAGGGAAGGGAGGGCCGGGAGACAAGGGAGGAGCAGCGAGAGAAACAGCAGCACAGCCTCGGGGCGGGTCCTGATTCCCCTCAGGGGCTGCACAGCACAGGATCTTTGAGCTGCTTTGCAGACACTGAAAGCCCCACCAGGCGGGAGAAGTTAACTGTGCACCTCCCAAAAGCACGTCTGCTGGAACCAGAAGGTTGAAGACGCAGACTCCCGCCTACCTCACCACCCACCGGTCAGAGGAGGTCTGCGAGCGGATCGCATCGTCCTCCTCTTTGAGCCTCTTTGAGTATAAAGCTCCTCACTCACTACCTGAGTGAGGACGCACTCAGCCTGCTGAGGCCCCTAGGCCTGGCAAAGCAGTAAGGCTATTCTTTCTACTTCACCCAGAACTTTGTTTTTGAGAGTTAATTCGGTGTTGGGGTACAGAGGCCCAGGCCTGGAAGGAATGATTCTGGCCTAAAAGGCCAGGAGGGGCCTCTCCACAAAACTGAGTGCTGTGGTTTGGAGGTTCCTCCCAGAGAATCTTCTCACACCCCCGATCTCAGGTCAGGGTTCAAACCTGAAGGCAAAGCCCCAGCGCCACTCCCCAAAGGCTGTCAGGCTGGGCACCGCCAGCTCCAATAGGCAGAGTCACGGCCCCTGTGCCTGGAGGGCAGGTTTCAGGAGAGGAAAATCATTCACGGTGGTTCTGTAAACACAGGAAAGAAGGCCATTGAACTTCAAGGGGTAACTTTTCCCCGGGGGAGCTCACAGCACGAGCTCTGTGTGGGTGAAGAGTGTGCAGACAATCGCAGCCTCAGAAGGAGGGCGAGTGGAGGAAACTCACAGACGAGCAGCAGAGAGGGGAAGAGTTTCCGTGAAAATGAAAACCCAGGGCCACGCGAGCATCTGAAAACACCAAAATAGCACTCACCTGACACCTGGAAAGAAATCGTGAGATCAAATCCAAAGTTAGAGCAACTGGTAAGTGGCCTGGTTTAAATTTCATGAAGAATTGAGGGCAAGAGGAGCAAGCTTCTGGAGTTGGTGATGGACAGGGAAGCCTGGTGTGCTGCAGTCCGCAGGGTCGCAAAGCGTCGGATATGACCGAGCAACTGAACAACAGCAACAAAAAGAATTTTGGCCAAACTCCATGAGCTGTTTCCACAAAAACCTCTGAATATAATCACGGCCACTGGCCTGACATGGCTTCATGTCTGCAGAGACCAGCCAGAGCTCTGGTCAAATGCTTTCAGCCAAAAAAACAAACAAATAGAATGGATCCTTTGCCAGATTTAAAAGATAAAATATGGGAAATTCTTGTCCCATGGGGAAAGAGGATCATTTAAGGAGATAGATTGCTTTTGGGGATCCAGCTGAAATCTGGGGAAATAACTGAACTTTCTGTACTTGTGAAGGCAGCCCCAGGGACTCTGAGCTGCTGAATACCCCCACCCCCTGCAAGAGACACAGGTCTGCCAGGGTAAAGGTCAGGGCTCTCAGAGCCAGAATGGTTTTATCAGCACCCTGACGGGGCCCCCACACCCTCCAAGAGAACAGACGCTTTAGGAAATGAAACACTCATTTTAACAACTTGGCACGCGTTTGCACTTCTTTCCCCCTTCCACGGAGCTCCTTGGGAAGCCCCTCAAATGAAAGAGAATAAATCGCCCTCTGTGATCAGTTCTCTGCTCCTCCGTCTCCCTGAACGGAGGCCAAGACTCAGGCAAGACTTCCCTGTGTTTAGGTGTAAATAACACTGCCTTCATAGGAGGCTCTCCCTTTCCTGTTCATTACTGTCACAGATTTGAAAAGAAAAAAGCAGAGGTCATTTATTAGAGGTTATTTTTCATGCAAAACACCCTGTGTTAGCTGTCATTCAAAAGGATGTAGCCGACGCCTTCACTCATATATTAACAGGGCTTCGGGTCATAACCTTTTATGGCATTTGGAATTCCAGAACCTCTGATTAGTGCAATATTTACATATCCTTCAGTAAAAATTTCCCTCCACAGAAATGCATGAAGTGTTGTAAATTTGTTTGGCCTTTAGTCTAGACTCTGTGTGAACTCTGAATTCAAAGCAGGGCGCATTAAACCATATTACTTTGTCTTGTGATAGTATTTCCATTAATGGGACGCCAGTTAACCCCTTAGAGATGGACAAGCCTTTCAAACCAGTAACATCAATTGAGGGAGGTCCTTTCAATAAAATTAATAGTTGCCACTTACCCGAACTACCTTGACCATCTGATCCCATTTATATGTTACTGTATGAGAGAAATATTTATGTCCGAATCAGCCATGATTTAATGGCCTCAATAGGATTTGAACTGGTGGAAATTTACTGGAAGTTTTTAAGAACATCATTGAATTATTGCATCGTCATCTAGAAAGAGAGATCGCCAGTAAGGACTCTGGGCTGTTTGATAATCAGGGAGCAACTCTTGCTTACATGGCATGATCCGTGTATGTTTAAAAAAAATGGCCGAATCGCATAGCTTCCCCAGGTGAGAGGTCTGAGCTGAGCCTCCGCTGGGCACGCTGCTGTGGCTGGTGGGTGGACTGTTGAAGGCTGCCGTACTTCAGTACTGAAACGGCGGCCCAACGGATCTATCAACTCCGGGTTACCTTGCTGAGTGATTTTTTAAAACAAAAATAAAATCTAACCCAGAAAAGACGTCCCTAAACTGTGGCAGAAGGCACCCAAGATAAAGACTGCCGCCGTTTTGGTGGAATTCCTCTACCAGTGAAACCGAGGAATCTCCTGGACTTCTTCAGAAACATAGTTTACAAATCTCCCTTAATTTGCTCCTCAAGCTGCATTGCGGTTTTACAAAGACAGGTACTTTACTGTTGTCTCTCCTGGGACATTTGCACACGTGGACGCCTAGTGGGACTTTGCATTCCAAGAAGGGCTTCCTCTCACACATCTGAATTCCCACCTGAAGTTTTTGAGCACTGTTTAAAATATGTTTGGTTCAATACAGAAATAGGCGTATTTTTAAACTTTATGTTTTTAAGCTGATCTCTCCGCCCTGGATGAGGAGAGTGGGAATTCGTCTCCCGCGTGTAAAGATGACAGTGCTGATCTGTGTGCAGGGCAAGAACCAGGACAGCTTGAAAAGAACAAGAGTGGCTGCGTCTTGGGGGCGTTCACATCACTCCACCCAGCTCGCATCTCCTTCCAGACACAGGAGGCCTGACATCCTTCCCCTCCCGACAACTTCAGATCTTTACTCACAGCCTGCTTCTAGTCATTCATCTGATTTTCCTTCTTACTCTCCATTCTCCAACCCTATTTCTCTTTTCTCAAACTCTTTTCTCAACTCTCTGATGGATCATCCACCAAGAACCTTGTAAACAAATTATTTGTAACTAATACAGCTACCTTTTCAAAACATTTGAGATAGTAGACAACGTATTATACCTCAACCTATAAAAACAAAAAATATCATCTTTGCACTTTATTAGCTAGAAAACATATTTTTAAAAAGTAATCCTTTCTCCCTAGCTTCTAGAAAACTATGCTAATTTTTTAGCTTGGTTAGAGAAACGAGTATGGTTAAAATAATACAAACTGTCTTGGCAAGGAATCTTCACATTAGCATAAGAAGCATTCAGGCTTTTTTATTTTGACTTCAGGGTATCTGTCAGGAAGCTGGTTTGCAAAGCTAAATGATCATTTATTAATGTGCTTGTGTGTGTGCTCCGTCACGTCCGACTCTTTGCAACCCCATGGGCTGTAGCCCACCGGGCTTCTCGGTCCATGGGATTTTCCAGGCAAGAATTCTGGGGCGGTTTGCCATTTCCTTCTCCAGGGGATCTTCCCGACCTAGGGATCGAACGCATGTAGCTTTATGTTTCCTTCATTGACAGGCTGATTCTTTACCTCTGAGCGACCTGGCAAGCCCTTCAGTTTAGTTCAGTTCAGTCGCTCAGTCATGTCCAGCTCTTTGTCACCCCCATGGACTGCAGCACGCCAGGCTCCCCTGTCCATCACCAACTCCCGGCGTTTACCCAAACTCATGTCCATTGAGTCAATGATACCATCCAACCATCTCATCCTCTGTCGTCCCCTTTTCCTCCCGCCTTCAATCTTTCCCAGCATCAGGGTCTTTTCAAATAAGTCAGTTCTTTGCATCAGGTGGCCAAAGCATTGGAGTTTCAGCTTTAGCATCAGTCCTTTCAATGAATATTCAGGACTGATTTCCTTTAGGATGGACTGGTTGGATCTCCTTGCAGTCCAAGGGACTCTCAAGAGTCTTCTCCAACACCCTCATTACATGTTAATATTGGTGTCACCTAAGTTATTCCCACTATATTACTTAAGATTCACTGTTATTACCTCTACAGGGCTGGGAATTTTCTTCTCAGCTGGGGACCCTGAGGTTCAGAGAAGGAAGTTAACTCATCTAAAATTGTGGCTAGGTTGGCAATGGCGAGAAAGAGATTTGCACTTGGGTGTGGCCCCAAGCTAGTGTTGTTGACCATGAAGTCATTTTAAGTGTGTATTTCCTGTCTCTGTATCCATTTCATGCCTTGCATCTCAGTTGTGATGGACAGGACACAAGGAGACGACCGCCTCATTGAAGAAACCCTTGTTCTGAAAAAGATCTGATCCAAAACAGGTGAAGGGGGTCACTATCCCAGGCATGAAGAGGGTCATAAATGGTTTCCGAATGACAAAATGCAATAAAAAGATGATGGTTGCCACTTTCAGAGACAGACTGGCCACATCCAGCTTTATTATGGGTTGGGCAGTCTTCTTGGACACGACTAAGCGACTTCACTTTCACTTTTCACTTTCATGTATTGGAGAAGGAAATGGCAACCCACTCCAGAGTTCTTGCCTGGAGAATCTCAGGGACAGGGGAGCCTGACAGACTGCTGTCTATGGGGTCGCACAGAGTTGGACATGACTGAAGTGACTTAGCAGCAGTCTTCTTGGTCCTATTATAAGGCAGGTACACACACGCTTTCTCCTTACAGCAGAGAGGGCTAAGTTTGCTTGAGCTTTAGAAATGTGTATTTCTCTTTTCCACGGGAATATTTGCTTGACTGATCCCTGACAGTTTCTGAAACACATACAAATGCTTTGCTTAAGAAAACAAAGCCACACACAACACTTAACACATTAGGCTGAAGGCAAACTGGCTCTGCGTGGCGAAGCCTCGTGGGCACAGACTTTTGTTCTAGACCGACACTTTGTCTCCCCTCCAAAATATTCCCCATCAAAGATCAGGCCTCAAGTCCTGGGCAAAAATGCCTGCACAGGAACCACCACTCTGCCACACAGACATGTCTCGAGCCGATTTTTAAAATTAAGTGCAATTACACATGACTGTCTGTACGTGGCGACTGAGCTGGACATTCAGCAAAGAGCAGCCTCCTTCTAGTTCCACGTGTGCCCAGGTATTTGCTCAGCCGGTGTAACCACAGTGACAACAAACAGTTACCCTCTTCTACCCAAATGCTCCCTGTTCCTCGACATTTATCTTCTTCCTCAATCTCTAGAAAACTCTCCTACCTGGAGGGAAGATCACCAAGTCACTGAAGTTCAAACCATCATATAAATAGCGTCTGTGCCCTGATTGCTCTCCACTCCTCTTCCGTGGGCTCTTGTGCAGTGAAGACGTGGAGCAGACCTGTGAGAATTCATGAAATATCTCTGCTTTATGCTCAGAGCCCATAAAATGCACAATGAGAGTCATGAATATCACTTTTCGACCCAGATTGAATTGTAGCCCAGGCAGTGGTTCAGCCAGGGCTCGATGACTGGACTAGCTATCTGGAGCAGACGGTGGACTCCGGCTGTGGCCAGTTTAGCTTGGTTTTCCTCTGGGGCCGCACGCAGATCACCTAGTGCCAGGCAATCTTCTTATAAATGGAGGTCATCAGTGACCAAACATTTGGGCAGGACTGTAGGGAGGAAGTCACGCCATCAGAGCTCCTCTGTTCCTTCTGGGTGCACAGTCGTGTTTGACTCTTCTTGACCCCATGGACTGTAGCCCGCCAGACGCTTCTAGGGGATTTCGCAGGCAAGAATACTGGAGTGGACTGCTGTTTCCTTCTCCAGGGTATCTTCCCAACCCAGGGATCAAACCCAAGTCATCTGCCGTGGCAGGTGGATTCTTTACCACTGAGTTACCCCAGAAGCCCTTAACGCCACAGGGAAGAGGCCTAAATATTATATCTGGATGTTGCACTTTACAGACTGTCTCAGTGAATAGATTCCATCCTAGACACCTCTCCCTGGAGAAGGAAATGGCAACCCACTCCAGTATTCTTGGGCTACTGTCCATGAGGTCACACAGAGGCAGGCACAACTGAGCAACTGAGCACAGACTGCTGTCTGGGGTCAAGCAGCCCTGGCAGGTCGGGGGCGGGGGGTCCTAGCCACTCCACTCCCTGGGGACTCAGGCCGCCCGCTCCAGCCCTGAAGCCACAGTTTACTCATCAGCGGGGCGGCATCACAGGACCTGCTCTATGAACCTGCAGAGGGCTAACGAGACTGCACAGGAAGAACTGCTCTTCCCACATCCCCAGTGTCTCTGGCACGGGAGCTAAGTCAGGGATAAGTTGGCAGACACTGCTCTTTACCTGAATCCCGGGTACCTCACAGGTCACCCCTGCTTCCTTACCTCCCTCCCTCACCGTTTTGCAGACCCCCAGTGCCACACTCCTCCTACCCCAGCCCCTGCTTCTCCAATCCCCAAAGGAAAATTACCCCTTCTACAGCATTTCCTTTATAGACACAAAAGGCACTAACAACACGTGACTGATGGTAGTTTCTGCATTTGCAACAGTGGGGCTCGTACCTAGTGTTCAGTGAGAGTGCAAAACCTGCTTGTGTCCTTTGGGGCTCATGGCTGGCAGCCTGAGGTGCTGCCCTCTCTGGTAACACAGCCAAGGACTCTGTCTTGGGCGCTGATGTAAGCGTGACGGCAAAGCACCCCTGCAAGCGTCACCAAGTAAGCAACCAATTCTAAATTTGCTGTGGGTGCAGGAGGCTTCTCCTCGGCCAAAGCAGAGACTCTTGCTATAATGAAAGAGAAACCATGGGCTCCTCTTATAGCACAGTAGCCAGCACCTCTATTTCTTGGCCATAAAATTTCTCAGAGAACTGCAAACTTCTAATGAAAACTTCAAAGGCACACTGAAGGTTAAATGGATACGTTCAAGATGTGTGCAGAGGAGAACATTCAATGTGAAAATTACAGCACATACAGAGTCCTTTCTTTGTTTGGAGAGCTCAAGCTTGTTTCACCATGTGACTAATCGGATCAAATTCTATTGCACGTACAATAACTTTACCCAACCCTCCACGAAGAGACCTCTTTCTTGACAGGCTAAGTGCTGCTCGGAGTACAGCTTGCAGGGGTTGATACAGCTGGGTTTACAGCTTGGGTGGAAAATTCTGACTAGGTGACCTAGATTCAGCCACATCACTCATCACAAAGTAATTGATGTGCGTATGATGACAAAGAGGAAGCCCAACCAAACAAACAGTTTGCAAATGTAATTATTTAAAAGTCTTCAGTTCAGAACCATTCTTAACAACTTTTAAAAGACATCACCCTGTGGCTGATGAGAAGTTGCTATATAACACAGGGAACCCAGGCTGGCTTCTGTGATGACTGAGAGGGGCGGGGTGGCAGAGGAGGGAAGAGAAGCTCAAGAAGGAGGTGATATATGTGCAATTATGGCTGATTTGTGCTATTGTATGGCAGAAACCAACATAACACTATAAAGCAATTTTCCTCCAATTAAAAACTACATTTAAAAAAAGACATTCCCTTATTTATTAGTAAAATTTAAGATTTACAGCTCTGATGCTTAAAAAAAAAAAAAAAAAAAACAAGAGTGAACACACCGGGACATTTTCAAACACTCACAGGAAAAATTTTTGCCATTTAAATGTTCCGGGGGGAGGTACAGAGAAGCAGTCACTTGTGTTAAGCTGTATTAACCTGCTTATTTAAAAAATAGCTCCATGTTTGGCAGTCTACTCTGTCTTTAAAGTAAAATATTCAGAGAGTTCATAAAAAAACACAGAGAGGAAACTGAAACCTTCCAAGAGGAATATCTCAATTTCTTCCAAGCTACACAATCTAATCTAAGCCTTTCTCTAATGGTCTGCATTTATTCAAAAGTGGTCCTGCAATTACCGGACCCTCCACACCGATCCAGCGCTGACGACTACCCAGGATCTTAAATCTCAGGAATCCATTTGAAACATTATTAAATATAAGGGGTTTGCGTGATTTGTTTTGTCATCACTCTACTTATAACTTCTCTGCCGCTCACTGCCAAGAGATGACGAACAAGAGCCTGCTGCTTTAATCCCAATTTGTTACACTCAAAATGCAAAATTAAAGAAAAATGGGGAAAGTGTAATGTTACCAGGGAATGTGATTGATAGCATTGTGTCGTGTTACGAGTTCTAATATTATAAACTGAGCTTTATGTTACTCTCTTATAATAGTGACATATTTAACATTTTAAGACTGGATATAATAATTTTATGGGGTAAAATGGATATTATTAGATGATTATACTGTAGTACTTTGTCAAATTCTTGTATATTAAATACAAAAAAAAAAAAAAAAAACTACAATGAAAATAAGAGGAGGTCCTGCCTTCCACTGAGTGAAAAAAAAGATTCCTCCTTGATTGTCTTCTTGTGCTCAAGTGTTATCCTGGCCTCATTTCTGTGACCTGAATCATGTCATTTCTGTGGCATTGGATAAAAGCTACAAATGGTATCTTATCCCCATAAATAACTTAAAGTCATGTGTTGCTGGTGTCCTGGCTGTGTCTTCAGTTTGATTCTTGGGCCGCAGTCTCCCCCAGATCTGATTCCTGTCTTGGAATTCACTCTCAAGAGTTGTGAAGCAGGGTGTATACAGCTAGTATGAGAAAAGCTGATGGATGACCCTGCGACTCTGGGATGGTGAACTTCTGTTAAGTCTGTTCAAGCAATGCTGCTTAGACGTCTGAAATCACAGTCCAGGGCAGATCAGCCGGCAGGAGAACATCCCTACAGACAGACACTTTCTCACGGAGCAAGGCAGGCATGTGGCAGACCTGATCCGGGGAGAGCCACGGATCAGAGAGAAGAGAAGGTGGGAATCGGGGCTTGCGCTCCCCGACCGAGATTTCAGGAAACCCTGGCCGTTCAGACCAAACACGGCACACGCAGCGGGGTCTGACAGTGGACCCTGAGACCAGAAGCAGCACTGTGTTTATGCTGTTGATATCCACATGTGGGCTGTTTTCAGCTCTTTCTATAGTTTCAGGATTGAACCAAGCATTTTGGATGTCTCTGCACTCAGGCCCTCAGGTTTACAGGGGGACTCTGGGCTGCTCCTCTGTGGATTAAGGCACAGCAGGCTCTCCTCCTCGCCTCCCTTTCACATACCTGCCCCTGACTCACCACTCCCCTGGGGCGGGAGCATCAGGGTCTCATCCTAAAGGCTTAATTCTGCTCGATGAGCCTGAACTAGGCAAGAGACCAACGACCTTTTTGCCTCCTTATTCTTTTTTGAGCAAAGAGAGAGGAAGAGGAAATTATGAAGGTGAAGATGCCGGGAGAAAAAGCAGGGAATGAAGCCAGGTTTTCTGACCCGTCATTTCACATGCACTCAAGATTTAACCCAAGCGTGCAGGTGTGGCCTTCCAGGTGGCTCAGATGGTAAAGAATTGACCTGGTTCAATCCCTGGGTCAGAAGATCCCCTGGAGAAGAGAATGACAACCCACTCCAGTATTCTTGCCTGGAGACTTCCATGGACAGAGGAGTCTGGTGGGCTACAGTCCATGGGGTCACAAAGAGTCAGACACGACTGAGCGACTTAGCATGAATGCATCTATGTGTTCTTCCTTCTAAAATCTTGTTGCTATAGAACTCTTCCCTGTTGCCAATATGGAAGAAAGATAGTCAACAGGGTCCAACTCAAGGATTCCTAGATTAATCCCAGAGTTTAGACCAAAACATCAAGACATATTTGAAACTGAAGAAAAGTGTGTTTGCAATTGTTCTTTGTTAAAGAAACCAAATCAAAATACCACACAATGAACAAAAGGTAATAGAAGTCAGAACTTTACCTGAAAACTTCTATGATATGTTCTAAGAAGGGAGTTCAGTGGTTAGGACTCCTTACTTTCACTACAGAGGGCTCGGGTTCAGTCCCTAGATCAGGGAACTAAGATCCTGCAAACCATATGGTGTGGTCAAAAGAGAAAGACTATTAGATTAGCTTCTTTGTTACATAGATCTACTCAAAACTGAACTAGGTAAAGCTTTCAAATGGCCAAATTTAGCAGTAATATGAGTGAACAAATTGACTTTTGTGCACTGGCTTTAGCACAGGCTCAGCCCTAACTCACCGGCGTGTAGGTTCTACAAGGCAGACCTGGGTTTGAGGCTGTGGATCTAGGTGGGAAGAGGTGGACCCCCAACACAACCCTTTTGCTGTCTCACTGGCCCCTCACATCTCAGCCCGGGGACCAGTGTCCCTTCTTGGGAGGCCCTCCCGGAGAGGTCAGCTGACTCTCAGGATGCCTGGCCTCCTGTCCATCCACCTGTCACAGTATGTGTGTCAGTGTGGCCCCCGCCGGTCCATCTGGACGCTGGGCTTCCGGAGTCAGAAACCCAGACAGACACACACATCTGTCCCATCCGAGTGTGATCAGCACCCTAACAAGGGCCCGAGGCCTCCTTTCTCATGTGTGGGTGGCCCACACTGTGCGATGCTGGGGGTGCAGCCTGTGATAGGGGCTCACACTGGCAAAGTGGACAAGGGGTCCCGTGGCTGCATTTATTAACAAAGACTGTGATTTCCAAGAAAGCAGAGTGCACGTTGTCCCAGACACCCCCTGTGACCCGCCTAGGAGCTCTGTTGCACCAGACAAGACACAGCAGACTTCAAATTCTTGAGTCTGAGGTCCCAGAGCATTAGAGCAGCAAAGTGCCAGAGAGAAAAGAAGAGTCATCTTCAGAGCCAGACAGACACAAGTTGCAACCCTGGTTCTGCTACTTCTTCACAGGGTGACATCTGATAAGTTAATTAACCTCTCTGAGACTCACAGTGGAGATTTAATACCTCCGAATTGCCAAAGTGCAAATAATAAAATCAGTCTTAAGAAGCAGATATAAATAAGACGGGTATATGAAGAACACAACAATATGCTTTAGATGAAAATAACTCATTAAAAATGCCATGAAAAGCCAGGGTGAGTGGGAAGAGGTGAAAATGAAAGGCTGGTTTCGAACTTGGCAAGAAGAAAAAAACTGAGAAGACATTTAGTGATTCAGCTGCACTATTATTAATGTTATTATTTATAAAGCATGTTAAGTGAGTAAGACATTTTACCAAACACAGACAATAACACGGTCTCTATTTTTACTTAACTATTACAAAGACATAGAGCCACCCTCCTAATGGTCTCAATCAGATGAGTCGGTGATGTTTTAAAGCAAATTAGGGTTCAGGGTACTGTTGTAATGCTGTGTGTGATTTATGTTTACAAAGCAGACGATCACACACACCCCCTCCAAAACACCTGGAGAAATGTCCAAGAAAAAAGAGAAGAAGGGTGGCTGTTGGCGTGTTTTATCCCATAATTTAAAATTGTTTAATAAAAAAACAAAAAACAAAAAAACAGATTCCAGCCAAAGCTAGGATGGCACCAGAAACGCCAAGAAATATGAAAAACAATTAATATTCGGGAAGAAATTACTAGAAATAGGAGTGAGTGTGTAAAGCAAAAACACGCATGCTCAGTCATGCCGAGCTCTTTTGAGACCCCGTGGACTGTAGCCAGCCAGGCTCCTCTGTCCATGGGATTTCCCAGGCAAGAATACTGGAGTGGGTTGCCATGTCTTCCTCCAGGGGGATTTCCCCACCCAGGGATCGAATCCAGGTCTCTGTGTATTTTAGATCTGAATCCAGGCCTGGGCCGAGAGGGAGAATGTGGAATGTCAGAGTTGTCTTCCGTGGAGGTTCCATGCGGTGGGATCCATCCTCTGACTCATGACAGACGCAGGAAGGCGTCGGAAGGCTGGGCCGGGAGGGGTGCGCCCCTGTTCCACCTGACTGCTGTTTCTGTGGACTTTCCCACCTAAGTCCCGCCGGGCGTGCTCCGCCCACTGCTGCTCGTGAGAACTGGAGACTGGAGGTCTCTTTTGCCCCCGCCCTTACGGAAACCAGAGAAGCATCTGCCTCATACATGAGGGTGTTTGTTGGGAGCATTTTGGTTGTGTTTCAAATTGTCAAAAATGATCCAACAGCCATTTTCTAAGTCATAGTACCACCGAGCTAATTACAGGGACTATTTTGTATTATGACATGTTCATGGCACAGCACGAAGGTGGCACGTGGACTTGTCAAAACAAATAAACCTTTTTTTAAAAAAATTAAATCTATTGCACAAAGAGCTAAACAAATTACGGGGTAGAGGCAAACCCTGTAACTCCCTCCCCACCAGCAGCTACTACCTGGAGAAGAGCAGTGGAAACGTTCAGGGATTGTCTAAAAAGTTGAGCAGAGATGAAAGGTGAGCACAGGCAGCCAGGACAATGCTCTCCTTTCTAATCAGGCACCCCGGGATTGCCCCACAGGCCTAACTACAACTCACCGCTCAGCTCAGACCTGGGGGGACTCTGTGCCATGGCTCAGGAGACGTGGCAAGGCCCTGGGGCAGCACAGAGAAGGGAAAGGAGATACTTCTCAGGTTCACACCGAACGGCAGAGCCTGGTTTAGCATTTGAACTGCCATCTTGTTGAGTTTAACCAGAAATGAGAGGGTTGGCCTGAAACTGGAATGGCAAATAGACAGGAACCAGGTAGGCAATGGGCTTCCCAGGTGGCGCTAATGGTAAAGGACCCACCTGCCAATGCGGGAGACATAAGAGATGCAGGTTCAACCCCTGGGTCTGGAAGATCTCCTGAGGAGTGCATGGCAACCCACTCCAGTATTCTAGTCTGTAGAATCCTTTGGACAGAGGAGCCAGACAGGCTATAGTCCATAGGATTGCACAGAGTCGGCCGGGACTGAAAAGACTTAGCCCGCAGGCACAGGTAGTCAATAGAAATAAAATTTAAAAGAAAGCGCCTACTTTAAAATGAATGAAAATGTTTAGAGTGGTGGCTGGGGGCAGAGAAGGCAGAGCAGAGGGGAACTGATAGAGTTCCCACGTCTGGAGGGTCGTGGACAAGATGTCAATAGTGTTATCAGATTAAGGTGTACCCGGGAGAGACTGGAACAGCGCCCAGAGATGGCTGAGCCAAGAATGCTCATCTGAACTCTGCTTATATTATTTTTTTTAATAGAAAATAACCCATAGGCCCATCAAAACAGAACTGGTTAAGGAAGCAATACATCTATGGATGTGAGAGTTGGACTGTGAAGAAAGCTAAGCACCGAAGAATTGATGCTTTTGAACTGTGGTGTTGGAGAAGACTCTTGAGAGTCCCTTGGACTGCAAGGAGATCCAACCAGTCCATTCTAAAAGAGATCAACCCTGGGATTTCTTTGGAAGGAATGATGCTAAAGCTGAAACTCCAGTACTTTGGCCACCTTATGTGAAGAGTTGACTGATTGGAAAAGACTCTGATGCTGGGAGGGATTGGGGGCAGGAGGAGAAGGGGACGACCAAGGATGAGATGGCTGGATGGCATCACGGACTCGATGGACGTGAGTCTGAGTGAACTCCGGGAGTTGGTGATGGGCAGGGAGGCCTGGCGTGCTGCAATTCATGGGGTCGCAAAGAGTCGGAGATGACTGAGCGACTGAACTGAACTGAACATCTGCAAAAGAGACCGCTACTCTTCAGAAGGACACTGGAGAGGAAAACATATTAGCATGGAAGAGGCTCACATAGAAATAAGTAGACAGTTTATAGAACATATGCGAGATATCTCATTTTGGAGAATACAGACTATCTATCCTGTTATATTGGGCTTCCCTGGTAGCTTAGCTGGTAAAGAATCCACCTGCAATGCAGGAGACCCTGATTCAGTCCTTGGGTTGAGAAGATACCCTGGAGGAGGGAATGACCACCCACTCCAGTATTCTTGTCTGGAGAATCTCCATGGACAGAGGAGCCTGGTGGGCTACAGTCTGTGGGGTCACAAAGAGTTGGACACAACTGAGCGACTAAGCACAAGCACACAAATCCTATTATATCAGCCATCATATGACATATAAAAACTCTTTGGAGTAATAGTGACTAAAATGCTCACTGTGGTGGTTATCTCTTCACTTGGGATTTCAGACAGTTATCTTTTCTTTTTTAGAACCAGTCTTCTCTAATCTTGTTTAAAAAAATTAACATGCTTAGTCTAATATTAAAGGGGAACTTTGAGAATTTTAAAAAGAAGTAAGGTGAAAATCAGGAAGAAATCCAACAACAGCAAATGCTTTAAAAATAAAGAAAAAGAAAAAAAAAATCCCAAAACACACAGCGGAAGAAGCAGCTGCTGTTGCCGCAGACAGACGGCTTCCATCCCTCAGTCTACGGTCAACTCCATCCATTTGTTACCTAACGGTGAGACCAAGCGCTAGCCACAGTCTCCTTCTCTGTTACAGAACATAATGGAAGCAAACCCTGCAAAGCCAGCCCTGGAGACAGCAGAAGACGCTTGGCTTTCAGAGACACGGTCCAAGCTTCACTAGTTCATTGTTAGCTAGAGATGCAGCGCACATAATACTCGAGCCACTGATATATTTTTCCTACCAATTCATTTAAAAGACTAGTGCTACTAAATCCAGAATCAGGCAAGGCTGCCCAGACAACAGTCATTCATTAGACAGGCGACATGTCTTTAAAACGAACACGGAAGTGAGGTGTGGAAACAGACACACACACAGATCTATGCTGAGACCATGGCTGAAGCAATGTGTCTTTAAAATAAACACGGATGTGAGGTGTGGAAACGGACACACACAGAGATCTACACTAAGACCACGGCTGAAGCAATGTGTCTTTAAAATAAACACGGATGTGAGATGTGGAAATGGACACATACACACACAGATCTACGCTGAGACCTTGGCTGGCAAGACAAGGGAGACGTTTGGATACGTGATGCCCAAAGCGTTATCCACCGAGGGACAGCAAGGGACACATCACACAACGAGGTGGGCAGTTGTGTGGAGGCGGTGGCCCCTCCGGATGGGAAAGCTGGCCCTCTCCTGGGAAGCCTGGGGGCGGGAGACGAGGCAGAGGCGAGGCTCAGAAGCCACACCGGCCCAGAACTGCAGCCCTGCACAGAGACCGCTGTGGCCTCACGCATCTTCTGCTCCTTGTCGGTACCCACGCCGTTCCCATGACAACTCCCGTGTAAAAATCATTCCTTCCACTAACCTCATTTCTTCAGAGAAGTCAAATTCAATGCAAGCAGGCTGGATCTTGTGTGGCTTTCTCCAGACTAGATTATTGGAAACGCCCAGTTCTCTTTCTTCCCCCCCAAATCCTGTGCATGGTTTTGATGTTGCTGCTGAGACAAACCTACAAAAGTGTTATTTTCCAGAAGAGGCACAGTGAGAATGGACATGACGAGGACACCATTTTGCTTCCTGGGTCAGCCTCGCTGCGAGCCAACGTCACCTCTTACAGACCTGCCAGAGCTGAGCTCTTGCTCTGAACCCCACGGCCTGTGGCTTCCTGGTGTCGCTCTGAACCATCTGAGCGTGTTCTCCTGAGAGTCAGCCAAGGACACACACAACATCCCTGGAAGAACCAGCTTCATGCTGAGCCTGAGGCCCGCGAGGTTTCCAGCTGCAAACGTGGCACCATATTTTTTTCATGTGGGAAAAGGGACCAAGCAACTTCCAGCAATGTGGAGGGGTACACGTCATTTTACAGCAAAGCACAGAGGAACCATAACTATCACTTCAGCTCCAGTTTTACTTTTCAGTTATTTGAGACTCAGTTCAAGTGAGCGCCTCACAAGGATGCATGCTCCCTCAAGAAGCCCAGACATCATCCAAGCTTTCAGTCCACCCTGCTTTCCAGGCTCTGCTGTTTCTAGCTGTAGGTGAAGGCTACTTGGGAAAACATTTACACAAGAAGAGGGACACGGAAGGTGAACGTTAGAACCCCATAACACCGTGGCCCTTCCTGGGTGAGGTGGCAAACAGTGCATGACCCTGGGTACCGAATCTCTCGCTTGCTCACACATTCCCTAGGAACCCAGCAGAGTCCAGAGTTCTAACATAAGCCACGGGGAAAACAGGCATTCCAGGTTTAAAGCAAATGCACGTCGTAAAGAAGAAAGAGCCGGAGCTTGAAGGAGAGGACCCGGGGAGATGGACCAGGAAGGGACCCAGGACCCAAGCAGGGACCAGCCGGATCCAGCTGCAGCTCATCACAAGGGGCACAGGGCAGCCGCCACCTGCTGCAGGGTGCCAACCACGAGACAAAGCTGACAACATCGCGCTGACATCCACGTCTCAGTGTGAGAGCAGAGTCGGCAAGCGCTGCGCCTCGGGCGGGTCCAGAGGGACTCACAGACTGGGACGTCGGAAGACGGGGAGTTCCCGAGGCTTCACTGTCCGAACAGTATGCCTGCATTAACGCGCCTCTTCTGGAAGCCCCACTACCCCAGCCCGCTGCAGGAAGACGTGGACAGGAACCTGCCTCATCAAGCCGGTGCAGCGGGTCCTTCCCTGCAGCGGGTGGAGCGCCGCTGTGAGGAGCAAGAGCGGTCTGAGCCTCCTGTCCTTCTGCTTTTCATTCTCTCCTTCTCCACCTTAGAGCAGCAGGCGTGTTTGTGGGGTGCAGAGCGGAGTTTGCTGTCTGAGAAGACTCTGGGAGTTTCCCTCGACAGCAGCCAGCGCAGGGCGGGAGCGAGCTGCTTTGTCCCTGCACTGTTTGCCAAGGGGTCCTTCTCATCCCCATCAGCATCTGTCAGCTGCCAACGACTTCCGTGTCTTCTCCACCTTCAGGAGTCTCTTACGTGGACGCGGAAGACGTCAGAGCCCGGGGCAGCCCCACAAGTGACGGTGTGCGCTCAGCTCCACAGCGGGCCAGCTCAAGCCCGACCCTCCAGCTCCCTCCAGGTCTCGGCTCCCCTTCACTGACCCCCCAACTCAGAAAAGGGCCCCTCGGGCTTCTCCCTTGCCCCGAAACCCCGTGGACACAGGAGCCCGGCAGACCACAGTCCACGACTGAGCACACAGCGCACCAGGAAATCCCGGCGCAGCCTCCCTCTCCCTCCGCCGGTCTCATCCCGCACAATGAGCCGGCATCCTGCCTCCCCAGCACCTTCTGCCTCGGCCTTGCTCACCAGCACCCGCCGGGCTGCGCCATCGTCCTCTCCCCCCATACTGACGAGCCTTCGCTTTCTGTCCACTCCTAGCCCAACAACCACGTTGAGGTTTCAGAAATACAGTTCAGATCGCGTCATCATCTGCTTTCGAAAACCATCCGTGGGGCATGTCTTCACTTAAAATTGGCACAGGAAGTCCTGACCCTGACGTAACCACAGATGCAGCTCTGGCCACTGCACATCCAGACCCCAGGCGCTCCCACAGCCTTTGGTTTCCCCGCTGAGCCAGGTTTCTCCTTGGCAACCCCTCCTCCACCTCCCAGGTACCCTGGCACATCCTTCAAGGCTGGCATAACAGTTCCCAGACTCCCTTCCCCCAGATGCAAATCAGTCCCCTTGCTTTAAAAATATCCATTCCCCATCATAAATGGATCTGCATAGGTGTTCATTAAATATCCTGTGAGCAAACAAATAAATCACTCATGAAGGGGTCTTCATTTGTGTGCCTGCCCCCCACCACCTTTTTCACTTTTCTCCAAGAACAGCTGGTCAGAACCCTGAGGCCATCCAGATATATCCTTTCTCTCTTAATGTTTTCATTTACTATTTTTAAAGCTTTAAAAAGAGGAGATGCAGTGAGACTCAGCCTAATTCTTTAATAACTTGTGTTTATTCCATAGACATTCCCAGAATACAGTGACATGTCAGCCCCAGGCCAGGAGGGGACAGTGTGGACGGGTCAGTGACAGTTTTCTGAGAACTGTTTCCTAGTCCAGGTACTCTCAGACCATCTCCTTAACACTGTCTCAGGCAAAGAGTTGAGCAGTTGGAAGACTGCTCAAGCAAGCCAGTATGGATAATGTGAATCTACCATCTTATTATTTTTAAAAACTAGAGCGACATTTGTCCATTTCTGGGCACATCCTCAATTTTCACAATTCCTATAAGGTCACCAACAGTGTCCTCATCGGGAACTTCTTTCCACGTCTTTAGGCGGAATTGATCCAGTACAGGACATTCCAGAGGAAATTCAAACATCTTGGAAACACTGCCACAAATTCTTTTTAACACCTCTCTTCTCCCTCCCATCCTTCCTCAAAGTGCCAGTCACAGTGTAAGGTCTTAGACACATAAACATGGCCTGCCCCTTGAGAAGCGTTTTATAATATACAAGCTCATGGTTACAGAATCTGGAATTTATCTGAAAATAATCAGCCTTATTGATGTCAGACATTTTACACCATAGTCATTTACCTATTCCCTCGCAAATTACTTTAATGAGAAAGTACTCCAGTGACGTTATAAGCTCATCACAGTAGTTCCCACAATTAAGTTCACTCTTCTGCTCCCTGAAGTTTTACATTATAATGGATGCTTCCTCGTGGTTTCCTGAAGTGACAGGATAAAAGAAATCATCTGAGAATCTCCAAAGACAACTTTCTTCCAAGAGACTATTTAATAATTATGCAACTGATTTAAGTGGCTTCTAAATGTTTTCTATTAATAGTGCAAGTTTAAATTCTAGTTTTCCAAGCAAACATGCCAGAAGAGGCTCCTTAATTTGGTTCATTACAAACTCAGCAGGTGTCTAGCCAAGGGCCCAACTTGTCCCTCTGCTGAGGGGCAAAGGCATCTGAGTGGCAGGCATTCTGTCTTGTCTAGCTCTGTGACAGGCGCACCCCACCCTCCAACTGCGTCCTCCCCAGAAACCTGGCCTCATCACCCACAAAGGCCGGCCTCTTCCAAAGCACAGGGGCCTCATCATGGTCAGTGTCCGGAACTTCTCGCTCAGGCATGGACGCTCCTGCCCCTGGCAGCTCTGTGTCTGAACCCTACCTGGCTGCACTTCCTCCTCCTTCATTTCTCCAGAAGCGTCGTCACCTAATACTACTTTGACCTTTTTCATTTTTACTTTTTCTTTAAAGAGTGCACATATTTTCCTGCCTTTTGCCATGAGTGCCTAATCACACACAAATTTTTATTTTCAATCTTGCTTCCTCCCTAAATCTTAGGTCCCTGTTTCTAGCTATTTTATTTTACTTCAGGACCTTGTCTTTTACACATGAGGATAACAGTAATGGTGAGGATGCTGGTGGTGATGATATGACCGTGATGATGACGGTGATGGTAAAGAGGATGTGGTGATGACGATGATGGTAATAGAGAAGAGATGGTGATGCTGACGGTGTGATGATCATGGTAAAGATGATGGTCGTCATGGTGATAATGGTGGTGACGATGACATCATCAGAACCTCACTCTGTCCTGGACAGAATCCCTGACTCCAGAAAAGATAATCATTCAGAAGATAATTCAGGAAGAGAAAGAACAAACCTACTCTAATAAATCTGAACATCCCTGCAAGGTAAATACACTCCAGGGTGGGAGACAAACAACAAACACAGGTATATACGTACACAAAACACATAGTGACAAGCGCCCTGAAGAGAAACGTGGTCTGGCTTTTAGCACAGCGGATCCTCCAAGGGCAGACCTGGGCGTGGTGAGGGAGGTGGTCTCCGCCTCTCCTTGCCTTGTCCCAGGCTGCTATCTGAACGGCCACGCCCTTCTCCTCCTGCATCCCTCCGTCCCTCCTCCCCGGCCCCCACCCTGCCTCCGGGAGATTTCATTGCTATGAGCTGGATTGCTCCCCCTGCGTCCACTGGTAGACACCAAACCCCCAATGTGACTGGAGATGGGGCTTCAAGGACGTGACTGAGGAAACACACCATGAGCTCCTGGGGGCCCTGACTCAACAGGACTGGTGCTCTTCTAAACAGAAAAGGAGACAGCAAGAAAGACCCCCCCCCCCGACCCCGCCCCGCCACGTGGGGACACGGCGAGGAGATGGCCATCCCCAAGCCAAGGAGAGAGGCCTCCTGAGAAATTCCTGGCCCGGGACGCCCAGCCTCCAGACCATAGACGGCAAACCTCGCTGTCCGGGCTGCCCAGGGTGCGGGTTCTGAGAGGCAGCCTGAGCAGACAAATACATTCAGTTCTCCGTCTACAAAAAAGACAGTTTAGTCCCCCATCAGAGGGCCCGGGTTCCCCGTCGTCTCCCCCTGCGCCCTCTGCCCCAGGGGCAGGCGGCCCTGCAGCCTGGCCCCGCTGAGGCGCCCCCGCAGGGCCCCCTGTCCCGGCTCAGGCCGCCTGCCACGGCCTGCTCCGTGCGGCGGGGCCGGCGGTCTCTCCCCACCCGAGAAGGCTCGCGCGTGGGCCGTGCTGGCAGCCTCCAGAGCCAACAGGCCCGGAGATGCTGCGTCACGGGGGCGGCTCACCCTTCCCCTCCCATCTCTCCTCCCGGCGCCCGGCGCGGACCACGCAGCGAGCGGCGCTGCCCAGATCCCAGAACCTCCAAGGACTCGAGGTCTCAGCCCCAGGGTTTTCGCAAAAAGCACCATCCACGTGCCCTGAGACCCAGGCCTCGTGGAGGCTTCAGGCCTGGCCCTGCCCCGGCCAGGCCCCGGGAGGCAGGAAGGCTCCGGAGCTAGGGCGCGTCCGCCCCGGAGCCTGCGTGTCCTTCCTCCACCCTGGGCCCTGGGACCCCAGTCCCTGCTCCCCCATCTGCCCCCAGGCCCTGAGGTCCGTCTTTCCTTCCACGACCAAAAGGCTTCCCACAGGCCTGATAACCCATCCGGCCAACAGCCGGCAGCGTGGCCTCCCGTGAATGTGAGTGAGCTCGTGTCTGCCCCAGGCTGTGTCCGCCTTCAAGGCCTGAGCCCCTCTGGCCCTGCTTCCCCGCGGCTGGCGGGAGGGGGAGGCCTCCTGGGCTGAGCACACGGAGGGATTCCCTCCAGCTCTTTGTCCTTCTCGCCCTCAGCATAGACGCGATGCTCCTCTTTCTGGGAGAGGGAATGCATCCTCAGGAGCCAGGCCGGCCTCCCGACGCCCTCTTCTTCAGGACTTGGCCTTGCTCTGTTGGCTGCACTCCTCTGCTTCTGAGATTTGATGTTGTTGTTCAGTCACTCAGTCATATCTGACTCTTTGTGACCCCATGGACCGCAGCACACCAGGCTTCCCTGTCCTTCACCATCTCCGGGAGCTTGCTCAGACTCATATCCATTGAGTCAGTGATGCCATCCAACCATCTCGTCTCTCCCCTCTCTCCTCCTGCCGTCAGTATTTCCCAGCATCAGGGTCTTGTCCAATGAATTGGCTCTTCACATCGGGTGGCCAAAGTATTGAAGCTTCAGCATCAGTCCTAATGAACACTCAGGACACATCTCCTTTAGGATGGACTGGTTGGATCTCCTTGCAGTCCCAGGACTCCCAGGAGTCTTCTCCAGCCTCACAGTTTGGAGAAGGCAATGGCAGTTAGAAAGCGTCAGTTCTTAGATGTGTGCACGTGTCATTCTGGCCACCGAGTGTGCCCCCAGGAGAAGGTAACAGCACTTAACAGCTGGGCACTTGGCCCCCAAGGCAGCCCTGCCTCCAGGGCACAGTAGGTGCTCAATACCTGTATGCTGACAGAAATGATGAATAAAATGTGTGTGTAATGGTTACTTTACATTCAAGTGTGACCCCCATCTGCCATCTAGTGGTGGGAGCGGGCAACTTCGGGAGGACAAGCTTGGGCGGCTGGGATGCTGACCAGGAAGGAGGGGCCGTGGGTTCCAGGGCAGGTCCCCCACCCGCGCCCCGTCTGCGGGAGGAGCCCTGGGGATTCCGCCCTGGGGCCAAACCTGACACCTGTGGAGTGGGGAGGGGGAAACCTTTGAAAAGACAGCAAACTAAATGATGCAAAGGGGAAGGAGCCCCAGGTAAATGCACGTGAAGTTTCCAGGGGTCCAGCAGGGAAGACTGGGCCAATATTCGAGGTTAGCCTTGATACTCTAATGGGAAAATCTGTTTTGCTGCCAACTTTGCAGGGATCAGATCCATGGGAGCTTTGACTGAAAAATACAGGAACACAGCGTTCTGTATTTCCTGAAGGAACCCTCAGACAATGGGGGAACATTTAAGTGAATTCAGAAGAAAGAGAAAGAGGGAAAGTGAAGACAGCAGGGAATAGGTGTCAGAGAGATGCCCGCACAACGCACACTCTATGAAAGATTATAAAGGTGCACGAAGACTGCACACTCCAAGTACCTGTGGGTGTGATGGGGTGGGGGTCACGTGACCCCTCTGGACCCTCCCCCGCCAACCTCCTCCTGGTTAAACAAGAATTTTAGCCAACATGGTCTCTGGGGGTTTTACAGCCCTCACGTTCTCCAGGCAGATGCCTAACTAAAACCTTAATGTGCATTCATGACAGATGTGAACTTTTCGGATATTTCCTTGAATGGTTCTTTTGTTTCCATAGGAGTCGTTCCAAACCCAAGGGCGCTGAACTCAGTTCAAACGCTACATGACTCATTAATACGTTAGCCTGCGCCTGGGTTGCATGGAACCCTAACAGGACCTCCAGAAAGGATCCAGGGGATGGGAGGGGGCCTGCCATGCTGAGAGCTGTGATCTCCCTGGTACTAGGTGAGTCAGGCTTGAAGGTGGCCAAACACAGCATCGTGAGCAGGCATCAAGAATCACTGTCTGCAATGAGCCACCAGCGTTTTAGTAAATCCTGGGCATGACTTGAACTCAGGCTGCACAGAGAGCCGTGTGACTGGAGCCAGTCCTATTCTTGAGAAAATTAGCAGGAAGCTATGAAGGTTCAGAAGGAAATGGCAACCCACTCCAGTACTCTTGCCTGGAGAATCCCATGGACTCATTGGAGGAGCCTGGTGGGCTACAGTCCAAAGGGTTGCAGAGTCAGACATGACTGAGCGACTTCACTTCACTTTATGAAGTTTCCCTCCACACCCCCACACCCGACTCTGAATTCACGGCCTAATCGCTCCCAGCTGTGGGGGTACCTCCGCGGCATCCTGACCCACCTGCCATACGGGGCAGGCACTCAGACCATCCCAGGGCACGAGCACAGACCCTGGAAGTCCCCACCCCTGCTCCCCACTGGCCCACCCCACATCCACCCCGCCTACCACCACCACCCACACCACCTGCCCCCCCCTCACAGAGCACAACCAGACATCCACCACCTCACTCCTGAGAATGAGACTAGGTACCAAGACCCAGACTCTGGGTGATGGAAAACCAACGAGGAGCGAGGTTTTGGAAGAAATTCCACTGAAGGATCAAGGAATATAAGGAATGCAACATGCCTGCTATCATGGTTTTTAAAAATACATCCCTTGGAGATACACACTGAAGTATTTACAGTTGAAATGTCATGACGTCTGGAAATTACTTAAATGATTCCAAGTCAAAACAACCATGACAACAAAGTGAAAGATACCAACACAAGCTGGCAAAATGTTGTCATTGTTGGAGTGGATGATGAATATGAATGAGTATGTGTGTGTGTCTCATTTTTCTATTTTAAAAGTTAGAATACATGTAGAATAGAAGGAAAAAACAATTACAACTATAAGGTCCTGAATAACTTGCGTGCATGCATATGAAATAGATTCAATCCTATCTGACTCTTTTCGACCCTATGGACTGTAGCCTGCCAGGTTCTTTCATCCTTGAGATTCTCCAGGCAAGAATACTGGAGAGGGTTGCCATGCCCTCCTCCAGGGGATCTTCCCGACCCAGGGATCGAACCTGGGTCTCCTGCATTGCAGGTGGATTCTTTACCATTAGCGCCATTTGAGAAGCCCCCTTGATAACATGAGACAATTCAGCAAAGGTGATGGTGGTTTTCAAAGCTGCAATGGGGAGAAGTAAAGTGACCGTGGACTACTTTTTTAGGAAGATTGACGTTAAAAGACAAGACATGATAGATGGAGAAGAAGCAGAGGACCAAGGATGGGTTTCATCCATACTTGGGGGTGGTTTTGAGGAAGCGGACGTCTAAAGTGTGAAAGGAGGAGCAAGGAGAGAAGGGAAGGCTGGGTCTGGAGGAGCTCAGCTGATGGTTTTGACAGGACACACTTGGACTCACACTCAGAAGTCAGCATCCTTACGCCTCTGTGTATCTGTTCTTCATGTACAGAAAGTCAACCAAGAGAACCTTTGATCCCTCTGAAATACGATCCCAGAAATCCAAAACCTGTTCTGATTGGTGACATTCTCCCGTCTGTCTCTTGAACGCGGGCCATGTATCTATACTCCTGACCTGGCAGACGGCTGCCCTGACCCACGGACGGGGGTGGTTTCTGTGCTTCAGAAAGATGAAACGTATCATAGGAAGATCATATCCCTACAGGCTGCATGCAGGGCGTCAAGGCCGCTTTGACTGAATGCATCACCTCTGACCTTCTACTTTTTTTTTAAACTTGTTAAGTGGGGCTAATAATGCCTGCTTTGAAGAGCACTAAGGCTTGAATGAGCTAAAAAATAGATGAAAATTTCCACCTCAGTTCCAGGCACACAGACAGTCCTTTTACACAGGTTGTTGTTGCCATTGTTCTGGATTTACCCCAAGACTGAAAGGGGCATCACCTGGACCTAGACTAGGACGATTCACCTGTGCAGAACTGCCTGGCCCGTGTCCTTCCTGGCCTTTCTCTTTCTCAGCCTAAAAGGTCTTACCTTTTCCGTCTCATGTTCAAGCTTCCCCTTGACACCTGGATTGTCTACCTCTGGCTTGTCTCCGGTCCTTGAACTTCAAGGACGATAGACACACACACAGGAGCCATGGAGAGATGCCCGGAGTCTACACAGACGCAGGCTGTTCTGCTGATGCCGGGTTTTGTGTCTTCCCCCTGGTATGTGTCATGGATCTCTGCCTGAAGCCTCACTTTGAGTTAATGTCATCAAGGGATAATTGACAATGATCCCCGTCCCTTTCCTCTGTCAGATCTGACAAGTCAAAATATGTTCTGAACGTTCCAAGGGGCATTTCTCAGAATGCATCTCCTTAGGCTCTGCCTCACTGAGCCTCACGTCACTTCTCTCCCTCATGTCAAGATCTTCTCACAGATGATCCCAGTCAACCAAGGTTTGATATCAGATGCAAATTTCATTTTTAATTCCAAGTCATTACCCCAGTCATTTTATAAGTTTGTTTCCAAAATTTCAGGCGATTGCCTCCCGGTCCCAGGGATACATGGCATTTAGTTGCTTTCAGGAGCTCCTCGACCTCTCTCCCCATGGACCCCATCCCGCTTCCATCCACACCCCCAGAGCCTGTACCCTTCTGGCTCAGAATTCGTGTTGACATCTGCCTTCCCCCTCGACTGTGAGCTCGCCAAGAGCAGGTGCCATTTTGCTCCTCTTTCTATGCCGGTGGTGAGGGCTGCACTTAGACTGGCTGGCTCTCAGAATTTGTTGAATGAATTTATGTCAAAAACTTTCTGCACAACTTCTACAGTTTCAGAGGAGCCTGAAGTCCGATGAGATCTGGTTCCACCTGCCCTCTCCATGCAGGGACCCTGGTCCTGCTGCCCTCACTCCAAGCTTCTGCTTGACCGCTCCAGGGTCAGATCTGTCGGTTCAAGGGGCAGGTCGCCCTACTGTTAAACGGCCGGACCCTCAGGTCATCCTGTCTACTGAGCCCAAGTCAGCCTGTACCTTCCGCCTGCCTGTCCCAGGTCTGCAGCCCGAGATATCCAGAACTCGCTGTTTCTCAGGGCAGACCTCCGATGACCTCACAACCGCTCTCCTGTCTCATGTGACATATACCTTTCTTCCCTGAAAGAAACCCCCTCTTTGGGTCTCCGTGACCCCGTCCTGGAAATGCATCTAGTTTGCCTTCACGACTCTCTATATGTCATTCCCAGAACTGAACAGAAAGTGAGGAGACTGGAGAGGCAGAGTCAAGTGGGAATGGGGCTTCTTGCGACCTGACCACGGCGCTTCTGCTGATGAACCCCAGGACGAGGAAAGGAGAGCGCCCTCTTGCCCTGCCACAGCTGGAGCTGTCAGCAGCCAAGCCAGGGGCTCCCTGGGACACCCTGCTCGCAGCAGATGTGACATCCCTTTGGGAGAGGGGGCTTGGGCTGGGGGGCTCTCCATCATGTCCTCTTTAGTTGAAATGAGAGACAGAGACAGAGAAGAGGGAGGGAGAGGAAGAACATTCTCAGTGCAATCTTCGTTTCACTGTCTCTCGTCTTCCGTAAAAGAAACCGGCCGGAGGGCTGTGTGACAGCCACGTGCTCCCAGGCTTCGGATTCCGGCAGGACTCCCCGCCCTTGGAGCCTGCCAGGTCGGGAGCACCGGTCGGCAGAGAGGAAGGCAGACAGTCCAAGGACTTGGCACACAGGCAGATACCAGGGCGTTTCACACTCCCTTTTCAGTATTTTCACTGATCTCTTGAAGAATGAAAAGTGGAAGTGTTATTGCTCAGTCATGTCCCAACCGTTTGCTAGGCTCCTCTGTCCATGGGATTCCCCAAGCAAGAATACTGCTGTGGGTTGCCATGCCCTCCTCCAGGGGATCTTCCCGACACAGGGATCAAACCCACGTCTCCTGCGTTGCAGACAGATTCTTTATTGTTTGAGCTGCTAGGAAGAATACCTCGCGTTTGAAAACACAAGATTGAGAACATGTGTAGCAGACCAGGAACGCACCACTCTTGTTTTCAAATGGCAGATCAGTGAGGGGGAAGAATGTCCTGTCGGGGGCGGGGGGGCGTGGCGCAGGGGTTTCTCTTGTGTGTGTGCAGCTCGGCCACACTTGCCTTGAGCAGCGCGCGAGGCAAATCACAGACGCAGTCAACGTTCAGACACCATCAGCCACCTCATTCTCACCGCCAAGGAGGACGTCCATGGGCTTGCAGCAGGACACCCACGTGGCTCTTTGTTGACCAGTGGATGGACAGAGAGAAAGGACAGCCGTCTTCCTGGAGGAAAGAGCGCAGTCACCCGCAGGACACTCCCGATGTGCATCTGTGGTTTGAACCCGTGGAAATCACACACCCGTGTTCCCTGGAGGGAACTCTGCATACCTGATGACACACAGATACCTGGGCTTATTTCTGCCTGTTTCATGTACCGGGAGGGAGCCGGGCTGCCTCTGCATTTACAAGCAGCACCCTTCTCACCAGACCCAGCCACCTGCGGGGAACGGGGCTCTCAATTAACTGAGCCGCGATAAACTGAGATCCCACGCAAGGTCCGGGTTTGATGTCTACAAAAACCTAAAGACTCTCTGAAAGCCCCTCAAACTCATTTTCACCAGAGAACGCAGGGACACAAGGGGGTCCGTCCGTGACCCCCCCCCCCATGCCCCCTTCACGGTCCAGCCTCGACTTTCTGCCCTGACAGACACAACGTGAAGGCCACGTCAGGTTCCCACCCTTCCTGCCTTTCCCTGCCAGCTCAGACAGAAACCTGTTTCACTTCAAAACTCAGGTTTATCTTTCCACACTGAAATTCTGTTACTGCATCTGAGGGCCCAAGTCCTGTTTCTGCCATCTGAGCAGAAAACGTACTGCAAGTCGAAGAATGCTGTATTTGGTGTCGGAGAATGAGAGGTGCTAGGGGTGAATGAGAAAACAGTCACCTTTAGAAAAGAGAAACAGTGTGTGCGCCCTGGAGCCCACACACTTGAAAAAAAAATCCTCTGGCCACCTTAGCATGTTTTCAGATGAACCGTCTTGTGAGATCATCCCTCAAACTCTCCTGCTTATATAAATAAAGAGCATTAACACCTGAGTTTGCCAACAAAAATCTTCAAATGCTAGACCCTGACGGGCTGTCAAACGATTCAAGCCACCTCCTGAAATAGGGGAAAAAGGTCTTTTCAAGAACTCAAGAACTCCAAGATGTTTTTATTGATTTCAATTTCCAATAAAATGAATATGTCTTATCTAAATATTTTTATCACACAACTGAAACATTATTTTTTTCAGAAATAGAGTTAAATACATCAATCTAGTTACAAATTCTAATATAAAGAGTACAAAATATAATGTTATAAATTGTATTTTAAAAAAAGAAATACAAATTCTGTGGTCTTTTGCATTTTACTGCCTCAAAGCATAATTAGCAAAGTTGAAGAATGAACATTTTCCCTCGGTCATTCCACAAAGACACGCTTACGGGGGCACCTAAACCATCGCCTGAAGTCCCAGCCTGTCGTTTTCCTTTCTCTTCCTTTCTGCTCCGTGTATAAAATGTCCTGCGATTTGAGCTCACCCAGGTGAGAAGCAGTGGAACAGTACATGCTACTTCAGGCCTGGAGACATTTGGAAAGTGGCAAAGCAAACCTGGGGAGACCCAGCTGTTTTCTGTGCGTTGCTCAGACCTCCCGGGGCAGGGCGTGGAGTGGGGTGTTTGCCTGCTTTAAAGATGGAATGTGGGTGAAGAGAGTCTCCCTGTGAGACACCAGGAGGTCTCCGTGCAGCTGTGACCTCGCTCTAACTAGACCTGCCACCCTGCGGGCTACACTCTGACTCCTGGTGGACAGAAGGTGCCTCAGCCTGCGCCAGCGGCCCAAGGAGGTGGCACAGGCCTCCGCACCTGCGACCTGCGCGTGCATGACTACAGCCCAGAGGATGCAGCTGGGTGATAGCTCCCATCCCGGGGCCGTCTGTGTACAACCTGGGACGGAGCACTCTTGACGTCTGGGCCCAAACCTCCCTCACATCACCAGAGTGGCCTGTCATTCCTGGGGCCGTTTCCCGGAGCATCTTCATGAAAAGGAGTGTCTTTCTTGGTTTATAAGGTAAGTAAGTAGCCATGGGGAGGCACCTCTTAAAGCACTGGATACTTCTCAAAGCCTAGAAGGCACCACCCCCTTGGCCTGAGGATCTGGACTGTGTCACAGCCCAGGGGAAACGCATCCGTCTGAGACGGCCCCAGGCCTCCCAGGAGCCAAGGGAGAGGAGAGACAGGACAGCGGGCGCCCGGAGAAGGTGCTGAACGGCTGAGTGTCCAGAGAATCGAAATGCTCGTTCTTCAAGTTAAGGAATAAGAGTGAATAACCTGAAAGACTTCGATAAGCTCATCACTTGTGTCACTTGAGTTGGACGAGGAGGAAGAGGCGTGAGCAAGAAGGAGCAGGGGTGAGATCAACAGGCAGGGAGCGCAGGTGGGGGTCGAGGGGAGACACACGGAGAAGCTGCGGCGCAGAACCAAACCCTTTATTGTCTAAGTGACATCTGACGCCAACACTCCAAGATCCCGTCGAGAAACAAGGAGACAGCGGATGAGGAGAGGTAGTAGAAAGTCTGTAACAGTCGGAAGGTGACGTACAGGGGAGACCACGCGGAAATCCTCATTCGAAAAAAAGCAAATCAAACCACATTGGCTAAATAAATAAGTAAAACACAAATCATATTAAATACTATGGTCGAACTGACATCAACGCATGAGCAAACCCATACAATACTGATGATCAGTGGAAGAAAGGAACCACAGTCAGGCCCCAGGTGGCTTGTCTCAGAGGCAGCGTCCTCGGAGGGCCTCCCCACCCACTGTCTGCTGAATGAAGTGAAAACCTTATTTCTGTGCTCCGGGCAGAAACAAGTATTCCAACTGGCTCGGGCTGTGTGTCCGGCCAGCAGGGCCCGAGGAAGCACCCTTCGAGCAGGCTGCCCACAAGAGGGGCTCCCAGGATGCCGTCTGCGGCTCTGAAGGTGCGCACATAGGCAACTCCTCCGCGCCACGTTGTGTACATAGCTCCTTTAATAACAGAAACACAGAGAAACAGCAGGCCCTGAACTGTCACCCTTCACTGTCAGCCAAGAAAATAAAAGCCAGAAAATACAGAAATGATCACTGGGGGGAGACTACAGACGTGATCAAACGTAAGTCGACAGAAAGGCATTCTGATTCCCAGCGTGAACAAAGGAATGTGTCTCTGTGGCTTTGTCCAAATAACTTGGCAGGACAGTCAATTACAGCCGCTGATCATATCTGCACGGACATCCCTAATGACACCAACACGACAGGTCATTCTGGAACATATCTGGTGTAAGAACATCAGGAAAAAATAAGTAAAAAAGTTATATATATATACATACACATATATGCCTATATGTGTGTGTACATACATGTATATATATTTATAGATATAAGCTAGCCAGTTACATTGCATCGTTTGCAAATGCTGCAAAGTAACCTGAACCGTCAAGTAATTTAAATTCAGTAACAAGTAGAATCCAGAACCAAACATTAACTAAGAACAACAACAATAACAACAACAATAATAATAATATAATTCAACAAACCATTAGAACAGGAAAACCACACTTTAGGGTTTGTGTGTGTGTGTATTTGAACAACTCTTTGTATCAGAAGCCCATTTCTACAAAAACTGCACTAATCCATTACTGTATTAAGTAAACTGTCGCTCTCACCAGTATTAAAGGTTAGGATAATTTCTGTACATGTAAAATTATTGCTTTTTTGAAAAATATATTTAGCATGCTCGTTTTAATCCATTTCCTGCCTTTACAAAATTTCACAATTAAAAAAAAAAAAACCTAGTAAAGCTTTTGCAAAAAATTTCACAGAACATTTTCATTCAAGGCAGCAGTAACTTGTGATAATGCATAAGATCACTATGTGCAAAAACCTGAACGTCTCAGAAACCCCGCCATCACACACAGTGTCATGGCGATGGGAAAAGAAAACATTTATCTCTGCGGAATACAATTTTAACTGCATACACTGCAAGGCTTAAGATCCTTTCTTATGGGCCTTAACCCCCCGCTAAAACTTGCCTCTGTGTGACTGAGGAAGAGGTATATAAAGCCGCCCCCACCCACGGGCCTGGGGGCTTCCCCGGTCTGGGAACGAGGGGACTCGCGAGTGGAGGCCCCCAGGCCCGAGAAGAAAAGACGCCTACTTGCTGGGACATATGGACGGGAAGGTGGGGGTGCAGGAGGACCCCAGAGCGCCAGGACCCAGGGGTGACCTGGCCCCCCACCTGCTCCAGGGGTTCTCCCGCTTGAGTCAAAGAGTCCGGGTCGGGGTTGGGGGGGTTCAGTGGCTAGATCATTTGTTAAGAGGGGCAGTCTTCTGTTGTAAGCAGTTTGCAGAATGTAGCCCTGTTACCAGAAGGTCCTGAGAATAAACAAAGAAGCCTGCTTTTCTTAGTGTTCAACTAGCGCTCTTTCCCGAAACACAATCAAAGCCTTCCCTCGGCCGCATCACCTCTTCCGGGTTCACTGGGCACGGATGGGAGGGGAACTCAGCTGGGACAGGCGGTGGGACTCCTGAAGACGGAGGACCTCGTCACCCGGCACCCCCGCCGCCCCTTCGAGCCTGCTTCCACAGCACCTGAACGCCCGTCCTGCCTCTTATTTACTATTTTAAATACGCACTAAGACGCGGAGAGGCCGGGGCATCGTCAGCACCCCGCCCCCCTGGCCCCCCGCTGTCAGTCCCAACGTCACCCCTGCGGTCCTCCAAAATCCCACGTGGCTGCTCCAGTCTGTCCGACACACACGAGCATCTTTCCAGTGTCTCGAACCTGTCTTGAACGATACAGATGCTCTGTGTCCCTACCGTGCCTGCCAACACCTCGCTTACTGTAAAAAGCACGGACTATGGTTGGTGAGCACGTGGATGCGTACAGAACATCTACATGTACTTCTAAGAAGAGCATCTTCGCCGATGTTTAGACGCGTGACAAGAAGCCCCCCTTCAGCTTCCGCTCTGGCGGGCAGCTGCAGGATGCGAGGCGGTGTCCGGCTGGGGGGTCTTCCACAGGGTGGCCAGGGTGGCTGTCGGGACGTTCAGGAGGGGGCTGCGGACGAGGTCACGGCACCGGAACGGACCAAGTGTATCTCTAGGTTCCCTTTCTGAGAGGCACTGTTTGGACAGCATCTGCGTTAGAATGGTCTCTCCCCTGGAGGAAAAAAGAGACAAGAGAAAAGCTCATTTCTGCCTTCCGGTTACTAAGGGCAGTTGTCTTACTACTTTCTTAGCGTCACCCAAAGCGCAAACAGTAACCTTCACAGAGCCGCTGAGTCGGCCGGCAAACACGCCTGGCTTTAGCTGTAACTTATGACACATGCTTATTTAACTTATATGTAGAGTACATCATGAGAAATGCTGGGCTGGAAGAAGCACAAGCTGGAATCAAGATTGCCGGGAGAAATATCAGTAACCTCAGATATGCAGAGGACACCACCCTCACGGCAGAAAGTGAAGAACAAAAGAGTCTCTTGATGAAAGTGAAAGAGAAGAGTGAAAAAGTTGGCTTAAAGCTCAACATTCAAAAAACTAAGATCATGGCATCTGGTCCCATCACTTCATGGCAAATAGATGGGGAAACGTGGAAACAGTGGCTGACTTTATTTTTCTGGGCTCCAAAACCACTGCAGATGGTGACTACAGCCTCCATGAAATTAAAAGACGCTTACTCCTTTGGAAGGAAAGTTATGACCAACCTAGACCGCATATTAAAAATCAGAGACATTACTTTGCCAACAAAGGCCTGTCTAGTCAAGGCTATGGTTTTTCCTGTGGTCATGTATGGATGTGAGAGTTGGACTGTGAAGAAAGCTGAGCACCAAAGAATTGATGCTTTTGAACTGTGGTGTTGGAGAAGACTCTCGAGCATCCCTTGGACTGCAAGGAGATCCAACCAGTCCATCCTAAAGGAGATCAGTCCTGGGTGTTCACTGGAAGGACTGATGTTGAAGCTGAAACTCCAAAACTTTGGCCAGCTGATGCAGAGAGCTGACTCATCTGAAACGACCCTGATGCTGGGAGGGATTGAGGGCAGGAGGAGAAGGGGACGACAGAGGATGAGACGGCTGGACGGCATGGGTTTGGGTGGACCCCAGGAGCTGGTGATGGGCAGGGAGGCCTGGCGTGCTGCGCTTCATGGGGTCACAAAGAGTCAGACACGACTGAGCGGCTGAACTGAACACGGCACACGGGCAACAGGAGCTTGCAATGCTTCCAAGGCAGCCTGGGCAGCTGTCAGGGGTCTACAGAGAGGCCCTGGGCATCTCCAGTCCGCACACCAGAACAGCAAATCCCAGGGTCTGAACCAGCTCTGGAGAAAAGGTTGAAAAGATGGCAAGGTGGGACTGGAGGAGGATTGGCAAGGTGGGATCGGTGGGCTTTCCCCGGCAGTCCAGTGGTTAAGACTCGGAGCTTCCAGTGCAGGGGCATGGGTTTAATCCCTGGTTAGGGAACTAAGATCCCACAAGTCATATGATGCAGCCAAAAATTAAAAAAAAAAAAAAAAAGAAAAATCAAGGAAAATCTGAGAAAATCAGGGTCAAGGAGGACCTAGGGAGCCATGACAATTAGATGTAATGTCATATCCTGGAGGGGACCCTGGAAAAGGATCAAGGACATTAAGGGAAAATGGAGGAAACCTGAATCAAGTTATGGATTTTCATAAATAATCATTTTTTACTGAGCCAACTCTGGGAGATGGTGAAGGACAGGGAAGCCAGGAGTGCTGCAGTCCACGGGGTCACAAAGAGTCAGATATGACTTAGCAAGTGAACAACAACAATTGTTTAAAAGCAGTGCTCTGTAGTACAAAGTAGGTTTACATGTGAACGACAATTCCAGAACAGGGTTAAATTTGGGGGCCATATAAACAAACACTACAGCACTCCCACAGATCTGTCAGGACCTGAGAGAATTCCACTCATTGCCAAAAGTAACGACGGTGTTGGAAAAACGGAAGGGGTGTTCTAAAGTCATGGGACCTACAAGATGGAAGGGAGATGGAAGGGAGAGGGAAGGTGAGCCCCAGCTTTCAGACAGGCTCTCAGGCAACATCTGAAGCATTACTATCTGAACGATGGCACTTACAATCTGAGGATAACACAACAGGGCAAGATTAATCTCACTTAACTGCATTAACCTTCAACTGAATTCACCATGAAGTAAAACCAACAGCTTGAAATTAGCATGCACAGATAAAATGCAGCGCTCATGTGAAATTCTGCTTTCCGGCTATGCCGGCAGCAAGCCTAGAAATAAGTTCAGGAGGAAGGTCCGGTTGACATAATGAATTAAATGCTTCTCTTTAGTTAACAGTTTCAGAAAACCCCTGTGGAAAGCTCTGCATTCAGATTTCCCATCGACATCTAGCAGAAGTCAGAAAGATACCAACAACATTTCATGCGGGGCTGTGGGCTGGGCACAGTGGTACGAACAGGGGGTTATTTGAAATGTAGGAAACAGTGACAAAATGTTGATTAAACCTCCTTAAGTAGACTGTGAATTTCCTGCAGCAAGTTTAAAGTGGAAATCCCTCAGTCGTGTTCAACTCTTTGTGACCCCAGGGGTATAGTCCATGGAATTCTCTAGGCCAGAATACTGGAGTGGGTAGCCTTTCCCTTCTCCAGGGGATCTTCCCAACCCAGAGATCGAACCGGGGTCTCCTGCATTGCAGGTGGATTCTCTACCAGCTGAGCTATAAGGGAAGCCTGCAGTAAGCTGAGAAGGATATTTTGTATTTTTGCACAGCGACATCACGTGGGTAGAGATCCATCTCCAATGGCATTCATTAGAGGAAGGGAAATGGCCTTTGTGTTCACAACAGGAAAATGGGATTTCTTGTTGGCTGCAGCAAACAGACTTGCCGAGGATTCCATAAACGGGTGAAGAATGTGTGTGAACATGCGTGCGTAGTGTGTGTGTGTGCATCTACACTTTGTAAACACAACTCAGACTTCACCCCAGGCAGCCCCTGGATTTCCCATCCTGCAAGCCAGAATTCACAAACTTGTACCGGCCGTTAGAGAGGAGACAGGAGGGTGGCCGTGTGTCCTTAAAGGACTGAAGCTGCACACTGCAGGCGCGGAAAGTTTTTACACTACTTATTTTGGGGGGGACTGCAGAACCCAACCCAAACAACCAGGGTGTTCAATTCAGTCCACCAATCCCGAGGCAGACTGCTGTTCACGAATGAAGGGATGTGCTCAAACAGGACCTCACTCTTCAGAGAGGCGTTTTCACTTCCTCACTCACTGGGACCATCACCTTACTGCTTACTGCAGCAGTCCTACAGGGTTTGCTAAGAAATGAACGCACTGCACCTGAGCGATTAGGAAATCAGACGCAGGGGAAAAGGCAGCCACAGAAACACTTAAACTAAGTGGACGCATGATATCTGAGTACAAACAGATTGTTCTTATTCTCCCACAAACAAAGAGTCATCAGAAAATGAGAAGCCTGCTCTTAGAAAATTTGGCTTTTCTCTACAGCGGCTGTGTGACTTGTAGGTTCTTCAGGAAGACTGGAAGAAACATCTTTCCTTAAGGCATTTCAGTGTTCTAGGGATGAATACTGACTCCTGGAATTTGACGAGACCTGCTTTTTCACCCCTTTTGTCTTACAAGGTAGAGGAATGCATATATGCTCATGTATGAGGGTCAGTGACCGACACACACAAGTGCTGGGATCGCCAGGACATGCGCGAGTCTTCTGGAGGTCAGTTTGCACACGAGGCCTGCCTTAGACACGCGCAGTGATGCTTAATGCTCCACAATGTACACGGAACATCTTGGTGAGAAGGACCTTTCCCGAGAAGCCATCACTACACTCTGGCTCAGGGTGTCACAGGTCATTTCAGATAAATCACTAGTTGCATTCACGACTTTGGGCGTTATGTTATAGTTAATGGAAAAATGCATGCTGTGTTTCAAGAGCTTACATGAGTTGGATTTACATGAGTAAGAAATTGCTGAGACAAATCCTCTGAATTTGGAGATGTGATCCGTGATACAGCGAATCTAAAAGGGATACTGAAAACAGACGTGAGCCTGCTTGGTCATTTCAGTCGTGTCTGACTCTGTGTGACCCTGTGGACCGTCACCCGCCAGGCTCCTCTGTCCATGGGATTCTCCAGGCAAGAAGACTGGAGCGGGGTGCCACGCCCCTCTCCCGGGATATCCCTGACCGTGTCCAACACTCCTGTGTCTCCCGCACTGGAAGCAGGTTCTCCGCCCACTGGGCCACCTGGGAAGCCCGCTGGACACACACAGGGTGCGTGCTCAGTCATGTCCGACTCTGTGCAACCCCACAAACAGTAACCTGTCAGGCCCCTCTGTCCTGGGTTTTCCCAGGCAGAATGCTGGAGTGGGTTGCCATTTTCTGCTCCCGGGAAGCTTCCCCACGTCCCTTTGTGTCCCCTGCACTGGCAGGCCGGTTCTTTACCTCTGTGCCACTGGAAACAGATACAGAGATTCAAATCTACCAGCCACACCATTTATCCATCATTTGCATTAGAACCTCCGCAGCTAAAAATGTGACAAATTATGTTGCCATTTATTTTCTCATTTCTCTTTATTTTGATTAATGGAATAATTTCTCCAGCTTAACTATTTCAAAATAGCATTTAGAACAGTAAGAAATAAACTATTAATCATAGACTATAAATTCTGGCAAGGAATCCAAACAAATCAAAACACCAGATTTCATAATTCAGCAAAAGACAGTCTGGTCTCTGAAATCCCGAAACCAGGGGAATGGAAGGAGAGTGGGTTAATTTTTCTTGGTTTTAGACATTACTTAATTTCTAACATTTCACAAAAAATATAGTGGAAAAACACAATTTCTCCACAACATTAAAAAAAACCCTATTTTTTTCTCTAACATGCATAGCACAATGATACCAATATTTTAGCATATTATGTTCAAAAGTATTCTTTCTAATGATTAATTTTGATGATGAGTAGAAATTAAACACTCAATTTTGTTAAAGCTATGGCAGAGCATTTTGAAAATGATGACATGCATGAATCCCTCCTCTTTATTATAGAGTTTTGCTTGGAATATTAGCTTCTCTTATGATCAGAATCATCTTCCTAATACAAGCACAAGCAACGGGTGCCTTAAGTCCCCCAGGGCTGGAGACCCATCCCTATGGCTAGAGAAGCTCACTGATGAAGTGGGCTCCTCAGTGCCAGGGCTCAAGCCCTTTTACAAGAAATGCAAAGGAACTGGATGCCTACAGAATCGATACTGTGCCCAGGAACCAACTATTCGACACCCTGCTCTCTCCTAACCCAGACTGTTAACTCCTAATGAGTCAGTATTCCTCCCCACCCCACCCATGAAGGGAGCGTGCTGAGAAAGACAGCCATCTGGGATCTCAGAGCTTCAAGTGCAAGCCTGTGTGTAACAGAGACAGGGCCTGGTCAGCATGCACGCAGAAGGAGACCACGGCCAAAGACACAGCAGAAGGAAGCTCTTTCAGGGAGGGGAATCGGGGAGAGGTGGATTGGGAATTTGGGGTTAGCAGAAATGGTCTGGACCAAAGAGAAGCAGAAGATATTAAGAAGAGGTGGCAAGAATACACAGAAGAACTGTACAAAAAAGGCCTTCACAACCCAGATAAACACAATGGTGTGATCATTCACCTAGAGCCAGACATCCTGGAATGTGAAGTCAAGTGGGCCTTAGAAAGCATCACTAGGAACAAAGCTAGTGGAGGTGATGGAATTCTAGTTGAGCTATTTCAAACCCTGAAAGATGATGCTGTCAAAGTGCTGCACTCAATATGCCAGCAAATTTGGAAAAGTCAGCAGTGGCCACAGAACTGGAAAAGGTCAGTTTTCATTCCAATTGCAAAGAAAGGCAATGCCAAAGAATACTCCAACTACCGCACAATCGCACTCATCTCACATGCTAGTAAAGTAATGCTCAAAATTCTCCAAGACAGGCTTCAGCAATACATGAACCGCGAACTCCCTGATGTTCAAGCTGGTTTTAGAAGAGGCAGAGGAACCAGAGATCAAATTGCCAACATCTGCTGGATCATGGAAAAAGCAAGAGAGTTCCAGAAAAACATCGATTTCTTTCTTATTGACTATGCCAAAGCCTTTGACTGTGTGGATCACAATTAACTGTGGAGAATTCTGAAAGACATGGGAATACCAGACCACCTGACCTGTTTCTTGAGAAACCTATATGCAGGTCAGGAAGCAACAGTTAGAACTGGACATGGAACAACAGACTGGTTCCAAATAGGAAAAGGAGTACCTCAAGGCTGTATATTGTTACCCTGTTTATTTAACTTCTGTGCAGAGTATATCATGAGAAATGCTGGGCTGGAAGAAGCACAAGCTGGAATCAAGATTGCCAGGAGAAATATCAATCACCTCAAATATGCAGATGACACCACCCTTATGGCAAAAAGTGAAGAGGAACTAAAAAGCCTCCTGATGAAAGTGAAAGAGGAGAGTGAAAAAGCTGGCTTAAAGCTCAACATTCAGAAAACGAAGATCATGGCATCTGGTCCCATCACTTCATTGCAAATAGATGGGGAAACAGTGGAAACAGTGTCAGACTTTATTTTGGGGGGCTCCAAAATCACTGCATATGGTGACTGCAGCCATGAAATTAAAAGATGCTTACTCCTTGGAAGGAAAGTTATGACCAACGTAGATAGCATATTAAAAAGCAGAGACATTACTTAGCCGACTAAGGTCCATCTAGTCAAGGCTATGGTTTTTCCAGTGGTCATGTATGGATGTGAGAGTTGGACTGTGAAGAAAGCTGAGCGCCGAAGAATTGATGCTTTTGAACTGTGGTGTTGGAGAAGACTCTTGAGAGTCCCTTGGACTGCAAGGAGATCCAACCAGTCCATTCTGAAGGAGATCAGCCCTGGGTGTTCTTTGGAAGGAATGATGCTACAGCTGAAACTCCAGTACTTTGGCCACCTCATGCGAAGAGTTGACTCATTGGAAAAGACTCTGATGCTGGGAGGGATTGGGGGCAGGAGGAGAAGGGGACGACCCAGGATGAGATGGCTGGATGGCATCACTGACTTGATGGACGTGAGTCTGAGTGAACTCCGGGAGTTGGTGATGGACAGGGAGGCCTGGCGTGCTGCGATTCATGGGGTCGCAAAGAGTTGGACACGACTGAGCGACTGAACTGAACTGAGGTGCAAACTATTATGTATTACGTGTGGGGTGCATAAACAACAAGGTCCTATAGCACATGGAGCTAACTATATTCGACATCCTGTAATAAACCATAATGGAACAGAAGAAAAACTAAACTGCAAGTATGACCTGCTTCAAAAAAACAAAAAGAGGAAACTCTTTCATTCCTCCTCAAGTAGCTAAATTAACTGAATAAATCCATTCCTGCATCTAGATATTATGACATTAGGATCATCCCACACAGAAAATTCAAATATTATCTCAGCAAAGTAAGTGCAGCTGCTGTATGACTGTGATACAGACACAGCGGCCGCCCAGCAGCGTGGGGTCCACCAAGAACCACATTATGCCGACGACACTTTCCTCAAACTGAGAGTTTTCCTATTCTCCCTTTAACGTGCAACTGCTGCTGCTGCTGCTAAGTCGCTTCAGTCATGTCCGACTCTGTGTGACCCCATAGATGGCAGCCCACTAGGCTCCCCCGTACCTGGGATTCTCCAGGCAAGAACACTGGAGTGGGTTGCCATTTCCTTCTCCAATGCATGAAAGTGAAAAGTGAAAGTGAAGTCGCTCAGTCGCGTCCGACTCTTTGCGACCCCGTGGACTGCAGCCTACCAGGCTCCTCCGTCCATGGGATTTTCCAGGCAAGAGAACTGGAGTCGGGTGCCATCGCCTTCTCTGTTAAGGAGCAACTAGAACAAGACAAAACCAGAACGCTTCCAAGCACACCGCCAGGTCCTGACGAGGCAGGAAGACCACAGGAGAGGAAGCAGCCGAGACGCTGGGTCCCTGAGCACAGCTGTCCCCGAGGGGCACGTCCACACGGCGTTGGTACAAGTGTGCAGATGTTCACACACGCATGCATCACTCACACACGGTCCCGTCTCCCCAGCTCTTCAGGACAATGGTTCACTCCTAGGAAACTGACAGCCGCCAACGTGCTGGGCGTGCCGCCTCTGCCAGGCTTAGCGCGCCGTCCTCGAGAACTGCCTCCACGGGCACAGACGTGTTGTCGCTGCCCTCACGTTACAGATGAGGGCACCCAGGTGAAGTTCGCTTGCCTGAGGTGAGACCTGGGTTATAGCCTCCTACTCGGTAAGCCAGTGTCTTAATAACTCGCATCACTGAGCCGCTTGGAGTCGAACTGGCTGATCTTGGCTGCTCTTCAACGTTGCGAGCTATGAAATATTCATATGTGCCCCACCCACATTGTTCTCCTCCGCTTCAAACCCACATATTCACCTGCCAAGAGGCATCACCAACTTGACTTGAAGGTCAATGGAAACAGATTTTGTCCAGCTCCTCCGGCCACATTCCAGGCGCCGGGACAGGCTCCTCTCCAGAGCTGGAGCCCGAAGCCAGAACCCAGGTCCGGTCCATCGCTTCCCTGCTTCCCCCCACATCCAATCCCCAGGTTCCTCCACCCCTTGAACATCCCCACACCCATCTGTTCCCCCCAGCCCTGGGTCTCGCTGGGATTGCTCGAAGCCCCTCCAGAGCTGGGCTCAGTCCACTGTCCAGAATCTCTGCAGTCCATCCCTGACCCAGACCAACCCGACTCGCTGTGGACTCAGCATTGATAACATCGCCCCCGCTCAGGGTCCCCAGCGCACTCAGGACAGGTTTCCTGCATCTCAGCCCTGGTACCCACGCCTGTGTGTCCCCCCAGACTCCTGTCCTGAGCTCCTGTCCACCTGCCCAGCTCTCCCCTCAAACAATCCTCCAGTGAGACATCTCTTCCACCTCTTGGGGGGCAGATGTCTCTGCACGGGGCACCCACCCTGCTGTGTTCCCTGCCCGCCCGGCACGCTCTTCTCAACACCCCAAGCCTGGGTTCCAGGACCCTCACACTGTCAAAGTGGCACCTCTTATCTAAACCACCCACTGGACCTCAAAAACCATAAAAGCAGGAAAGATGTTTCCCTTCACCTCTAAATCCTGATTATTCTCCACCAATAAGATAGAACCTGGCACACAGGAGGTGCTCAATTAATACTGTTAATGAGTAGACAAATGATGATTATAAAACTGCATTCCCAAATTCTGTTTCAGTTATATAATTTAGCATCTATTATGTACATCTATAAAAATCCATCCATTCTAAGTGCTACATCAAATAACTTCTACATGAATACACAGTGTTGTATGATTTAAAAAAAAAAAAATCCCTTGATCCACAGCTTCTAAAGCCCACAGGAAAAGAATATGATTTAAATATTAATTAGTTAACATTGGCAAAGCAAGCTCAACATGGAAAAGAACATGACTGATTAGCTTAATGAGTCCCCTTCTGGACATAAATAACTACAGAATCACTCTATGAATCTATATTGTATTTTAAATCTAAGATAGCAATTGTGATTTTTGTAAACGATGAGAACGTCACCATAAGAAAGAATACTAAGATGTAAACCAGTATCTACTATTGCTACGTTTTGCAGTTACCCTGGCAGACACATCTCTATGAGAATTCGAAAATCCCAAAGTACGCTAAAGAAAACAGAATTCCTTTCAAGAACCAGAACGTCCAGCGATTAACCAACAAAAGCTACTTCGAATGTAATGAAGGACAAAAAGAACTTTCAGAGGCCATAATCTTGAATATGCCATCCGCGTGTGTGTGTATAGTCATGTCCGACTCTGTGACCCCATAGACTGTAGCCCGCCAGGCTCCTCTGTCCATGGGATTTCCCAGGCAAGAATACTGGAGTGGGGTGCCATTTCCTCAACTCTAGGGGATCTTCCCGACCCAGGGATCGAACCCAAGTCTCCTGTATTGGCAGGCCGGTTCTTGACCACTGAGCCACCTGGGAAATCCATAATTAACACAGAATGAATTTAAAATGCAGCCTCAGTGATTTGCTTTGTTGATCTCTTTCTCCCAGGACAGAAGCCTCTTGCAAGAGACTTAGCTGGAATTCATGTGCAGCTCATAAGCTGATGTGTGTCCCTGAAGAGCCTCACGGTGCTGTTCAGAGTGCCAGCCAGTGATTCCAGGCCAGCCCCGCCCAGCACGCGTGGAAAAGCCACACCTTAGGGGGACGGAACGGGTCGCCTGTGTCTGCGGGACCGCTCTGAACCGACTCCACTCACTCTGTCAGTGTGCAATTCTCCAATTATGGCTCCGGCCTCGCTGCTAACACAACCCGCAAACATCACAGTGACTCCTGTGGAAAGGGGGTTTCACTTCTGTTAAAAAGGAGAGTGTGGTCCAGTTTGAGCTGAGGTCACCTACGTCCACAGATCTTCCAATTCAGCATTCAGCGAGATGTTTTCTTTTTCCATAAATTGTGACAGCATCCTGAAATAACAGCTTTTCATTCTCAAACTATGGGTTTTATTAAGAGAGAAGGCACTTACTAAAAACTACAACAAAGGGCAAGGCATTCTGTCCGTGATATATGAAGAGAAACCTTTAAACAGCAAACAGGGATTCTGAAAACTGGATAAAAAACGAAACCAAAGGCTCTGATGAGGTCCAGTCCATCCTAAGGCAGTTCAGGCGTGAATGGCTGCAGGCTCTGAGCAGGGCTCTCACACACTGTTCTCTTCCTGAGAAACAGACTGGGCTCCTCTGCACCTCTGCTTCCCTCGCCACTGTCAATGACCAGGAATCCCACATGGGAACAGGAGGACGTGCTAAGTGGACCTGACCGCCTGGACACGATCCTGGATGTGTACCTTGGCGGCAAGGAAACCCTTCTTCACTTACAAAGGGGCGGTTGTGGCTACAGAATCTGCTTGGGCAACCAATGAGAAGGCAAGACGGTTACGCAGAGAATGCTTGTGGGAGAACAGAGGGTGGGCTGACATCCTGTAAAGGGACACAAGGAAGAGGAGCCTGGAACCACCGGGTCTTGGTCCAGAGTCATAGGAGAGACCGCGAGGAGCGCACGGGCCTCCCAACCTCAGAGATGCACGCTGGACTCCACTGTGACCGCGCCCAGGAGGCCGCCACACTCTGCAGACTGAACGGTTTACACACGGAGGCCACACATCCATGGTAACTCAAGGCCTATACACACGCACACGCGTGTATTATGCGTTCTGGCTGAGTCGGTGACGTGCTTAACAAAGAATCAAATCAGGACAAGGACGAGGCCACGGGAGACCAGACTCAGCAGCAGGCTTCTTACGGAGCGATTCAGAAAAGCGATTCTGAAGTAAAGACATCTGCAGGGACCGAGAGGATGGACCCAGAGCCGGTCACACAGAGGGAAGGAAGCCAGAGAGAGACAGACGGTGGCGAGCAGCGCCTGTGTCTGGAATCTAGAGAAACCGAACAGAGGAACTTCTGTGCAAAGCAGAAATAGAGTCACAGATGTAGCAAATGGACATATGATACCAAGGCAGGTGGGATGAGTCGGGAGACTGGGACGGACACGTGTACACTATTGACACTGTATAAGACAGGGAGCTAATGAGAAATCGCTACCCAGCCCAGAAACCACCATATAACTCAGTGCTCTGTGGTGCCCTATGTGAAGGAATCCAAAAAGAGGGGATATACCTACAGTGATTCACTGTGCAGCGCAGCAGAAACCAAGACCACAGTGTAAACCAATTACACTCTGATACAAATTTTTTAAAAAGATGATTCTCAAAACGGAAGGGGAAGCGTAACTTGGTCTCAAGTCGTAACTTCCAGGCAAAACATCCCAAGTGGAAAAGTCTGACTTTTAGAGCTTTTCATCACTCCCAACAGGACCCCACGCAGCTGCATGGACCCCCAGCTGCATCATTCACGGCCCCGGGAGGTTCTGGGACTATCAGCCACCCCTGGACCGCTCGGCAGGGCTGGGTTCTGACTCAGAGCAGCGAAGAGCTGCTTGCCCACCTGGTAAAACACCGCATGGTGCCCTGAGGACCACGGTGACACCCTTTCCCAACTACCACGTGAACCCACAGCCCCTGAGAGAGGGGAGACCTACTTGTTTGGGGGCGTCTGCAGAGGTGGCGTGGACGTCAGCACCTCGGAGGCCGTTAGACTCGAACAGCACTGTGGGGACAAGGACGCGCGTCAGCAGGCCGACCGAGCTTCCCGTTGCCCGGGACGCGCACCCCGCTCAGACTGAACACTCACAGGCAAAAAAGACGCCAGCCCAGCCTGTGGCCGGGAAATAGCAATTTACCATAACACTTATGCTGAGAGATGGCAAATGCTGCCTGGGGCCAGTGCCCTTTTTAATTCAGGCTTCACCACGCAGCATCCCACCAGGGACAGCATTAATTAGCAGGGGCATGCAGAGGGCCCCCCTCCCCCCACCAAGCTCGGGCCTGTCACTGCGCATCAGGCCCTCCAGATATGGATACACCCTGCATATCAGAGGAGGCACCCGGGCCCGCCCCTGCCGTGCCATGTCCCCGCCACACACACGCCACCGTCGCAGGCCAGCTCTCTGCTCACAGGCCGAGAGAACGTGCCACTCAGCACCGCCCAGCGCCCAGGCCAGCCGGTGCCGGCGAGCAAAGAGCCAGCGTGCGTCATGCCAACGGACGCAGCATGCAATTAAAATGCAGCTTTCGCAAAACAGGCTGATCAAACCACAGGGCACGTGGATGCAGGGGCAAAGCTGTTTCAGGCAGAGGGGCTGAATGGAGAGTCTAGAGTGTGACCCCGCCCCGCCCCGCCCAGCACCAGACCCCAGGAACTAGAGGCTCGCTGCGTCCCAGGCCCTGGGGTCCGCAGGCATACCTGTGTGAGCCCGCATGTGCGCCCGCAGGTGGCTGGGCTGGTGGAAGCTCTTCCCACACTCCACGCAGATGAAGTCTCCCTGGTGGGCCTGCGTCCGGAGCGTCCCTGGGGGGCGGTGCAGGTGCAGGGAGAAGAGAGAGAGGGGGCGAGAGGCAAGCATCATTAGTTCCTCTGAGCCCTGACGGGAGGCACCCCCCAGGCCCTCCGCCAGGACCGAGAGGGCACACAGGATACAGTGAGGTAAATGCCGCTCCCGTGATGCGACCTCGGGCAAGCGGGGCCTGGGCAGCGGTGCCCCGCATCTGCCAACGGGGTGACGCAGCCAGACAGCTGAGGGGCCAGAACGCAGGGCCGGCCCGGACCCCGCAGCAACACCACACACCTGAGAGCTGTGGGCCACCCGCCCCAGCCCTTTTCTCCACGCCCTGTGCAGCCGGCAGAGCACAGACGGGACACCTACAAGGAGGCTGGACTTGAGCACCGACCTCCGTCCCTTCTGTCCCTCAAAGACGCCCGGCTTTTGTCAGGAAAGGAGGCAGAAGACGCTTTTTTGTTTGCCTGCCTTTTCTGTTTGAGAGTAGGGGCTTCCCCGGTGGCTCAATGGATCAAGGATCGGCCTGCAACGCAGGAGACGTGGGTTCAATCCCTGGGTCGGGAAGATCCCCTGGAGGAGGAAATGGCCACCCACTCCAGTATTCTTGCCTGGAGAATCCCTTGCACAGAGGAGCCTGGCGGGCTACAGTCCATGGGGTCACAAAGAGTTGGACATGACTGAGCGACTTAGCACACACACACTCCGAAGAAAGGGCTAATTTTTCATGTAACATTAGCTCCCAAACCACTTCTGGGAGCCTGACCTTCCCCACCAATGGGTCAATGGGATCTCAATTCAACCAAAAGACAAAAATCAAAATACTACCTAGAAAAAGTTATGCCAATGACAACAAAATTTTTTAAAATGATGTTCCCTGAGCTGAGCATTTCTGCATCCCGAGCCTGACGTTTGAATGCAAAAGGCGAGTGCAAGGATGACCGAGGGTCTTTGCCAAATTATCTGAAACCAAATCACACTTCTCGTCCTACGTCAGAAGAGACAGCATACAAAGATAATATAAAATTAATGCCACTTGCCCTCTGTCCACAGGATTCTCCAGGCAAGAATACTGCAGAGGGTTGTCATTTCCTTCTCCAGCGGATCTTCCCAACCCAGGGACCAAACCCCTATGCTCCCATCCCCCGCATTGGCAAGTGGGTTCTTTACCACTAGTGCCACCGGGGAAGCCCAGATACCGTTTATGAGCTAGCAGTCAAGGAAATGTGTGAACTGCAGAGCAGATCCTGGCAGATTTCTCGTGGGACAAGTCGTGATTGTGAGTCTCCGAGAGACAGAAGAATCTGCCCACAAAGTTCTCAGCTTCCCACAGACTCCTTCAGGGACGTTAGGAGAATGATGGCTCATGTTTTAACCCACCTGTCCCATGTCATCAATGAAAGATCCCTTACTGAAGAGACGGGGTCCCCAGTTCCCAGGCAGACATGGCAAGCGTCAGCAGGGCAGGCAGCCCCGGGAGCCCCGGGCTCCTGTGCTGGGCCCACCCGCCTCGTCCCTGGCTTTCCGATCAAGCTGGGGCGGGACGGAAAGCAGAGGAGGACGTCCCTGGATGACCGACTGATGGGCTCAAGAGGGGGCTCCTAAGGGTGCTTGACTCCCCAGTCCTTCCAAGCATGGCAGCGTTAAGACCCCTTCTGCCAGCAGCTCGGCTGTTTAGGACAGTCGCTCCCTCTTCCGACTCTGGCCCAAGAAAATCTCAGCTTCCCCAGCGCTTCTGCTCCTCCCTGCCGTTCACTATGAGCACCGTCCCCAGGGCGCTGTGAAGACCCTCAGGGACAACGGCCGTTGGTGCCCAGATTTTCCCAAAGAGTAATCGGGCTGCACCTGAATGTAGGTCTTCAGTATACCTCCGGGTCACCCACTGATGATGAACCCCCTCAAGTGGCCTCTGCAGCTAATCCTGACAACATGAGATGTGATGCTTTTCTTCTAAGTAATTCCCATCCAAACCAGCAGCAGAAAAAGCAGGATAATAAGGTTTTGTACTTACCCCTGAGCTCGTGTACCCACTGACCCATTCTGTTTCCTTGTGTTAAGTATGCACACACATACCCGCGCACGCACACACACACGCATGCACGCACGTGCACGCATGCACACACACGCACAGATTCTTCCATGCATTCTATCACATCATTTTCTCCCTACTTTTTAAAGAAAAGACCCTTGCCCTTTATGTTCAATAATATTATGCCCAAGCTACTCCAAAATTCTGAGCTAGTAAGAAAGGTCACACACTTCATTTGAATTGAAGGCTACCTGGTGAGCAAGCGGCTCTGACACTCTGACCGCAGAAGTAAAGTTGTGTATAAAGTGGGCTCAGAAAGGAAAGGGAGAGGCCTGGCGGGTCTTCGGGGGGCACCTGCAGACTCGCCCCCAAAGCCCTGCCAACACTCATTCAAGTTCATTACGCTGTGAGGTGCCCTGGCCCCTGCAAGGAGAAGGGCCCCGCAGAGACTCTACCAAGATGTACACAAAGGAAGCCCACCTCTTCCATCGTCACGCGAGCGATGAGTCTCGGGCATAAAAGAGGTTCTTTCTTAAAGTGCCAACAAGAAAAACTTTATATATTATCCTGTCTGGAATTACCCTATTCTTTTATTTTCAGTGTTTTTATTCTAAAATCCATGTCATCATCTACTGCAGGCTGGATACAAAGTCCAGACATGCAGATAATGTATTATTTTACGACTTATTCTATCCACAAACCATTCATGCTACCCTGATACCTGTTTCCAGACCGGGGATCTACACTGCAGAACAATCACAGAAAATGTGGCTCTTTTCATCCTTAAACGATTAGGCTTCAAGCCCTAAGGGACATGACGGTGACTGTTCCCATGTGATATCTTTTCTCTTTTGGCAGAACTTCCAGACCATTCATTTCTACACAAACATCATTTGGTCAAAACACGGGGGGGGAGAAGCTCTCTGAGAATCCTTTCTCTTAACCTCAGAAAACCTCGATGCTTTAGAGGCATCTCCTGAGTCCAACATTCTACCTCAAGGCGATTCGTCCCTGAAGAATGACAGAATCACACCTCCAGCTCCACAAGGACCAATCTCATGTCCACAACAGATGAGTTCCTCTCCTTTTATAAAATTCCCTTCTGCACGTTTCCATCTCCCCCACTACAAGCTGATGCTAGTAGCAATCCTGGGGTGGGGGGCTGTGATCTTCACCCCACAGATCAAATCCCACAAGGAAATACACAAAAACTGAGTCAGAGGACAGCATAATACCCCCAAAGTCCCGGGACTCCTGGAACAGGACAGTTACAAAGACTATCTTCGAAGGAACCCTAAAGGAAACCAGTCCTGAATATTCACTGGAAGGACTGATGCTGAGCTGAAACTCCAATACTCTGGCCACTTGATGCAAAGAACTGACTCATTGGAAAAGACCTTGATGCTGGGAAAGATTGAAGGTGGGAAGAGAAAGAGACGACAAAGGATGAGATAGCTGGATAGCATCACTGACTTGATGGACATGAGTTTGAGCAAGCTCCTAGAGTTGGTGATGGACAGGGAAGCCTGGCATGCTGCAGTCCATGGGGTCACAAACAGCTGGACACGACTGAGCGACTGAACTGAACTGCAAGATTATCTGGAATGAAGATGAATTAGCCAAGATTCTAGATTCCTGATGCCAAAATCAAACACATATGTAACTCAAGGAAAAAGAAAAATGGGTGCTCAACAAAGAGTGCACACCAAAGCTGCAACAGTTTAGTTACTGCCAATTCAGCAACGTATCGATGATGTAACTGTTGGGAGGCGGACGCACTTGGTTCCCAAGCTGCAACAGTAGGTATCGTCTCCATCACAGAAACCACCACTGTCCTGTTCACTGCTCTAAAATGAGACTTTGCATGCCTGCTGGGTTTCCCTGCAGCCGCAACACTTTAAAAGCATCATAAATGCTTTTATGATGTAAAAGACTGTACACAACCTGTACAGTCAGATTGTAAACAATCTGCCCGCAATGCGGGAGACCTGGTTTCAATCCCTGGGTCAGGGAGATCCCCTGGAGAAGGAATGGCAACTCCCACCAGTATCCTTGCCTGGAGAATCCCACAGACAGAGCAGCCTGGCGGGCTACAGTCCAAAGGGTCACAGAGAGTCAGACACGACTGAAGCGGCTTAGCATGCACGCACCTAAAGAAGCCCAAACCAGGGTGAACAAAAACACCATGAATCTGCACACTCACACCTGACATATTTCAGGGCATCCATGAGAAGAGTGAAATATCCAAGAAGAGCAAAGAGGCTTCACGACGACTTAGCATTTTTTACTTTAAACAATAAACATGGAACCTCTGTTTAAGGGGGAAAAGCCTTAGAATGGTTCATTTTAAAAATCTTAAGGAAAACATTTCAGGCTACTGGTATTTCAAATTCTGTTATCTGAAGTTATCTAAACCTTAACTCAGGATTCGCATCTCCTTTTCCGGGGAAGAGGCAACACAGCAGGCCCGGAAGCAGCACAAGAGCCTCAGGAAGCGGGTGTGTCTGCCGCTCACCAGGCGCCCGACTGGCAGGTTTGGAGCAGAGTCCTGCGGGCCGCGGGACGCAACACATGAAGCTCAAGTGTGGTTTACTAAGTGGGAGTCACTTCAACACCGGTGCAAATGCAGGGTCGGGGGACAGACCCCAGGAAGCCCCGGACGGAGGGGAGAAGGCGACCAGGGACACAGTGCCCACAGAACTCACTGTCATCTGCGTCTGAGTCCTCTCTGCCTCAGGGGCCATGAGAACCCGATCTAAGAACTGAGGTGGCGTGAGACGCAAAGGGCCAACCTACACAGCTTTACTCCGTCTCAGAGCGAATAACCGCCACTTCTCGGACACACTGCTGAGAACGTGAAGCTGGTGCATGCGTGTCTGACTCTGCAACCCCAGGGACGGTAGCCCACCAGGCTCTTCCTTCCACGGGATTTTCCAGGCAAGGATACTGGAGTGGGTTGCTTTTTCCTCCTCCAGGGGATCTTCCCAACCCAGGGAGGGAACCCACGTCTCTTGCGTCTCTTGCATGGGCAGGTGGATTCTTTACCACTAGCGCCACCTGGGAAGCCCCAGAGTTTTATTCTTAAACTTTCCTTCTCTGGCCACACCATGCGGCGTGCAGGATCTTAATTCCCCAGCCAGGAATGGAACTCTTGCCTGCTGCAGTTGAAGTGCAGAGGATTAACCACTGGACTGCCAGGAAAGTCCTTTCAATTCCTAATCGAGAACAAGGGCATCAGATTCCATGCGTGTGTTCCATGGAGCTGGCAAACTTGCTGCAATTGCTGATCATTATCAGTAATAGGTGACGGATGGCATCACCGACTCAATGGACAAGAGTCTGAGCAAGCTCTGGGAGATGGTGAAGGACAACGAAGCCTGGTGTGGGGTCTCAAAGAGTCGTACACGACTCGACTGGGCAACTGAACAACAACAAGCATCAGTTCTGAGACACTGGGGAGATACGAAGACAATGATATGAGGCATAATTTTTTCCAGAATTTTAGCGCACGTCAACTCCCCACACCATGTAAGGCACATTCCTGCTCTCCAGAGGCCCCACTTAACACCCTGCGCACTGATGTGCCCTGTTAAAATTACAAACATATAAAGGCAAAGCGTGAACAGTCACTTCAAGTGAACACCCCGTCTTTGCAGAGACAGGAGGCTACCTGCTCGGCATTGAGGAGACGTGACTGGGGTGCAAGGGTGTCGCAGGAGCAGGGGGCCCAAAGCCATGTGCCCCGGCCCCTGGCGGGCAGGCAGGGGCACGGGAAAGCAAGCACCCACACCCGCGCACAGGGCCGGAGGGCACAGCAGCCAGGCCAGCTGCCTACGGACCCAGACCCAGCAGGCAGGCAGCCCATGGCCTTCTACAGAGGGGGCTCCCTGAGTGCCCCAGGCAAGTGGGCTCCCCCTGAGGGCCTTGGGTGGGGGAGGGGGCTCCCCCTCAGGTCATCAGGGGGCGGGCAGGCGGGGGCTTCCTGAGGTCCCAGGGTAAGGCAGATGGGGGGCTCATCCTGAAGTCCCAGGGTTTGAGGGGCTCCCTGAGGTCCCAGGGGCAGGCAGACGGGGGGCTCCCTGAGGTCCAGGGAGGGTGGGGGGGCTCCCTGAGGTCCCAGGGAGGCGGGGAGCTCCCCCTGAGGTCCCTAGGCGGGAGGGTAGGAGGGGGTTCACCCTGAGGTCCTGGGGGTGGGAGGCTCCCTGAGATCCCAGGGGCAGGCAGGCGGGGACTCCCTGAGATCCCAGGGGCAGGCAGGAGGGGGCTCCCTGAGGTCCCAGGGGTGGGCAGGCGGGGACTCCTTGAGGTCCTGGGGGTCGGGGGGCTCCCTGAGATCCCAGGGGCAGGCAGGTGGGGACTCCCTGAGGTCCTGGTGGGCTGGGGGCTCCCTGAGGTCCCAGGGATGGGCAGACGGGGGGTTCCCTGAGGCCCGGGGGGGTGGGGGCTCCCCCTGAGGTACCTAGGCATGAGGGCAGGTGGGGGGCTCCCCGAGGTCCCCGGGGCGGGCAGGCGGGGCTGCAGCTCTCACCTCTGTGCTCGAGCACAGGGCTGCTGGCGCCCCAGCTCTGGTAAAGGGAAGCCAGGTCCTTCGGGATGTACGTCTTGAAGATGCTGAGGAGGTCCAGGCGCTTCTCGGGGCCCTCGGATGCCGGCTCCTGCTTGACGGGGTGTGGGGCAGGTGGGCTCTGAGGGACTGTGGGCCCTCTGGAGCCGGCCTTGGAGGGGGGCTCCCGGGGAGGTAGAGGGGCGCCCCCGTCGCCTTTCCCGTGCGGCTGACCCTGAGGCTGAGGGCTGAATTTGGCTTTGGGGGGGTCTGGGGCACTGTGCTTATTTGGGGGCCCGAGGCCTGCCCCCTGCCTGCTGCTGGCAGGGGCCTGGGGGCCCGCCCGGGTGATGACAGTGGGCGTCGGGGTGGCACTCCTGCTGAAGCCCCCGCTGCCTCCCGCGGGCCCGGGTCTGGGGCTGGTTTCCTGTTTGGGCCTGGGTGGAGGCTGCTCCGGGCCAGGGCCAGGGCCAGGCCGGGTCTGCCGGGTCCCATCGGGGCTGGCCGTCCAGAGCGCACAGGGCGCCGCGGGGTGGCCCTCCTTGCTCCGGGGCAGGCTGGCGGCTTTCGTGGGCACCCCCAGGGGCGAGGGGCTGCCTTTGGGGCCCGGCACCCCGCCCGGCACCTGGGTGCGGGTGAACCGGGCAATGGGCAGAGGCTGGCACTCCTTGCCCCCGAGGGCGGGCGGGGGGCCCGTGCGTCCGCTCCGGGCCAGGAACACCAGATTGCTCCTGATGCTCTTGCAGCCGTTGGGCTGAGTCCACTGCGGGGCCACGGCCTGGCCACTGACCCGGTGCCAGACGCGCTTGTGCATCCAGAGCACCTCGGGGTAGTGGGTCTTATGGCTGCAGTAGGGACACGGGTGCACAGCCAGCGCCGCCTGCAGCGAGCAGGCCGGCCCCCGGCGGCCGGGGTCGTCTCGTGAGGACCGCTCGCTCAGGTCCAGTGGGACCAGGTCTGGGGCCGGCGCCCGCTTCCCCGCCGTGGGGTGCTCCTTGGTGTGCAAATCCGGCGGCCTCTCCCGGGGGTAGGCGGCCTGGCTCTCAGAGGGCGGCTGCAGACCCGCCGCCTGGGCCGGGCGTGAAGGGAGGTCAGCCGCGTCCCTGGGGCCTGGGCCCTCCTGCTGGGGGCCACACGCTGGCGTCTTCAAGTCCACAGAACACCGAGGCGGCTCGGGTCTCCTGGGAGCGTCCCTGCTGCTGCTTTCAAGCACGGACACGCGGGCCACAATCCCCGCACCAGGCTCCCCGGCCACTCTTCCTGATGGGCTGTTTCCAAGTGTGTGACTTTGGTCTCCGTTGGAGAGCGCAGCCAAGGAGACATCTTCTGGGAAGCAGCAGCGGTGTGGCTCTGCCCCTGGAGGATCGAAACGCAAAGTATGACGTTAGTGTTTCTCATCAGGACCGGAGGCCACTGAGCTCACCCAAACTGCCCTGCGCCCTGCAGAGGAGACCCGCTGGAGCTCAGGAACAGTGCAATCCCGTGCCCGGATGGGTCAGCAGCTCTCCCTTAAGGGCAGACCAAACTCAAGGGCAAACCAGCGTTACTTAACATTTATTTCTCAATTAAGTGACTCAGTAGAATGCAAAGGAAGATAACATAGCTGCCTATCTAGTGACATGTAACTACATCACTACTAGTTAACAGACAGGGACCAGCTGTATCAAAACACAGAAATAAGGACTTAATTCTTTATGACAGATAGGGCTTTCCGCAACTTTCAGCCCGTGGTCACGCAGAGGCAGGGCCAGGAAAGAGTGTTCTCCCCCCACTGCACCCCCAGAGAGCCTACGACTGCTTCAGAAACTATGGACCCAGTGGTCCATAGTCTGGCCCAGGACGGGCCCCGTGACTGTCCTGTAAGCCCAGGTCTCTCCATCCCTCCCCTCACCTCCCCCGGCCTGCTTCCTGGGGTGGAGGTGGGGTGGGGGAATGCCCCGGAGAAACAGTGCCCCTCCCTGAGTGGGGACCCCACTCCCACCCCCTGGGGCCTGCCTGGAGGCTCATGCAGGCGACGTGGCTTCGGAAGGCCTCGCGGTGGGTGGTGGAGCCCTGGCCCACCCACTGCACCCTCGGCCAGGGAGGAGCCCAGCGGATGGGAGTGACCCTGCCCAGTGGCTGCTGGGAGAGAAGCAGGTGCTCTGGGGTAAACTCAGCTTGACTGTTCCAAATGCTGAACCATCCTTGGGTCAGGGGCTCGTAAGGCTGAGCCTCGCGTGCGCAGCAAATTTCTAGAACTTTTCATATCGGTCCCCGAAAGACTTCACGTCTGCAAGTCCAGAAGACAGGCTTTCTCTCAAAAAGGGGGTGCACGTACATGGTAATGCAGTAAAACACGGCAGAGCAGCAGAGGGGTCAGGAAGAGACTCTTCCCTGCAGCCCCTATGTTATCTTCCTTTACCCTGGAACAGTCTGAGTGGGAGCAAGAATAAATACTGCAGTGGGTTGCCATTTCCCACCCCAGGGGATCTTCCCGACCCAAGGATTGCTCCTGAGTCTCTCGTGTTTCCTGCACTGCCGGCGGATTCTTTACCACTGAGCCACCTGGGAAGCTCAGCACCTGCAGAGACGCCCCTAAACGGCAGCTGGCGCTCAGGGAGGACAGCAAACCACATGCTCAGGTAACAGGGTCTCCCCATCCCAGAGGCTGTAAGGATGCCCCTTCCAAGCTGTTCCTCTTCATGGGGAAAAAAAAAAGAAAGATCCACCAAAGTAGTGTATGGGGGTGGGGACAGTGAGGAGGTTTTTGAGACAGAAAAGAGCCTAAATACAAATTATTCTAGTGATTTGAGCTGTGTCTGGAACATACAGTAACCCTCCCCACAAAGATAAAAGATCCCAACTACTGTGAGCCTGAGAATTCCCACAATGAAGAACTCTTGTGTTTACAGTAATTTTGAGGGCTTCCCTGGTGGTCTGGAGGTTGGGAATCCACCTTGCAATGCAAGGGGCACTGGTTTGATCCCTGGTCTGGCAAGATCCCACACGCCTCAGAGCAGCTAAGCCGGGACATCACAACTACCAAGCCTGCGCCCTGGAGCCACAGCTACGGGCCCGAGCTCCTCACCAAGAGAAATAAAAAACACATACACACATCTTTGTAAAAACTAATTGTGAGATTTCAGCAGTTATTTTAATTTTTTAATATTTGTGAGTTCCCAGTAACTTTTGCAACTATTACCAGTTACCAAACACTTGTTGTGACAGCAAGAACATCCGTTTTTAAATATTTCTCAAAAGAGCCTTCTTTACTAATGGTTTACCCTGCCTTTAAAAGGGACAAATATAAACACAGGGCAGAATAAAAGGTAAGATGATGTAAGAGAAATGAGAGCCGCTTCGCATCACATCCCGGTTTAACTGACACTTGAGAGTTACCCATCTGAAATGCAAGAAATTAACAAAGAGAACACCACACAGGTGTCTGGGGGTGAAGCACGGGGAAGAGTCCCTGAAAAGATATTTCAGCTAAAACTGTCTCAGAAACACTGATTCTCAATGAAATGCAATGGGGAGAATTATCATTATCACAGCATATCTTGGATACAACGCAAAAATGACTTAAGAAAAAGTTTCAGCTACAACATCCATGGGGCTTTTCAATTATCAAACACTATTTAATAAGCTTTCTGTGCAAGTGAAGGAAAGGAAATGCTGAAAACCCTGCCCCGGGCTGGTTCGATGGGGAAGTTCTCCTTCTGGGAGAATAAAGGGAAAATCAGCGAGGGGGCGAAGACACGCGGCGTGTCTGCCGTCACAGAGGGCACCCGGGAGAGCGCGTGACCAACTGGCCTACTTGCGAGGCCGCTGGGAGGAGGGACCACAGCAAACAAGGAATCTCCAGGCTTCCAGGCCCGGAGACGACACCAGCAATAAAGCCCAAGTCCCAGCTCAGCCTCACTGCCCTTTGTAAAAGCACAGGCTTTGTTTCCACAGCGAACAGCGCAGAAACCACTTCTGATGGCCCAGTATCTCTCCAGGACGATTTGGTCCTACAGTCAGAAAACTGTCTCTTTAAGACAAGCATTCTTTCTCAAAGGTTTCTCACTCATTACACATGCAATGTGAACAACAATATTAATAATAAGGTCTCAGTGATAAGGAAACCAGACAGAAGCAGAACAATGACAGCTGAATAATCACGCTTAAATATTTTATACACAGACAAATATTTTATTCCCTACATGCTCCTGCTCCTTTTTCTGCTGACTGAATGCAGTGTGCAAGTTTTCATTTTCAGTAATTAATCTATTCACATAAATAACTCGCAAAACTGTAACTTATTTGCGTTTATGGAAAAACATGTGTTCAATAAATATCTTAGCACTCTGGAAGCCAGATTTTGATTTCTGAAGAAAAAAAGTTGCAGATTAAATACAGGACTTCTGACTAAACCAAGTAACCAGGTGCCAAAAGAAAACTTAACACTTACAATCTGAGAAATAACTTTCTTAAGAACATTCCTGCTCAGAGATTACAGAGTCAACATTTTAGAGGTTGATCAAATATCTCGCGTGTCCACTCAAGCTTCCAGTTAATGGGCAGCAGTGTGTCCCGCCATAAAACAGTCACATTCTAGAAATCAAGAACTTACTGCTTCCTCACTGACACAACCATATACATATGTCACTCGGGTCATATTTTCAAAAATATGTATTTTTGAAAAGATCAAATCTATGCTGAAGTGAACAGAATTCAAGTCCATTAATATTTTCATGGCTACTGTACCTTTTATACACCTTCCTTCAACCCCAGATCCTAACAGGAAACTATAAGTTGTCCATTTGACAGAGGTCTATGGGGTCGCACAGAGTCCAACACGACTGAAGCAACTTAGCAGCAGCAGCAGCAATCAAATGTAAAAGTAAAAAGAAACCACAAAACAAAACTTTACAACCCACGCTCTTAAGAATACTGAATATTTACACTTTACCAAGGCAAATAGAAAGTAAATCGATTACCATAAGGAAGCATGTTAAAGTTGAAAGAACTGGTAAAAGAAGGTGTTTCTATCACTTTAGATTTTAAACTGTGGCTGAGGAAGAGGAAGAAGCCCAGGGGAGCCTCACATGTGAAGCTTGTTCCTCAAAGCTTCCCTAAGGACAGGGCGTCCAGAACTGCCCTTCAACCTCTACAAGGAACTCACCCCACTCAAACCACCTGTGTCCTGACACCCTTTGCATTTTAGGAGAGCCAGGTCGGATCAAGACTGCAGAAGAGAAGGGACCTGCAAATCTCCAACATCTAACAGAGACTGCGGATACACACTAGCAGTTGCGTGGTTGGAAAGTTCTTCTGCTATTTAACTATCCCAGAATACAAGACCCGCATTCTATGCATTTACGAACGAACTATAATGACCCTCTTTAGGAAACCAGGGCTATTTCTCAGCCCCGCCTTCCGATGCAACGCCGGACACACGCCGACCCGCAGAACAAAGCCCGCGGGGCTCGGCGCCGGCCGCGGGGGAGGGGCGCGGCTTCCGGCGCCGTGCGGGGGCCTGGCCAGCAGAGGGCGCGCGCGGCCTGGCTTTCAGAAGGGGCCAAGGCAGCATCGACCTTTAAACAGAATATTCAGGTCCAGCGAGCCAAGCAGGGACACGGAGAACTCGCTTCGAGTGTGCATCAGTACAATCACGCAGTTTTCTCCTCAAAGGACAGAACGTATCTGAAATGGATAAAAGGGGTTCATCCAAAGGTCTTAAAGTAAGTTCACCAGTATTTTCAGAGAAAATGTGCAAGGCTTTAAACCAGTGATGCGCTTGAATAATCCTAGCTAAAATGACGGATCTACCGCACTGGACTGTGGGGCTCAGACTGTAAGGCAACACTGTCAAAGGTCCAGTTTCTGGACAGAAACGCACAGAAAAGCGGCACCTCACAGGGGATCTGGCCCAACACAGGCATGACGGGGCCTGACTTTTTCACGCCTTTCCACCCACAGAACCGCTGTCTACATCAACATCAAAATTCTTTTCACTCCTGGAGTGCCGTTGTATGTGCACTCAGAGTGGGGGGCGGGGGCTGCACGGTCCGGGGACACAGTTTCCAAGCAGGACTTGGCAGGACTTGTCACCTACACACCCGCAAAGTGAAAATTTTATTATTTCATGAACCTGACTGTATGCTTCCTGGCTCATTCCTCATCTTTTCTCTTAGGGCTCCAGCCAACGTGTACAAGGGTGGTCCTGGCCTCGCACGGGGTTACCTGTGAATTCAGAGCCTGACCCCACAGAAGGAGCCACGGGGATGCTAACTAAGCAGCGCCGGCTTGTCTGCCGAGTCCTCTCATCCCCACGAGAAGCTGGGCACCGGGGTCCTAGAGCCTTTGATGGTTACACACATGTGAATACAAAAGAGACTTTCTGTATTGCTCACATGAGGGGTTCAAGCTACTTTATAAATAATAAATTTCAAATGTTTCAGCCCACCAGAGACACTGAGTGGAAAAATCAGTTTATATTTTACTTAGTAATTGCAGCAAATCTTTCCAAGTCACATCACTAAACTGTTTCTGGACTCTCAAGCAGGCTGCAGTACAATGGGTTGTAGTTAAACTTTGTAATTTAAATGCAAAATCAAGGTATATATACATTTATTCTTCATGTACCATACCTTAGCTTTCATTTTCTCCCCCTTTTTAGTAGAAGAAATAACCGTATGCCCCTTTCTTGCATACGTATCTTTGGGTTTCCCCTTGACTTGTATAAGCTCCCCTTCAGTTTATCCAGTTACTTAAAAATCTAGGCAAAGAATGACAGCCCCAATGGACCAATGCCACACAGAACAATCTCAGGAAAGCCCCACTTACTAATGTTTATTTTCTCAATCCTTTAGTCATATTTCTATTTTAAGAAGGAGTTGCAATATCATATTTCTGTGATTGTTTTCCAGGAGCTCGCTGGCTAAGCAGAAGCCGTGAATCTATGAATTAAAAATGTTTAAAGCTAAGTAAGGGTTTTCCAACATTCTATGAGCTGAACTCAAAAGAAAGGGCCCCCGGGCCAACTCCACCTCCACTGGCCTAGCGTCCCCTCCAGGGCTGTCCAAGGGGACCTGCAGCTTTGGGATCAAGCCGCCCAGCCTGAAATAACACCCACTGGCATGGAGAAACATCAGGGGGAGGAGGGCAGGGGGCAACACACAGCTGGTCACCACTTTCATTCAGCCCCAGACAGGCCAATCCTAACCAATGCATTCTCTAACAAAACCCAGGCGTGACTGCGTTGTTCCGGCCGGGTTCACGTGGTGAGCGGCGCACACACGTAGCCCTCGCGGAGCTCCGTGATGAAGGCAGCAGCCCAGCCACACACTGGGGCCCAGAAGCTCCCCCGCATCCTCCACTCCACCTGCCCTGAGACCTCTGACTTGTATTCTCCCCTGGCGCTCACATGAGGGCAGGACCCCGCCCCCAAGGCCCCTTGGGGGACAGGACCCCAGATCCTCCCTGGAACAGCTGAGTTAGGCCCGAACAACAGTAAGACATGAAACAGGAAGTGACCTGAAAAGTCACCGCTTATCCGACGTCCAGATTCTGGGACGTAGACCCACTTTTCAGAACCTCAGCCCCCGATGCCACGTCTGTGCCTTTGCCAGGCTGCTGGGCTTCCACCACCCGTCACTGATGGCCTCCGCTTCGCTCCAGGTGCGGCAGCTTACGGTTTACACGGCACTGCAGGGACGCACTGGTCCTGGCGGAGGAGCTGAAGCCAGAGCAAAGCTCATTCAAAGACACGGCACTCCTGAAGCCTGTGTATCTGCCAGGCAACCACCCGGCCCGCTCCCCCCGTCTGTCTGTCTGTCCCCATCCTTCCCTCCTCCAGGCACAGAGATGACCCGTGAGCACACACTCACGCGGCCACACATAGTCACAGCCGTGCGTGCGCAGATGCATGCGCAGCCACACACGTGGACACAGTGCACACACAGGCTCACGCAGGCACAGCCTCCCACAAGACATCGGCTGTGTGTCTGGGCTGGGGGACCACTGGGGCGGCTGCTGGCTGCCACGTGACCTCAAGTCCTGAGAACTCTCTCCCTTTCCCACAACCAGACAATTACCAAGTCCAGAATTCGAAGCCCAGTGAATATACCATTCTTTAAAAGGAGAAAGTGTGTGTGTGTGTGTGTGTGTGTGTTGAGGCTATTTTTAGAAGCTGAGCATATTGATCCACACCCTGACCACCTTAGCATGGCCGAGCTCAGCCCCACCTCGAGCTACAGAGGCGGGAACCCAGGGTCCCCACTTCCTGTTCTCCTCACAGACATCAAGAGCCTTCAGGGTTTCCAGGAACATACACAGCAAACCTAAAACATATACCTGCAAAAAGTGAGAGTTCTGCTACTATCTATAGAATCTGGGAGAAACCACCCGGCCACCCAGCACAGTCACCTGTCTTTGGAACCACTGCTCCACGGCTGAGCGCCCACGCGGGTCCCGGCGTCCACACGGGTCCCTGCACGAGGTTAAGACCCCCGCAAGTCCCGCACGGCCTGCTCGCCCGTGAGGTCCCGGAACACACCCGGGGCACAGGCCTGAGGCTGAAATCACCCCACTCTGCTCTGCCAAGGGCAGCTGGCCAGGCTGAGTGCACAGGCCTTTTGCCCCTTCCTGGAGCTTCTGCAAAGCGCCCAGGGGCACAGACCAACCCCTGGGAACTTGCCTGAGACACAGCTCAGCAAATGGCAAGAGCAAAGTCAGGCCTGTGGTGGACATTTCCCTCATCTCCTTCCTTGCCAGCTGGACACGGGGATGCTCCCTGTATGGCCTCACTGCCAGCCCAGGGGACCCCAGTCACTGCCCTACCACCCCCTCCAGCCTCAAAGATCCCGGGATCACCACTGTGTGCAAGTGTGTGTGTGCACATACATGTGTGTGTGCACATACGTATGTGTGCCCGTGCGTGCATGCTTGTGCGCTGTGGTCCCCGGAGAACATAGAGTCTGTTCAGCCACGGGTGATGGTGCCACACCCTCATGGCCCCGCAGCAAACTCTGCGATGCACACCCGCCCCCTGTTCCCTGAAGACATTTCCAGCCCACAGCTCAGGTGTGAACAGGATCCGTGCACACGACGTTTCCCAGGACACGCCTGGTGAACGGCTTCCCCGGGCCAGGGCAATGGCACACTAGCAGGTGACAGGGGACACGGCCCCCGGCGCAGGGTCTGCAAAGGGACTACAGTCAAAGGAACCCCGCACACTGCACCCCTGCCCCGGACGCCCACCCAGAAGGTCCGGGAACCAGAGGTCGCAATGTGTCCCCAGCAACTAGGCCGGCGCGGCCGTGGAGCTATCGATGCAGCTGGCGTCACAAGCATGGGCTGTAAGGTGTCGGGGCCCGGCTCGGGCTTGGACTGGACTCCGGCTCCACTTGGAGCCCTGTCTGCAGAACAGGGGAGGCTCAGCAAGGAGGTCCAAGCAGTCAGTCCTAAAGGAAATCAGTCCTGAATTCTCACTGGAAGGACTGATGCTGAGGCTGAAGCTCCAATATTTTGGCCACCTGATGGGAAGAACGGACTCATTTGAGAAGACCCTGATGCTGGGAAAGATTGAAGGCAGGAGGAGAAGGGGAAGACAGAGGATGAGATGGTTGGATGGCATCACCGACTCGATGGACATGAGTTTCGACAAACTCCGGGAGTTAGTGATGGACAGGGAGGGCTGGCGTGCTGCGGTCTGTGGGGTCACAGAGCCTAACACAACTTGGTGACTGAACAGCAAAGGCTGAGAAGCACGACACAGACGGGTCTGGAGATGAGGGCAGGCAGGGGCAGAGGACACTGGGCAGGCCAGGGGCGGCCGTGGGGGCAGCCGGGACAGCCTCTCATGCCCTTCGCCTTCCACACTGTCAAGGCCATGGTGTCCTAGCGGCGGTGCTACTCACGGCTGATTTGAAACCACAGTGAAGCATCACCCACCCGCTGCAGACAACCTCAGCCATAAAGCCTCTGTGTTTCCACGATGGGTCCCGAGCAGTCTGTGAGTCACCCACGTGGCGCACGAGAAGCACGTGTCCTGACTGCTGCCTCGTCACCGGGCTCCCGGAGGACAGAGGCTGTCTCACCTGCGGCTCGGAATCTCCCCTGCATCCAGCGATGGCCAAGCGGGGACCTGGTCCCTGCCGACCGGCCAGCAGGGCGCCGGCTCGGACAGGTCATCCAGTACGAGTCGGCCACAGGAGCGGCGTGCCCGCATCAGCAGCAGGCCAGCTCCTGCCACGGAACGCAGGGCCCCCAGGTGCAAGAACGCCCGTGACCTCTAACAAGCCTCTCCTTCAGGTGGGCATCCCAGCCACTGCCCATCAAGGTCACGGTCACTGTGAGGAAGCAGCCCCTGACCAGCAGCCCCAGATACCTCCTGCCTGCTTCTGCTCCAGAGGCCCTAGTGAATCTGATTCTTCTTCAACAGCACAGCAGTTAAAAGGCGCTTTCCTGTCTCACCAAGGCCTCCCCTTTCCAGGCCACCCCTTTGAGGTTATGCTGACTGATCGGCACAGATGGGGATTTCTGAGCTTTCGCTGAAACTTTCTTGTCGACACAAGAGATGTCCAAATTCCCAGGTGTTAGTAACACCCTCTTTTTCACCACAAGCATCGGGTCCCACCTGAATCCACCGACAATCCTAAAACAGACAGTGTGGCTTTCTCAAAGACGTGGAGCCCTACGTGTATGGGAGAGATGGCAGCCCAGAACAATTCAGGTAAAACTTTCCGTAACAGGCCTGCTCACTTCGTCTCCTCCGCACGGGTGTGTACTGTATAAAGATTCTATTTTTGGAGATCAAGGATACTGGAGCAGAACTCTGATGACCAAATTTAATGACAAAAAATTTCATTATCAAAATTAATTAAAATGCATAACCAAAATTAATAAAATTCTATTTCTTAACCTTGCCCTCAAAAGACTACAGAAAATGCTACCACTGGCACAACTAATTTCTCAAGTGAAATTAAAAAGAAAAAAACTCGAAGAAGATATATGCTCAGTCGCTCAGCTGTGTCCACCTCTTTGTGACCCCGTGGACTGTTGCCCACCAGGCTCCTCAGTCCATGGGATTTCCTAGGCAAGAATACTGCACTGGGTTGCCACTTCCTACATCAGCTAAAAAGATAATTTTGAAGTTAACAGTATTTTGAGGGGAAAAAGAGCAGGCATCTGAATATCTCCTGAGGAGAAATCATTTTTCTGGTAGGGATAACATCATTCATGTACCAAAGTGAATTACACCCAATATGACACCAAAAACACCCCGTAGGGCCAGGCTCCAAGAGGCCTTTTGACATCAGCGCCCAGGACCCTGCATCAGCCGACCTCCACCAGCCTCCCTGAAATGAAGACTCTGGAGGCTGAAGGAAGGTGCCTCTCACACAGCCCCACAGCCCCATTGATACCCAGGTCCCCGTGGTGGCTCAGACGGGGAGGAATCCGCCTGCAATTCAGGAGACCCAGGTTCGATCGCTGGGTCAGGACAATCCCCTGGAAAAGGGGCCCACTCCAGTATTCTTGCCTGGAGGATCCCACGGACAGAGGAGCCTGACGGGCTACAGTCCATGGGGTCGCAAGGGGTCGCAAAGAGTCAGACAGGACTAAGCGACTATCACTCTCACTCTCCCCATATCAGACGCCTGGGTGGGTCTGGAGCAAGGCGGCCAGGGCTGGCCCAGTGGGTGAGGCTGTGGGGCTGTGAGATGCTCCGACATGCTTTGCTCCGTCATAAAACTAAAAGCTGATTTTACTCTCTCAACTAATCAGGCCCCTATACCCCCCATGGCATCACCCCACAGAAACCGATTTTATGCTAAGACAGAAAATGTTTTCTTAATCTAACCCATTTCTGGCATCGGGTAAGTGTCACTGCATAAAACTAAAACCGAAGCAAGTCTTTAAACTAGTCTTTAACACTAGTGAACAAGTGAAAATCTTTACAAAACCCATGAATGAAAATGTTCCAACACAGTTTTTAGGTATCTGAGTGAACATCTGTCTATTTAAAAGGTTCCGTAAATAATTTTCTCAAATTGATACACTATTTAAACAGCTTGTATAACTACCAAGTAGCTTAAGGAATTTTATGTAACCTTTTTTTAAAAAATTAAACATCTGAAACAAAAAAATGCTTTGGAGAAACTGATGCCACCAAAGCCATCGGATCCTTTGCCCTCCCTCTGAACAAATTCAGTTTACAACAGTACTTCTGCCAGAGCCCGAAAGACTTACATATACATGTACACGTGTACACTGCTAAGTACTTGAGTAAACTACGTCATTTATCACTGTTTGGCTTTCAGCGTTACTCACTGACGGCTCAAAATCCCACTCTGGGAAAAAACCTTATTTCTTCTGAAACAGGGCATTTTCCTTTTTTTCATGAATAGCACATGAGCATGCACTTAAGATTTCATTGAAAAAAATAATCTTAGGTAAAGCTGGCACACCAGCTCTATCTTCATCATTCAGGGAGTTTCTTTTAAAAGTCTGCATCCCTTGAGTTTAATGTGAGGCTTTAGGAGTCAGCTGATGAGAGACACGACTTCAGGCAGGGTACCCACTGCAGCCGGGGGCAGGGGTGGGGAGGCGAGGCAGACACTCAACAGCCTTCCTGGGGCTGGTGACTCTCAAAGCTTGACATCTGAGCCACAACGTATTACATATTCCAACCTATTCAGAATTGTCAGTCCAAGCTTCCTTTTTTTTTTAGATTTTCTTAAGACCCACAAAAGGCCACTCCGTTAGCAGTGAAGCTTGTTAAAGCATTCTTCATCTTGCCAAACTGGCTTAGAATCATTTAACCATGGGAAAGGTAAAATAAGCCAGGAAATTCTAGCTTTGTTCCTAAATGACGGTCATAATTTTGTTAATGACGGGCCACAAGAAGGATGATACCAACAGGCACTTGCCATTCCTGTTCCCACTAAACAGAATGAGTCTGGCTTTGAATCCTTTATTGAAATGAAATGATACATGTTGGCAAAGGAGTCAACACACTGTTAACAGCCTTCTGGATACCTGGAGGCCCGTCACTAACTGACCCAAGCAGAGTGAGCTGCGCCTGCCAGGATCCTCCCACACTAGACGTACAGAAGGAAAGACCGACTTTCCACACCACCCGCTGAACCACTGCGTCTGAGAGGGAAGGCCAGGCTCCCAGGAAAGACAAGCAAAACCCAGGGACGAAAACCACGCAGCGCTGAGCCATTTGACGAAAGCCACGATCGCTTCATCAGCCCCGCTGGAGGAGGCCAGCTCCGCAGGGAGAAGGGTCCCCTGGGTGTCACACGCCACACAAGCCGCACGGCCCTCCCTCTTCCCGTAGAGCCAGGGAGCTCCCTGAGCCCGGCAGCAGACCTCTCCAGGAGGCGCTAGTGGTGAGGGACGTGCCTGCCAGTGCAGGAGACACAAGAGACGCGGGTTCTGTTCCTGGGTCACAAAGACCCCCTGGAGCGGGGCCTGCGACCCAGTATGCTTGCCTGGCAGGCGACGGTCCATGGGGTGGCAGAGGGTTGGATGTGACTCAGCACACACTAGACACGGAACCTCCACAGTGGAGACCACGGCTGCCAGATTCGTAGGGAGGAAAACTTGGCAGAGTCTTCATCACTGGCAAGAAAATATGTTTGAAGCTACACAATTCTCTCCACCTTAAACACTGCCTCCATCCCAGCCTGATGCTACAGAAAGGAACAAGAACTCCGCTTCTCCATTCTCCCTCCTCCAGATCAACCTCCAGTTTCAGCCGCTGTTAATCAGCAAGCACAGAGGAGAGAAGGACGAGGCAGGGAAGTCCAGCCGCTCTCATCTTTGGCCAGCGTGGCCCCAAAGACCTCCATAAATAACCTGGAGAACAAAGGGTCAGGGCGGCCTGGGGCACTGAGAAATAAACAGATTTTCACAGTGCTTCTCAGCTTGTGGCTGTTTGAGGACTGCTGCAAAGTTCTGAAATGAAACTTGGCAAAGGGTCTCCATGCAATGCCTTTGAACTCTGAGTGCCTCCACTCTGCAACTTACCCAGTGGTTCATCTGGTCCCTGCCTCCCAACTTCAGTGGACAGGCTCGCCCTGTCCCCAGCAAGGGCAGAGACCTGCGCGCAAAGCTTCAGCCTTAAATGTTTTACTCCACGATCCTCTCTGCTCTTTCAAAACTTTATTAACCAGTGAAAATGTGGATATCAGAGCTATCAGAGACAACTCCAAGAATTTTGAACCTTCAAAATCCGAACACTTTTCTGCCTTCACCTAGCGTGGAAACATTCAGGGCTTTCTGTCTTTACCAAGGAGATGTGTGAGCAATGCATTCATTCACCTAACACACACTTTGTTAAAGTATTTAAATAAATGCATAATCCACAGACAGCTTTGGTAGCGCAGTAGTAAAGAATTCGCCTGCCAATGCAGGAAATCCAAGAGTTGTGGGTTCAATCCCTGGGTCAGGAAGATTCCTTAGAGAAGGAAATCACAACCCACTCCGGTATTCATGCCTGGAGGATTCCACGGACAGAGGAGCCTGGCAGGTTACAGTCCATGGGGTCGCAAAGTGTCAGGCGCAACTGAGCACACACACACACACCCTATCCTATTAAGGAATCCTTGGTTAAAAATCTGTTATCTCAGAATTTACAACTGACACTTTCCTGCAATTTAAAGTCAAAAAGTAATAAAACTTAGAGGGATTTTTTAATCCCTTTTTGGATGTAATTAATGATATTAAATTGGTAGCTTTCAATTAGAGAAAATACTGCACTGAAAGTTTTATTATTTCTTAAAAAAAAAAAATGCATAGCTCCTTGGAGAGTCCCCTGGATGGCAAGGAGATCAACCCAGCCAATTCTAAAGGAAATCAACCCTGAAGCTGAAGTCCCAATATTTCAGCCACCTGATGCGAAGAGCCAACTCATTGCAAAAGACTCTGATGCTGGAAAGGTTGAAGGCAGGAGAAGGGGCAACAGAGGATGAGATGGTTGGAGGGCATCACCGACTCAATGGACGTGAGTTTGAGCAAGCTCCGGGAGTCAGTGAAGGACGGGGAAGCCTGGCGTGCTGCAGCACATCGGGCCACAGAGTCAGGCACTTCACAGTTCTCTGATTTTGCTTACAGTTAAAAAAAAAAAGGAGAGACACTGTGCCACAGACTCTGTATTTCAAAGGTAAAAGGAGCTTCTGAAGACGTTTCTGCAGAGCTGGGTCAGCAGGTGGGACCGGCACTCAAGCCGTCATGGGTCTTCCTGCTTCGCACGTGCATCAAGCTATGTAACTCTGGCCATTTTGAGGCAGAGCTTCCTTTTATTTAATATTAATATTGATTAAGGCACCAGACAACCAATGATCATTATTTGCATTTTAAATACAATTATGGCCACTCAAGCAATTTAACGTAAAAACCAGCCAAATTCAGCCGAGTCGCTGTACATGCAAATAAGGCCAACCTGGTCTTTGGCAGCTGACCGGAACTCAGTAAGTCAGAGCTGCTGGCTGCAGACGTGGAGGTCTGCCCTAAGGTGAGGCTGAGGTGACAGGTCGCGGAGGGAAGCGCGGGCAGCGCTGTCCCAGCCCCCGTGCGTGTGCCCCCCGCAGGGCTGCAGGTCCAGGCGCAGGGCCCAGGACTCCCCCGGCAAGAGCCGAGGGTGACTCTCCCCGCCGCCCTGCCCCACGGCTCAGACGGTGAAGAACCCGCCTGCAATGCAGGAGACCCAGGTCCAACCCCCGGGGTCGGGAAGATCCCCTGGAGGAAGAAACGGCCACTCACCCCAGTATTCTTGCCTGGAGAATCCCAGGGACAGAGCAGCCTGGCGGGCTACAGTCCATGGGGTGGTGAAGAGTTGCACATGACTGAGTGGCTGACACTCACTTTTCTCCCCCGCTCAGCTCCCAGGGCCCCCGCGGTGGATACAGGCGGATGGTGGGGATCAGACACAAGCAGGCTGTCCCTGAGACCATGAGGCTGGGGACGAACATTCTGGAGACCGAGGGATCACAAATGCAGGCTGTCCCTGAGACCATGAAGCTGGGGACGAACATTCTGGAGACCGAGGGATCAGAAATGCAGGCTGTCCCTGAGACCATGAGGCTGGGAACGAACATTCTAGAGACCGAGGGATCATAAATGCAGGCTGTCCCTGAGACCATGAGGCTGGGGACATGAGACCGAGGGATCACAAATGCAGGCTGTCCCTGAGACCATGAGGCTGGGGACAAACATTCTAGAGACCGAGGGATCACAAATGCAGGCTGTCCCTGAGACCATGAGGCTAGGGACGAACATTCTGGAGACCAAGGAATCACAAATGCAGTCATTGCAATGGTAACCGAGTACGGTCTCCAACTGAAAGCACTAAGTAAGAGGCAGTCCTAAGGCTATAGGAGAAGCGCCGCTGTGTTTACGGGGAGTGAGGACAGGAGACACCCACGCACTAGATCGAAAGGAATCATGGACCATACGGGCTTGTGCACATGGACCCCAGCACGGAGGTCAAGGAGGATGAGCAGGGTGATCCCGGAGAGACTGGAAAGGAGGGGTGTTTTCCCAGTTCCACCAACGAAAGGACAAGAGAAACAGTTTAAATGACAGGCAGTGAAGGAGAGAAGGAATTTCAGATTATAAAACAGGACAAAATGGAAAAATGAAACTGTCTAGCATTAATTCTCCTCTGCACAAATCTTTAAGATACACAAAGAACATCTATGTTTGTGATTGGCTGGTTGAGTTTTAGCTAATGAAAGAAGCCAACAGGTCCTCTCAGAACCACTTGTAATCCTACAGCGAAAAGTTGCATCACCTTGCCGCCCGGCGTTGGCATGGAAACCCTGTGCTGAGCGAGTCTGGAGGCTTCCACTTGTGAGCTCAGAGGTGCCGGGAGTCCCTCCCTTAAGGTCGGCAATCACAGGAATCCACGCAGGGCTTTACAGCGTCTTTCCAAGGGATGGGTCCTCAGGAGGAAGACAACAGCCCTTCTCCTTTACAGGCAGGAAAGAGAGGTTGCAGAGGTCCAGCCTGTGGCTCTGCAGCTCTTCTGGGAGAGGCCCGAGCAGCCCAGGCCTCGCTGTGCATTCCCACAGGCGCTTGCCTGACGTGCCTGGCGGGATCTTGCCTCCAACGCCAAGTGAGCAACAAGACGGGACGGGACCGCGATGGCAGGAGACGACGCTCACCTCCAAACCCCACTCAGGTGGAGTCAGGACCTTCACTGACTCACGACGGCCTTGCTTCAAGGCGACACCAGATTCCAGAACCCTCTATTTCAATTACAGATCAGTCTTGCAAAATGAACTCAGGAGCTCTCTGCACAGTCAGAGATCTGAGGGAAGAGGTCAGAGGGAAGGGAGGCGCCCACTGCTTCTAGCTCTTGTCCATCTGCACTGTGGACGCTATGGTGGGGGCATCAGAAATTCTCCAAGGGTTCAAACCAGGGACGCGGGAGTCCCAGGCCAACAGTGATCAGCCAGGTTTTCTCCACCCATATTTAGAGAATTTTTTTTTTAACCAAAACTGAACGAGGATAGATCATGCATAGGCAAAATCAATTCAGAATCAGAAGAAATACACCCAGAAACCAAATTTCATATGCTGCTTTGGGGGATGGTCTTGAGTTCTGCGTCATTATTGACTATTTTTGTGCAAATAACAGGCTGCAGATCACAGACTGAGATTACAGGACCCTGTCTCCACATCTGGGCAGCCCAGGTCTAGAGTATGGTCTGAAGGATTCCTGGGGCTCTTTTTTTTTTTTTAATTGGAACCTAATTACTTTACAATATTGTAGTGGTTTTGGCATACATTGATATGAATCCGCCATGGGTGTACACGTGTCCCCCATCCCGAACCCCCCTCCCCATCCCATCCCTCAGGGTCATCCCAGCTGTCATACGATAATATACACGTTTCAATGCTATTCTCTCAAGTCATCCCACCCTTGCCTTCTCCCGCATAGTCCAAAAGTCTGTTTTTTATATCTGTGTCTCTTTTGCTGTCTTGCATACAAGGTCATCATTACCATCTTTCTAAATTCCATATATATGTGTTAATATACTGTACTGGTTTTTCTTTCTGACTCACTTCACTCTGTAAAACAGGCTCCAGTTTCATCCACCTGATTAGAGCTGATTCAGATGTGCTCTTCTTAATGGCCGAGTACTGTTTCGTTGTATACATGCCCCACAGCTTTCTTAGAGTATGGTCTGCAGGATTCCTGAGCTCTTTTTATTTTGAATTACCCTTTGCACGTAGGGTAAGTTTCAGCAGTTCAGGCTAGATGGAGCCTTTTAGTAACCAAGCTACCAGATTCTTGGGGGCATCTACCAGGGTCCCACAGAGTTAGGGCAAAGCTGTGACCCCAGTACTATACACATCGTGGAATACTGACACCCCACTGTGGGACAGCACAGACCTGTGCGACAGCAGCAAACTCCACCTACCAAATTGCAAACGAAGCAGAACTTTCCTCTGATGACTGACACCCACACTAGAGCAGCCACCCCTGGGGCAGTATTATTCTCTAGGACGGATTTCAGAAAGAGCCACAGTCACAGCGGCTGCACGCTATACAGGACACTCACATGTGTCACGCGGGCCTAACTCCAGGAAGTGCGTGGAACATTTTCTGTGTTAGAAAATGCTAAGTTTTTTTCATCCATCAAACAGAATAAATGCAATTTTCATTTTCTCCTGAATCTCTTTCTCCACCAGCACTGTTCTGACCCTCAATGCAGGTAATGCACGTGATCAAAGTATCGATACCTGTAAACCAGAGAGCAAGGAATCTCCACCAGAGAGCCGTCCCCTTTTATTCCTCAGCTAATTATCATCCCAACATTCACAGCATGAGGTCACCAGCATCTCCATCCAGTAGTGAACAGATCTGCTTAACAGGTCTCAGTCAGCCAACAAGCAGGCCAGGAAACAAGACCAGGCATTTCCTGGGTGTCCTGAAATAACCACCTACCAGGAGATTCACCCAGAGACACACACCAGGGAACACCCGGGGGAGCCAGGTAATCTGAACTGCAGACCAAAGACAAGTCACTTTTAGCCTATGTCTCAGATGTTATATGGGACACACTTACACTAAAAAAGGCTATTCGATGTTTATGTGAAATTTACCAGGCATCCTGTATTTTTTATGTACTGAACCTCTAACATGCTTTTAGCTAAACAAATATATAATATTATTTACATGAATGACTTCAAAGAAAGCACTGTATGAGTCAGACGCTCGGTCCAAAAAAAAAGAAAAAAAGTGTCTATAGTGATGTAAACGCCAGCATCACATCATGAAGAAAATTACTTTTCATCTATATGCGGTATCATTCGTTCACTGAGAAGAGGGAACGTACTCATGGGAGACAGAGCAGAAGCCGGTATTACCTTCAGGGGACCCAAACCACAGGGCGGCATTTAATCAATGACCAGTCTCTACCAGACGGGCCTCTCAGAGCCTCGGTGGTTCCAAGAGCCCCTCCTGTGCAGGTGAGGCGGTGGGGCTGGACTCAGGGGGCCTTGGCCCCTCCCCGCCTCATCTGGGGGCAGAGGAGCTGGGCGTGAGCAGTTCTACGACAAAAAGACCCGCTTTGGGGGACCCTGCTACTGCTGCTAAGTCGCTTCAGTCATGTCCAACTCTGTGCGACCCCATAGACGGCAGCCCACCAGGCTCCCCCATCCCTGGGATTCTGCAGGTAAGAACACTAGAGTGGGTTGCCATTTCCTTCTCCAATGCATGAAAGAGAAAAGTGAAAGGAACTCCAACCTCGCCCTTAAAGGAAATCACCCCTGAATATTCACTGGACGGACTGATGCTGAAACTGAAGCTCCAGCACTTCGGCCACCTGATGTGAAGAGCTGACTCACTGGAAAAGCCCCTGATGCTGGGAAAGAGTGAAGGCAAAAGGAGAAGGGGACAGCAGAGGATGAGATGGTTGGATGGCATCACCGACTCGATGGACATGAATCTGAGAGACTGGAGGAGATAATGAAGGACACGGAAGCCTGGCGTGCTGCAGTCCATGGAGCCGCAAAGAGTCAGACACGACTGAGCCAGTGAACAGCAAACCTTTCCCTGGACGGCCCTGCCCCGCACTGAGGGCATCAGAGGGAGCCAAGAAGTGGCACATTCCCCTGCAGCCAGAATGGAGGCCGGGAGCTGGGGGTGGGGGGTGTGTGTGCCCAGAGCAGGACTTCGGGAATGACAAGGGCAGGGTCGCAGCGATCTGTTCTGGGCGCACTGGCTGCAGCCTGTCCCTGGCCTTGGGTCACAGAGAGACAACAGGCACAGGAGGCTCTGTGGCTGGACGGACCGTCACCCGAGCTCCCCGTGCCCCGACACGGTGCCTCACCGGGCACGCTGGGCGCTGGGTGTGACCCGGTGTCCTGTCCCCTCCCTTTGCCCTCGGATAGAAAAGGGGCCAAAGGGAGGGCAAAGGGGCTGAGCAGGATGGGGGGAGACGGTGACCAGTGGGGAGCGGGGTGGGCGAGGCTGATGCTGGACCCCTGGCTGGAGGGAAGACCAGCCCCTCCTCCACCTTCCCTGCACCTGCTCTGGGAGGCATTCTTGTGTGCTGCTGCTCCAAAACCTACAAGCTTCTAAAACAGCTCCCCCCAACACACCAGACCTTCAAACTCAGAGAAAAGGATCTTGAACTCAAGGAAGAAAACCCCAAGGAACTCTGATCCAAAATGGGAAAGAAATCTGGATATTTAAAACAGATCCAGGAAGACGGCATCCACCCGGTGCTTTCCAGCTCGAGAGGCAGCTCTGGGGGAAGCTTTCTCCCTTCCCCACTAACGTGCAAGCCCAGGGCCCTTTTGTGATCAGTAGCAAGAATTTGTTTCTAAGTGGTGAGTAGGCTGTCACCATGGAAACTGCAGAGACTCTTTCTCCCATTAGTGTTACACACCACCTGTCCAGAACTTTGTGTTCAGAGTTTACAAAATTCCCAAGTCAGGACTGTGCAACCTCTTTCTTTGCAGCTGGAATTCAAGAACTCTGTCAGCCACCTCCGTTGACACCCTGAACTGCACTGTGTGGCCATTAACAACGCTTCTCTATCAGCCAAAGAGCTTTACAAGAAAAAGAGCTTTTAAAGGTTTAATGCCCGTTTTTAACCTCATGGCCCTACCCTACCAAATTTCACCATTTTTTTAAAAAAACACAGCCCCAAATTCTACTCCTTAAAGACAAAAATTTTTGTTTGATCCACCCCCACTACTGTGCATTTCAAGTCCAACGCCAGAATAACCTGTGTAAATCATATCTCACGAATGCTGCAGAAATCTGTTTTTTAAAAGCCAAGAACATCACAGACAAGCTTTGAATGGAAGCAATTATAGCATCCACAAGTTAGACTGGAAACCTGACCATCATTCCCATGTCCAAAATGGCATTCTCCAGCGGTCCAGCCCATCAGTGAACTGCCCATTCGTCTGCAGGACAACCTAACTGCAGGATTCTGGGGAGGAAGCCACGGTTCCCAGCAGACTTCGGACGTTAGGGCCAGGCACACACACCATCTTCTCCAGCATGGTCAACCTGTCATCAGAGGGTCCCACTGGGTTACCCTTTTAGATGGTATATTTCAGTAACCAATTAAACTAAAAAATGAAAAGTGTAGTCAGAGTAAAACTGGAACTCAGTTTATCCACAGGGCTGAAAGTCTGGAGTTCACAAAAAGAGCGTGAGTAATACTCAAATCTGGTACTTTGTTAGGAGAACATACTTGGCAGCTAGCAGTTAGCCTGAATGTCTTCCTCATCTGCGAAGACACTGCTCTCAGATTAACGGCTGCCTTTGTAAACAAAGCCGAAGAGGAGGCATCCTTTGAGTGGACATGAGTACACTGACCGCACACACAGGTCCAGGTAAAATTCCAGTAAAGAAAGTCTGACCTTCTAACCTTCAATCCAGAGAAGACTATCCCTAGCTTTTTCAATTCTAGTAGAATACAGATCTGAAACTACAGTCTGTTTTAATATGCAAAGTATGCAAACTGTGCATGCAAATACTGGATATCAGGAGCCTGCAAAGGTTTCACAAAAACCAGTCTTGGATTAGGACCTGTGTACAGAAAATTAAGAAATTAAAAAAAAAAACTGAACCAAAGTTATGGATGAAATTTTAAAAACCTGTGCCAGAGACATGTACACAACAAACACACTTATCAAACAAAACCTAAATACTTGACTAAAGAGAATCTCAGATATAAATGATTCACTGCCCACGACGAACACACAGACCAAGGATGATACGAATCAAATAGCACCCTCGGTACAGAGCTGGCTGAGCCAGATCGTGCCTCGGAAGGACAGTACATCCTGAAAGAAGGGGTCGCCTGGGCTCCAGGCGGGTCTGCTTCTGAGGTCACAGGTGAGGACTGTGAACCTCGGACTCCCAGTGGGCTTGGCCACAGTGGAAGCAGAAAAAGACTGCTCTTCTCAGCAGCAAAGACCCCAGGGCCAGGGGCAAAGGCACCAGGTCCTTGCAGCCTCTCACCATCTGCACCCTGACGATTCCCCCCAGAAAGACAGGTGTCGGTGGAGTGATATGTGCCTAGGACAGCTGGAACACCCCAGCTCACAGGTGTGACCCCGCTTCCGCAGCCCAGGGTCATCCTCCTGCAGAACTGCCCGGGACACGCCCTGCCGACCAGCAAAATCAGCTGGTTCAGGAGCAAAATCAGTTCAGTCCAACTCTTCCCACAGAAGGCCACATTTCAGGGGTCTGGGGTGACAGACCCAAACTCAGCTGTTTCTACTACAGAGGGGAAACGGGCTTCCCCGGTGGCTCAGTAGTAAAGAATCCGCCTGCAGTGCAGGAGACACAAGAGACATCCGTTCAATCTCTGGGTTGGGAAGATCCCCTGGAGGAGGGCGTGGCAACCCACTCCAGTATTCTTGCCTGGGAAATCCCGTGGACAGAGGAGCCTGGCAGGCTACAGTCCATGGGGACACACAGAGTCGGACACGATCAAAGTGACCGAGCACGTACGTATGCACACAGAGGGGTAACATCTACAAAGAGGGGGCTCACACTTCACGTCAAGTCACAAGCTCCTGTCTCAACCGGAGGAGACCAGGCTCCTCTTCGTGACGTGTGGACCACAGGGGAGGAACCAAAAATCAAAGCCAGAAGCACCACAGCGCACAGGGGAAGCCGACAGCCAGCCAGCAGGATGGCGGGGAAGCGGACAGCCAGCAGGATGGCGGGAGATGACGCACTCGGAAACGCAGAGACACGAGAGGCTGAACAGGGGTCGCATCAAGTAAGCCTCTATGGACACAGGGCGTGCATTTTTTATTGGCATCCAGGAACATCATTAATTTCTCCTCCAGAGAGCACCCACTCCATGCTGCCCACAAGCAGCCTCCTGGAGACAGGATGGAGCCGGTGCCCACCCCAGCGAGGGCCGGAGAGGACTGCAGAGCGCAGCAGGGCTGCCTCTGCTCCATCTTGGCTGTCTTTGGGGCCGGTGGCCCTGGAGACTGCGGATCTGGAGCCCCGGGCGGAGCCTAAACTTCAGTGCAGTTTTTCTAGGACTGTGTATCTAGGACCACAGGCTTCTGCCCGTCAAGCGACAAGCCAAAACAGACACCAACTCCCAGGCTGGGAGTCGGACCCTGTGGAAGTCGGTTCTGGTTCTAACTCTGGCACCAACAAGAGCCGTGTGGACAGGACGCCAGGCGGAGCCAGACACCACAGGGATCACGGCAGGAACAACCCCGCAGGCGGGGTCCCGGCCTCCATGTGCAGCCCAGGAAGCCGGACCCCCAGCGGCTGGGGGGTGAAGACACACGGCCACTGCATGCAGGAGGAGAACTGCAGCCTGGAGTCCTGAAGATGCTGGGCAAGCCACAAGGATCCCCCTGTGCCTTGGTTTCCCCTCTGTTACAATGGGACAGACCACTATCCCCCAGTTTCCTCCAGCTCTGAATTCTATGATTCTGTCTTGTGTGAAGGGCTTCCCCGGTGGTGCTAGTGATAAAGAATCCACCTTTCAATGCAGGAGACATAAGAAACAGGGATTTGACCCTTGGGTCAGGAAGATCCCCGGGAGAGGGAAATGGCAACCCACACCAGTATTCTTGCCTAGAAAATCCCATACACAGAAGAGCCTGGAGGGTTACAGTCCACAGGGTTGCACAGAGCTGGACACGACTAAAGCGATCTGGCAGAGCACAGCACATCTTGTGTGAAAGAGAGAAATGGAGACAGAGACAGACAACAAAGAAGCATTTGGATCCTGCTAAGAAGCCACAGTGTTTGCACAGCGTCCGCTTCACCGCCCGAGGACCATGCCTCCCACGTGTGTGTCTCAGCGTCAAGAGAAAAGCTCAGAGCGTCATCTCCAGAGTCTGATGTGTTTCACAGCGTAATTCGTTCATTCTGGAAGGTCAGAGGACACAGCACGGTGATCAAGCAAATATGAGCACGCACGCCATGCACAGATGATCAGTGTTTGAAGAATCAGAACAGAATAAAACACACTTCTGAGGCTCTATTCCCATCGTAACTCACTCTTGCTGTGATAATTCCGAGGCCTACCAGGGGGCTGCAGGGCCGGTGAATAATTGCCGGTGTCTCCGTGCGCTGCTCCTGGTTGCTAAGATGCTGACTAAACCACAGGGCATTCTGCGGTCGGTGGTGAAGGGCACCTGGGTATTTTTCTTAAAGAACTTCAGTGCGTCTTTCTACTGAATAAGGATTTGATAGGAGGGTTTACAACTCCCGCTTTACTCTCACCTAAGTAAATACCTTGGTGTTTCGTCCAGTAGGAAAGACAAAGGGGGGTAGTCGCCCTCGCGTCTAGCTCAGAGGCATCCGCCTGCATTCGCAGCCCCTCCTTGTGGTCTGGGATCAGCCAGTTCTCCCTTCCTCCCGCAGCCGTCCCCAGGCTCCTCCCGTCAGGCCCCCACCTCGGGGCTGTGCCTGGCGCTTGCGGGCACGGGGCAGGGAGCACCCCTGCCTGGGGCCTGGCCCAGGGCCAGCATCGCGGCCGGGCACTTCTGCAGAGGCCGACCAACCCGTACGGGCAGTTATCAAGTTCCATCACCCAAGGTGCCCAGGCCGCCAGGGATGGGAAACGGCCCGCGCGCCGGCAGGAGTCATGGCCGAGGGGAGCCGGCCTCCTGGTCTCACTCGCACCCATCCCGCGGGCTCCCGCTTAACGGGGTCCCAGGACCACGAGGGACTGACACCACCCGGGGTCCCAGGTTCACTCCTGCCCCAGCCAGGGGCCCAGGGAGTGGGGGTTCGTCTCAGTCACACGGCTGTTCCTGGATGCGCCTGCCACCCCACAGTTGGTGGTGGTGGTTTAGTCACTCGGTCGTGTCCGACTCTCATGACCCTGGGGATGATAACCTGCCAGGCTCCTCCGTCCACGGGATTCTCCAGGCAAGGACACTGGAATGGGTTGCCATCTCCTTCTCCAGGGGATCTTCCCGACCCAGGGATTGAACCCAGGTCTCTTCATCGCAGGCAGATTCTTCACCCGCTGAGCCACACAAGCCAGTTACACACATCCTGTCTCCCATCCTCCACTGTATTGATGGTCTCTCCTCCTTGCCCCCAGCCCCTTTCCTGTGACGTCATTTTTGGCTTCTTGGGTGGCGGAGCACTAATGAAGACTTGCGTTGGGACAGAAGTCCTTCCCGGTCACTGAGCATCAGAGACGGGAACCAGGCAGGTCTGCAAGCAGGGCCCAGCTCCCTGGCTCAGAACACACCACGACATGGATCCGGACAGGACCGTGGGGAGCATCCATGCCCACAGCCCCTCCCGCTTTGTCAAAGTAAACGCCGCTGCTGCTAAGTCACTTCAGTCGCGTCCGACTCTGTGTGACCCCACAGACGGCAGCCCACCAGCTCCCCCGTCCCTGGGATTCTCGCCAGCAGGCCCAGCTGCCAGTAAACACCTCTCCCTGGCCCACCCCACACTCCACCCTGGGACTGCTGTCCTCTAGAGTCCCCCCAAATCCTGGCACAATCGGAGGACACGTAGCAATGTTTCCTCCCTAAACTGCTCTAATGACTACCCACGCTCTATGGGGAAAAAAAGAGGGGACTAGCCGGTTAACCCTTCTGGAAGCTGGGTGAGCACGGCCTGGCCGGCCTCACCCACCCACACACTGATGTGGACAAGCAGTCGGGCTCAGAGCACGTGCTCCACCAACATCTTACAACCAAGACACCGTGGCCCTTCTTGCAGTTAAAACAGGGAAGAGACGAGCTGTAACATCTGAAAGTGTAAGACTGCAGGAACCAAACGAAGACATATCAGAAAATGGAGGCTTTCTGAAATAAGTAACTTCTTTCCAATGGTCTTTTCTTCCCTTGACTATACTTTTTAATCCTGAAAACTCTCTCCTTAATTCTTCCAACTGCATATAATACTGTAGCACTTGTTAACAGAACTTTCCATTCTATAAAAATTGAGTCATATGATGTGTCAGTTAGAAACAGTCAAATATTTGCAATTTCATTATCTGCAATTTCAAAACTTGGGGTTTTACTATCAATTACATTACAGCCATCATCCAAAGATACAGAGAGAGGCTGGGCTCAGTGGATTATGGATTTGATGTGATAGAATTTAGAATAACAGAAGAGAGTCAAAACCAAGGATATATTATCCAACACAGGAAAACACTCATTACTTTGTAATAACTTTAAATGCAATTTATCTATAAAAATACTGAATCACTGTCATACACTTGAAACTAATATAATATTGTAAAGCCATTATACTTCAACAACAACAAAAATACGTGGGGTAATCAATCACCTAAGTGTTAGCAGAAACGGTATAGAGATACCCAGTGGGAATGGGTTTTGCATCAAGTCAGGGCCCCCAGCATGAGGCCAGGCTTCCCCCAAGGGCACCATGTCTTAGAGGACAGTGAGCTCACGAAGAGAGTCCTTCAAGACACACTCAGAGGGCTTCCATCACTCCTAAGTCATCCCAGCACTCTCGTGATTTCAATTCTTTTTCCTAGCTGCACCATGAGGCATGTGGGATCTTAGTTCCCCAACCGGAGATGGAACCGGCGCCTCCACCAGTGAAAGTGCCGGGTTTTAACACTGGACTGTCAAGGAAGTCACCTACTCCAATGCTTTCTGAGAAGAATTCCCCTTTGGCCTGTTCACCTGTCCACAGTGATGACTTGTGAGCAACCCTAACTCTACTCTGTGGTTGAAAATATTAATTTTTCTAATTTCAATTTTATGCCCTTTCAAGGCTCCTCTTCCCTAATTAAAAGGACTAATTTTTGTGAACTCCAGAAGTGTACTTTCCATCGGTGCCAAGTCACTTTCTCAATGGAGACTTAAATCCAGCTCACTAACACATTTTAAATTATTGAGTTTTATTCACAACTTTGCTCTTAGACTATTTTAAGTCCTTAATGAGGGCTGCAGTGACTCAGTCTTATGTGGAAGTACAGGTAATGTGACCATCAGTGCTTTCCAAAGCAGGAGGCAGCACCACTCAACAAAGAATGTTTCATGAAAAACAAGAAGTTTATTTCAATTAATCTGATCAAGCAAATTGTCTCCAGATTCAGAAGCAGCGTTCAAACCCGCTCCTGGATGTCAAAAATCTTTGGAGGAAATTATGGCATGGTGGGGATTTATTGGAAAGGTCACAAAAATCTGAATTCTGATGTCAACTCTGCCACCACAGGTGAACTCACGTTCATGAGCACCAGTCTGATCCTTCTATGACTCAATTCCTATGCGTTTCCTCTCATAATTTTAACCAGTCATCCCACCCAGGTTCTATGAGAATTTAAAGTCATTTCAGTGTTTGAAGATCTAAGTCATCTTTCGGTGATAAGAAAGGCAAGTATTTTCCAAAGTTGAATGCATTTTTTTTTAACAAAAGAAAGGTTCACTGCAGATCAAAATAGAGGATTCAAAGCACCCATTTGCTTTTCCAAAGTATTAATGGCTGTTTCCAAGTTCTTGCCAATCCCTGCCAATGAAACTGTTTTGTGAGTCTTAAATCCATATAACACTCCTCTCTCCATAAGGGGCATCAGAGACCTAATGCCAGCTAAAGACACTTGCTCCTTGAAAGAAAAGCTATGACAAACCTAGGCAGTGTACTGAAAAGCAGAAACATAACTTTCTCAACAAAGGTCCATATAGTCAAAGCTATGGTTTTTCCAATAGTCATGTACAGCTATGAGAGTTCAACCATAAAGAAGGCTGAGCGCCAAAGAACCGATGCTTTCGAACTATGGTGCTGGAGAAGACACTTTAGAGTCCCTTGGACAACAAAGAGATCAAACCAGTCAATCCTAAAGGAAATCAACCCTGAATATTCACTGGAAGGAATGATGCTGAAGCTCAAACTCCAATACTTTGGCCACCTGATGCAAAGAACTGACTCACTGGCAAAAACTATCTGATGCTGGGAAAGATTGAGGGCAGGAGTAGAAGGGGGTGACAGAGGATGAGATGGTGGGATGGCATCACCAACCTAGGAAATAGTGAAGGACAGGGAAGCCTGGTGTGCTGCAGTCCATGGGGTTGCAAAGAGTCAGACACGACTGAGCAACTGAACAACAAGAATATTAAAGGCCTGCTATGATATAAAATTGGTATCTTTAGGAGGAAAGATACTGTCCTTCGGGGCTACAAAAAATGACCTGTGCAGACCTACGATGTTCAACATTTTACACCATTGTCATAACATAAAATTTTCCAGTCTCTCAACAAGCTATAATATTCTGTTGTCAACTTACAAAATTCACTACTGTATATAATCTTGCTATGGAATCATCAGAGGCACCAAATTTCTCAAAAAGTAGATTACATATAGAGAAAACACATATAATCTCATTAAGAAGTAAATGATAATCTCTAAAATTTAATGAACCTGAGGGGAAAAAACAGAGTAAATTTCAATTTACAGTGAATGTAATTTGATCTTTCCCACATCTTGACTTTAAAGGCACTGCTGAATTTGCTTATTACTGGGCATCTCACATCTATCATAATAGATGAGGTGAAGGACAGCTTTTCCAAATATTAAAAATATTCATCTTTAAAGTTATAAAAAATTATTACCAGCTTAGCATTTTATCCAAATGTGCTCCAAAAAGTAGACATAGTGTTACTGGTATGTGACCAGTAAAATCTATAGTCGTCAACATTTTTAAAAAGGAAAAACAAAAACTAGTCCTCAAACATGCCACCCAGGGTCACAGTTGGGTTCCCCAGGTCATACATGGCCAACTGCTGTTGGAATCCAGACGATCTCCCAGAATGCAAAGTACAGTTTCAGAGAAAGGAATATTATCTGGCTTCCTCCCACGGGTGAATGACTAAGAAATGAAATGCAAAATATGAGCTGATGCATAATGTGCTATTTTTCATTAATGGACACGTACATGTGTGCAGATTCAGTATAGACTGCCCTGCAGGATCAGAGAAACTTTTTACTACAATTCTACTGACTCTGCATATACTTGAGTGTACCAGACGCTCATACAATACATTGTCTAGACCTGTAATAATTAAACTCTGTTCAAGAGAACTAGCTTCATTTTCAATACAGGGAAAATGACATACACTCATGTGTTGTTTTAAAGAGTTGCACAGGGACGGTTTTCCTCACTACAGAATACAAAAAGCTGAGCTGAAGCACTGGGATTTCCATCATCGCCAATCTTTCCCTCAAAGTAACATCCAGTCAAACCAATTTTCAGGGAGAAAGGAAAACATTCCTGGCTATGGGGAGAAAGTTACAAGCCTGTAACTGAAACATCACCTCCATTTAAAGGAATTACCCAAGACAAAAATTAATGAAGAAAATACCAAAATGTATAAAATTTATTAAAAAAAATAGGAACATGAAGGGAATAAAGTTGGCCAAGCATCTTTAAATATTTACATAGCTGCAACTGGGAAAGTAATCTGGTTCCAATTAGCTATCTCTAAACCCAAAGGGTTACTGGAATCCGAGGAGATTAATTATAACTGCACACAATATGAAGGTCCTCTTTCACTCAGCTGTCTGGTGCAAGGAGAGAAGCAAAGGAAAGGGTGTGTGCCCCAGCTGATGGTGAGAAGAGAAGGGCACACCTCGGAGGGGCTCCATCACCCAGTCTTTGCTTAGAAATATCTGATGCTCCAAAGAGACCACGACCTCAACAGCCAAGGTGGATTTATGCAAACACTATAGGTAGTCAGCAAACAGGAGTCTCAAGTGGAGCTGACAGGGGCCTGGGTCTGTACCCACCAGCCCGTGCTCCAAGTACCCATTGGGTACAGACTCTCTGAGTACAGGGGCACTTGAGTCAGGACTACCCGAGCCTGGAACACCTGGAAAAAGGCAGCAAGTGCAGGGTTACCTGGGGGTAGGGCCACCAAAGGATGAGGCTACCTGAGCACCAAGGATGCTGGGCCACCTGGGGGCAGGGCTACCTGAGCCTTAACTGCCTGGGCGTTAATGATGCCTGTGCCATACGGCAGCAGTCTACTGGATCTGGACTTCCCCAGCTCAACGGTACCTAAGCACAGGGCCATCCACGTCCAAGATAACCTGAGTGAGCCTGGATCACCTGAGCGTGAGAACCCGGGCAAAGGTTTCCTGGACGCGGGCCACTTGGGTATGGGGCAACCCAGCTACAGGGCTACCTGAGCCCAAACCACCTGGACGTGAGATACCCGGGCAAGGGCAACCTGGACGCAGGGCTACTGGGACCTGGGCCACCCGAGCCCACCCTACCCGCTCCTGGACCACCCGGGCGCACACACGCTCACCTGCTGCGGGATGGGCCGGGGCCTCCTCTCCGCTCTCATCAGCAGCCTCATCAGCGAGGCCCGAGCCCGGGGAGTCGGCGGCGGCGCAGCCCGACCCGGGGCTGCTGGGCTGCGAGGCCGAGTCGCCCTCGCTGAGGGAGCCGCAGCGGACGCGCGGTGCACGGTCCCCTGGGCCGTCGCGCTCTCGGTCGCGGCGCGCACGGCGGTGCACCCGCGAGTGCAGCACCATCTGGTGGTACGTGCGGAAGATCTTGCCGCACTCGAAGCACTCAGACGACTTGCCGTGGCCGGCGGGGACGGCGGCGCGGCGGCTGGGGCGCGCGGCGGGCCGGGGATCTGGGGGCCCAGGCGCGGGGTCCCCGGGTGCGCCCACCCTCTTGCGCGGGGGGCCCTGTGCACCCGGCTCAGGCTCGCGCTTGCGCTTCTCCTGGCTCACCAGGATGAACTCGCGTCGCTCCTTGTCGAAGGCCACGTCCCCGGCCAGCGCCTCCTCCCACGCCGCGTACTTGAGGTACTCGGCCGGCTCGGCCACCTTGCCCCGGGTGGCCAGCTGCCAGGCCTGGTAGCTGTTGACCGGGTCCAGCTCGGCCACGCGCCGCCCGGTCTGCCCGCGGGCGGGCGTGCCGGCCGCCGGGCGCAGGTTCAGGCACTGAAGGAAGAGCTGCTGGGAATCGGCAGGGCCGGTCACTGAGCCCTCCCCAGCGGCGGCCCGTGGTTGGCCGGCCTCCACCCGGCGGTGGATGGCGTTGTGCGCGTTCAAGCTGTCCAGGTTCGTAAACAGGTTCCCACACTTGGTGCAGACTTCGTAGAGGCTCAGGCCCGCCACGATCACCTCTTCCTGCACCACGTCGTTGATGGTGGCCACGGGCTCCAGCTCGCTCCGGGGCCTGTTTTTGCTCCCCGCCTTCGGGCCATGCGCCTTCATGTGGTTTTTCAGGAACCACGGCTCCTTGAATCTCCGGCCGCAGATGTGGCAGCCATGGTCGAAGGAGCCCCTGTGCTTCTTCATGTGCGCCTTCAGGAACCAGGTCTGGCTGAAGGCCTGGCCGCACACCTCGCAGGGGAACTCGCCGGGCGGCAGCTCTGGCTTGCCGTTTTCGGCAAAGGTGTCTCCGCGAGGCCCCTGCGCCGCCATGTGATCCTTCTCGACGTGACTGAGCAGGGCCTCCTCACGCAGGGTGGCGTAGCTGCACAGGCGGCACGTGAAGGGCTTGTGCGCCTGCTGCACGTGCTGCGCCAGGTCCTTCTTGCGCTCGAACCTGCTCTTGCAGAAGGCGCACTGCCCCGCCACCGCGCCCTCCGCCTCCTTCCGCGTGCTGCGCAGCAGGATCTTGCCGGTGTCCGCCTGCGTGGCGCCGTTCAGGATGCGGTTGCAGGCCGACGTGCTCTTGGTGGGGCTGGTGCAGCCGCCAAGCCCCTCGGACACGCGCGTCTCGGCCGCCTCAGGCTCGCGGCCCTGGGTCAGCGTGCCTGCGCGGTGCCCGCGGATGTGGATCTTGAGGTTGCCCTTCTGCGCGGCGCGGTGGTCGCAGTAGGGGCACTTGTAGGGCTTCTCGCCCGTGTGCTTGCGCATGTGCTGAGACAGTGAGCTCTGGAAGGGGAAGGTCTTGCCGCAGATACAGCAGCTGTGGCTCAGCGCCCTGTCCCCGTCCGCCTCGGGGCTCCGGCTGGCCCTGGGCGGGCTGCGGCCCCCTCTCAGCTCCGCCTCAGCCTCCCGGGAGCGCTCCATATCGACGGCCGCGGCGGGCACAGCTCCTGGTCACGCGGGCCTGCCTGACGGAGGGTGCCTTATCTCTCCATGTTCAGGCGAGAAGATGCTTCCCGCTGCCCCACTGCAGAGGTGCGCCTGCCCCGCGGGCGGGCGTGTCCTACCTGGAGAGCATGGCGCTGGCGGCGAGCACCTGGAACAGAAAAGACACAAAGGCCTTAGGAACCAGGCTTCCCACGCCAACAGCGGCCCCATAACGTCCGCGGATATATAACGTCTGCGGATATATAACGTCTACACATTGCTCGTTCAAAATCCCATTCCCGGCCTATTTACAGAAAAGCATCCGTCAAAGTTTAAACTGACCAACAAGCAGCTGCTTTCCTTTAAAAGATCAGTCACTAAACAATTAATGACTGGTAATAACCGAGTGCTAAATCATTAAAATAAATCATTGTAGTTGACTGCATGCTAAAGCCATTCATCGTCATAGATATCCGTCCATGTGTGCGTGCGTGGGTGCTAAGTCGCTTCAGTAGTGTGGGACTCTTTGCTACTCCCTGGACTGTACCCCACCAGGCTCCTCTGTCCATGGGATTCTCCAGACAAGAATACGGCAGTGGGTTGCTATGCCCTCCTCCAGGAGATCTTCCCCATCCAAGGATGGAGCCCACATCTCTTACATCTCCTACATTGGCAGGCAAGTTCTTCACCACTGGCACCACCTGGGAAGCCCCAAGTTGGTCCATAAAGGATGTTAAATATCAGAACCTCCAATTCATGAGAATTAAACATCTGAAACCCAGCCACGAAGACAAGACTCATGGAACAAGAAAAACTCAGCTGATTAGGGATCATGAAAGGCAACCTATGAAGGCACCTGGAAATTAAATGAAAATTTCAAGGAGTAAGAATTGTTCCAATCTCCAAAGAGCCCTTCTGTAGCCAGTGTCCCTTCCCTCTCTGCTCCTCCCTGCAGTTTGGGGGCAGAGAAAGTGAAATGCTCTCAGAGTCAAGAGGCTGCTCTGGGGATTCTGCACAGAGACCCCAACCCTGCCGTTCAGGTGTGGGCAGAGCTGACCCCAGAGCTGACTCCAGTTTCCAGGGCGTGAATTTCAGGAGATGGCCTTCCCATCTAGGCATGCCCTCACCTGTCAGGTGCTGAGAATCAGGAAAGGACATGAGGAAGCCCCTGCAAAGCACTGCTTCCGAGGGCCACTCAGACCACCGGGCACAGGCCGAGCGAACGGTCACAGACAGTGAGACACCTGCCCACTGGGGCCTCGCTTCTACTACCAGGAGCCTCCAAGCTGGCCACAGAGCAAAGAGGACCAACTGTAAGTGCAGCCCCACCCACTCCAGCAGAGGCAGGAGAGCCAGCCAGCACCCAGGCTCACCTGGGTCCAAAGGGTACGGCTAGACTGTCCTCCTTTCCAAAGGGGGGCGGAGAGGCAATGCTGCCACCTTTGCTGCCAGAGAAATCCACATTTTGTTTCCTAATTACAGCCTTGATGTTTAGTTTCTGATTCCCCAACACCCCTGACCCCCAGCCAAAGACTAGATGCTTCCACTCTAGAAACCCAATGCTAGAGAGTATAGTTTTCATTTCTTATCTGGGCTTCCAGAAAAACTAGCTTAAAACCTTCATGTGAAAGGCAGCAGGGTCCTGCAATTTACAGGAAAAGTCTTAAGCAGAGTGTTCATGGTGCCCATGAACCAGCACAATAAGCTCTTCTTTCTCTTTTGTTTTCCACTTCTCTGCCCATCCCCATCATTCAACACTAAGCCCTGCTGTCGATCCCTCTGAGAATGACCCAGGATATCTTTTTAAAGAACTTAAAAATATTTGGAGGGGGTAAATGGAAAAATGGAAAAACACCATAAGGGTAATGACCACTTAAGCTCAGAACACCATTATCGTTGAGGAAATCATAACGTTAACAAAACTGGCTCCACCACTAAGTGACCCCCTTCCTGAAGCCCACGGTTGACTCACAAAGTTTCTTGCAAACGTTTAAAGAAAGAGTCAAAATGGAATTTCCCACAACTGGCTTTCCTTAGTCAGTGGCCCAATCAACAATCTTCACGATCGTTCTTTTTAGCTGCAAGCAAAAATTGCTGCTTAAAACGGGTCATCACTTCTTTTCCCCCAAAGAAAAGAATGGTGTCGACAGAACTTTCAATGTAAAAATGCACATGGGCGGCAGCCCCAGTTAGAAGATTTAGGAGGACCTTATTAGCCCCATATACCATAGCATTGGGCTTTCCAGGTGGCATTAGTGATAAGGAACCTGCCTGCCAATGCAGGAGATATAAGAGACTCAGGTTTGATCCCTGCGTCAGGAAGTTCCCCTGGAGAAGGAAACAGCAGCCCACTCCAGTATTTTTGCCTGGAAAATCCCATGGACAGAGGAGCCTGGCAGGCTGTAGTCTATGGGATCACAAAGAGTCAGACACCACTGAGCGACTGAACCATCCCCAGGCTCTGTGAGCCTGAGGGTCTCAGATGGTTTCTCAGCCCTGGTTGGGGTCTCTGGTAGTGAGCAGTCCTCCTCCAAACACCACCCTGTGAGAAAAGGTTTCAGTAAATACATCCAAGTACTAAACAGCCACAATTGCACTCTCTCAGGCAAACGCACGCCATGTGCAACTTGGTGCTTCAACTTTTCCTAAAACACATTAACCTAAGATAACTAGCCTTACAAAGCATGTCAATAAATGTGAGCTTTTTACTCAGACCTTCCATACTTCTGATAACACAAACTTTAGGAAGTAAGAGGGCAGAGAAAATGCATGTTATGTGTGTTTTAGCTGACACACGACCTGTGTACATACACACATGAAGCACAGCCCCATCGGAGTCACATTTTACCCATAAAGAACCACTTTTGTTGTTGTATTACAAAGTTTTTCCAAGGCTGTAATTGGGAACTTGCCAGACAAGCCTGTAATTTAATTGTTTAGGCATGAAAATGGCTTGCTGATTAGGGTTTTAAAATAGATTTCCAGTGCATCATTCCGTGTATGTGTGTATGTGGGTGTGTGTGTGTGTTTCTCAAAGGAATGTAACAAACAGTTTGAAGCTACTTTTTAAAAATACTTTATGTAAGTTTTTTTTGAAAAGGTTAGGCAATTTTATATTTATATAAGTATTTGTATTTATATACACCTATATTATTTTATGGGCTTCCCAAGTGGCTCAGTGGTAGAGAATCCAACTGCTAGGAGACTCGGGTTCAATCTCTGGGTCAGGAAGAACCCCTAGAGGAGGAACTGGCAACCCAATCCAGTATTCTACGGGGGAAATCCCATGGATAGAGGAGCTGGCGGGCTACAGTTCATGGGGTTGTAAAAGAGTTGGACACGACTTAGGAACAAAACAACAATAACAATATTATTTGATAACTACAATAATAAAAAGTAAAATATCAAAGAAAATATAAATCTGTATTCATAACATAAAAATGCATATCATGGGGATGGGGGAGGGTTTTAAGAGAGGGCAAAATATCAACATCTTGGAAATAAAATACGTCCCTAAACTTTAAGAAATGATCCTGTGAAGGCACAAACAACAAAGCAGCTGGTCGGAATGAATATATGTGAGGCACTGCCATGCCTTCTCACACCTGCGCAGCACAAGTGAAATACATCGACTTTCTCAAGACTGCTGACACTGGAGCTGGGATATGTTTAATCTGTGGGTAAATGTTTCAGCGAATAAATCACTCCTGTAAGTGAGGACCCTGGGAACTGAGTCTTGGACCAGACACCACGTGGAGAAGTCACTTCCTGCAGGGCCCCTGGCGACCCTGAGAACAGGCTCTGGGACCCAGTGAGCCCCGCCCATTCCCCTGCCAACAGCAAGGCCTTTCTGAACAAGCCCTGCGGGCAGGGACCCGGGACACACACCAGGAGGAAACGTCCTGTGACCACCGAGCTGTCAGACCTGTAGGAACCAACACGTGACCACGGTCTGTCCGCGTCCCACCCTCATCCAGGGACCGCTCCACCGCTCCCCTGGAGGAAGCCCCACTGCGCGGTCGGCGGGCGACTTAGCGAGGGTTTCATCACAGTCCCTGACGGCCGACTGGGCGCCAGGCCACGTTGGGGACCTACGTGCACAAGTAACCAAGCAACAGGCTTGCCTCTGCAGGGCCCAGATGTCGGGAAGGAACACGGAGCCACACAGCAGCTACGGGGCAGGGCGGGCAGCCACGACTTGCCCAGGAAGTCCAGGCAGCCTGGGAGCAGGGGACTGTGGGCTCAACGGGCCTTCAGAACAAGCCCCTCGCCCCTCGCCCACAGCCAGGAGTGACCCCAACATCCTGCGAACTGGGCCTCTGTTTCACACCTGAACCCACACGCCTGCCTTCCTCTCACACCCACGTGGGCCTCCCAGCTGGGGGCCTCTCTCAGACTTCAGCTCATCACAGGCTTTCACACCAGGAAGATGAGGCCCAGACTCCCCACAGTGGGCTCCTAAGGGCCTGAACCCCCACCACTGGGGTCCCTGGGCTCTCAGCCGGTGACTGTGCCTGCCCCACACCCCGCTGCACACCTGCTCACTCCCACCTCTGGGCCCTCAAGCGTGCGGGTCCTACGCACTGTCCTGTATTCTCACACAGTAAGCTCAGCCCTGACTCAACAGGAAATCTCGGCATTTTCTGCTCTGTGAAGTTAACCAACACAAATCTTTATATTCATTTCTCCCAAAACCATCAAAATCTGTTCTATCAAAGTCACATCCTGAGAAAGGAATCAGAGACCCATGCAACACAGAACTCTGTTCAATGTTATGTGCCAGCCTGGGTGGGAGGAGGGTTTGGGGGAGAATGGGTACATGTATACATGTGGCTGAGTCCCTGCGCTGTTCACTTGAAACTACCACAACGTTGTTAATTGGCTACGCATGCATGCAGGCTAAATCACTTCAGTTGTGTTTCACTCTGCAGTCTTACGGACTGTAGCTCACCAGGTTCCTATGACCATGGGGATTCTCCAGGCAAGAATACTGGAGTGGGTTGCCATGCCCTCCTCCAGGGGATCTTACCAACGCAGGGATCACACTCAAATCTTAATTCTCCTACACTGGCAAGCAGGTTATTTACCACTAGCGCCATCTTGGAAGCTTCTAACAGGCTATAACCCCATGCAAAATAAAAAGTTTCAAGTTTGGGGGTGGGGGTGGGGAAAAGATGCGCGTTTCTTTAAAGGGACTCAAACCAGACTCCAGACCTGGGGCTGCAGGAAGAAAGGCACTTCCTGTCCTGGGTCTGGGCTGCTCTCTGGACAGAGGCAAAGCTGCGGCTCCAGCTGCTGCGAACTAAGTCCCTTCAGTCCGGGTTAACCACGTTGTGACGCTAAGAACCAGCTCCGTTGCGGGCGCCCTGTGGTCTCCCTTCCCTTCCTCTCCGGGGGTCACCTTGGGGGTGGGGGGCTTCCGGGAGGCGGAAGGGGCTTCTGGGGTCCCTGGGCTCTCAGCCGGTGACTGTGCCTGCCCCACACCCCGCTGCACACCTGCTCACTCCCACCTCTGGGCCCTCAGGCGTGCGGGTCCTACACACTGTCCTGTATTCTCACACAGTAAGCTCAGCCCTGACTCAACAGGAAATCTCGGCATTTTCTGCTCTGTGAAGTTAACCAACACAAATCTTTATATTCATTTCGGGGGAGGGCTGGGCTCACGGTGGGGGAGCCACTGGGGAGGCGCTGGGCTCACGGCGGGGGAGCCACTGGGGAGGCGCTGGTGGAGAACGTGGAAACAGGAGCGGGTGCTGAGGGTAAGATGCCCTCACGAAGGAGACAGCTCGGGGCAGACAGGCAGGCCGCTCGGGATACTGACGGTATTCTGGCTCCGGAAGGCAGTCACACAGCCCCCGGAGCGGCCTCCGGGGCATCTCAGAGCGGCTGGGCCCGTGGGTCTCAGAGACGCCCACCTGTCCTGCAGCGGACAATGCGGGGGCCTTCCCAGCGAGCCTGGGCCATTAGAGCAGGGAGTGAACATGCACCATTGACAGCCCGCACGGGCTCCTCTACCGCGGAGACAGAAGGCCCTTCTCAGCGACGGCGGAGGGCTCCGTCACGACGACGAGGGGTCCTCTCCCCACGCGCCCGTCTGCGCCCGAGGAACAATCCCGGCTTATCGCCCCCAGCCCGGGTCCGGGCAGCCCGTGAAGCGGCGCATTCACCGCCCGGCGCGAGGGCCTCGGGCCGCCTGGCTCAGGCCGGTCAATGATCCATTATGAGCGAGCTCCACTCGCACAAGGCGAAGCGGAGGCGGCGACCCCGAGAATCGGGGCATTCACCGGGGAGCCCGCTGGCCTCCCCCAGGGGAGGAGGACTCTGACGTCCCAGCGCCTGGGGGACGCTCCCCTGCACCCGGCAGGCAGAGAGCAACATGCTCGGACTTTTCTGCCAAAAGCACTCGTTTTAAAGGCAAACATGCAAAATGCTTTGTTCAGGACACGAGGTGACCTGACCGGGCCACAGACACGATGCTGATAAAAATCCATCTTCCTAAACAAAGCTTTCCTTTAGATTATTTGGCAGCCCCAAATAAACCAATGTGAGTGCCAACGCGAATCCCCACATGTAACCGTCTATGATAAGGGTTTATTTACTAAACTCTGCGGTCACTTAAGAACAAGACTCGCTTCTATTCTTGTACCTCAGGCCACAGCTTCAGAATCTTCCACCCATTCACGCGGAAATGCAGAGAAGACCTCAGCGTCATTCCACAAGTAGGGTTATCTTTGATGAGGCTGTTTACCACAATGTGTCAAAAACCCAGTACATTCCTGGTTGAGCAGACAGAGATGCCATCTTTGCCTCCAGATTCAAGAACATCCCCTAACAGTAAAGACAGCCTACCGAGACCCTCGCTAAAGGAAATATAAATTAATGTGAACATATAAGCTGCCCACATGTCCTTTTACTAAAATATAAAAACTCGCAGTCAGCTCTGACCTTACAGGAGAACAACAAAAGCAGATGAATACACAATATAATTATTGATTACATTCAAAAAAGGCCCAGAATAAGCAAGGAAGGACTTGTGACTATTCTTTCCTGGCCTTTAGTAACATATCCTGGAAAACCCAAAACAGTTAAGCCTGAGAAAGAGGCATCCACATGAAAATAAAGATGGTGGATTTTTTTTTTTTTAATCTCCAAACAGGCGTCCTTTTATTTGCTTTTTCTGCTACTCTCTAAAATGAATCCACTGAAGCTTTTTATTTACTAGTTCCCAAGTCTCATATTAAATAGTGGCCTTAGCAATCTATTTGTCCTTTAAAAAGGAAACTTCACAAAACTGGAAAAAAAAGGGGGTGGGGCGGGAGGGAGAAAAGTCTCTGGAGCCAGAGGCTGTTCTGCAGTCTCCTGCAGATGGGGGTCCTGCCGCAGCCCCAAGTCCACCACAAAGAGCTGGCGATCTGGCGGTAAACCCAGCTTCCTGGAGGGCCCCGCACGGCTGAGTAGTTAATGATCTTGTCAACATTTCCAATAAGAGCCGGGCTTCCAGGAGCTCAGAACTGTATCTCCCCCAAGCTGGGCGGCTCCCCGAAATCTGTCGTCGCCCAAGGGCTTTATAAAAAAAAATACAGGAAAATCACTCGCTATTCAGTTCGGCAACCACAAAAGCACAAGTTTTTTACTTTCACTCTTTTTCCATCCTGCACTGAGACGATGAAAGACAACATTTCCACTAATCCAGAAACACTGGAAACTCAGGGATACCGAGAAAATGAGGACACATCAGTTTCTTTTTTAAAACAAACATGGAACACCAGAAGGCCTTAGACAAACGGCAGGGAAAATCCTCTTTAGAGGTCTTTACTCAGGCAAACCTCAAACGTGTAGAAACTGCCGCCAATTTGGTGTCCAATTTTAGTGTTTTTTTTAGAAATTAATCAGTGGTGAAAACAAAACAGTCATGGGCAGACACATTATATTTTCTTACTATGGAACACTTCCTGGTCTAATGGCACACCTTTTTGGAACACCTATTAACTCATTGTATAATAAATACATTTTAACTGAAATTTGCTTCTAGAAATAAGCTGCATCCTATTTCATGTAAATCAATACAAAGGGCAATATCTGCCCCCAACGCACACATACTGACCGGCTTTCAAGCCTTTTACTTAAAACCAACATTTCTCTCCCAGTATAAGAAAACAGATCACCATTAATACCTCTCAAATATTATCTCATTCTTCCGTGCTTTTGTGAAAGCACCTGGAAGTCCCCACCACCGAGTGAGTAAAAGAAAGAATTGAGCCCAAGAATACAGAGGGAGATAATTGCGTGCAGTAAGCCATAAACCATCCTGTTAAACATTACCTTCCGGGGTAGTTCTGTGAGCACAGAACTCAGCCCCAGAAATGCCTTGTGAGGAGCACACAGCAGATAAATAATTCTAAGCAACAGCTTACAAACATTTTCTGTAAGGACACACTGAATTGAGTCTATTTTGGCAGGACAGCAGAAAGGTGTCTCATGCGAGAAGTTATTTAAGATTCTGTTTACCACTGTACCGACACTAATCGATACTGTAAGAGGGTCAGAATTATAAAAGGACGAGTGAGTGAGTGATAGTTGCCCAGCTGTGCCCGACTCTGCGACCCCATAGGCTGTAGCCCACCAGGCTCCTCTGTCCCTGGAATTCTCCAGGCAAGAATACTGCAGTGGGTCGCCATTTCCTTCTCCAACAAAAGGACAAATCCTTCCCCAAATGCTTTCCTATATAAAGTGCATATACCATAACCAGATTAAGTTTTTCAGATCCACGACTACCAACAACTACTGTAACATGACCTGGTTTATCACTAACCCAAGCAGCTGGATATTCTAGCCTCTTAAGGAGAGTGATCTATCAGAGAATGTTTACAAAGCACAATTCTTGACAAGAACATGATGTCACATGGCTGTAGGACGTATCCTCCTTCCTGTCTAAAAATACACTTTCAAGCACAGTTAATGACACCTCGCTGCAAGTTCTGAATTCTGCAGATAAAAGACTGTCTATACTTTCCCTGCAAGGATAAAAGAATAAACAAACAAAAATCCACTTTCAGCCCCCACAATTACGTTATTGTGTGATTCAGCTACTAAAGTTAAGAAAATTTTGCACAAGGTCGTAGGTGAACTTGCAGAAATGAGGATGGAAGTGTTTTTCTAAGTTGAAGCATCTTACCCAGCATCAGCTTTTGGAAACAGTAAATATAAAATACAACCAAGTTTTTCCTTTTTTTTTTTTAATTTCAGAGCTCCCAGCCCCACCCCATTGGCCCCTGGAGAGAAATGGTATCGAACTTGAAATGGAGTCTCTCCACTGGCAGTCGAGCCTGAATATTTGGGAAGAGCTGTGCTTCTAAGCTCAGGACAGGCCTGCGGTGAACAGAGAGGCAGCAAGGGGCAGAGCAGGTGCTGCAAACATTTTCCAGAAACCCAGAGGCCAAGATCCCTAATCAGCGACCACGGCCAGATCGTCTGTCTGGTTCCGGCTCAGAACCGGGTCCACACTGAAGGGTGCTGGGGGTGCCCCCTACCTCTCTTCACTCCCCACCTCCGCTCACTACTACACATCAGACCCCAGACGCCCTTTCTTGACAGGGTCTTCCTCTGTTCAGCCAGGTGCTGTAAGCTGCCCAGACCAGGTGAAGGGTCACGTGGGCACTGGTGGCAGACGACCCAAAGCCAGGCCAGCGGCTGCTGGGCTGTCAGGGGCTGCGTCCAGGTGATGGACACCCTGGTCCAGGAAAAGTTACACAGGCCTGGGAAAGAAAACAGCAGGACCTGTGTGTCCTGCCCATGCAATTCAAAACAAAATGTAATCGCCCTAAAGTACACGTTTCCAACTCAACCATCTAAATGAGCTTCTGTCACATTACGTGGTAAACACAACTAATGATCAGAAGCTGCCCTGACCTCCCGAGCAGACTGGGCACAAGGGTGACTAACAGCTCTCGTCCAGCTCGAGGAGCAAGCAGGTCCCCTCAACTTGAGATGCCTTCACAGGGCTCCCCACTCCCGGAGGAAGATGCTGTGTCTCCCCACCCCTCCTCGCCTGAGTGGCAGGTGCTTCCTCCACTCTCGCTCCGAACCAGCCTCGGTCCAGCGGACACCGTCCGCCTTCCTGAGCCCCTGACTAGCAGCTGTACCGCTTCACCGACGGGGATCCAAATCCGAGTCTGAACCATCACCAGGGACTTGTTGGCGAGAGAAGTGAGCAAACCTGGGGCCTCGCTCAATGACGGGGCCAGAGCTCCAGCCCCTTCCGATCCCCAAGCAACCCAATGCGAGCTGGTGAGTCCCAGCATCGAAGGCCAACAGACGCCTGGCGCCAGGTCACAGATACTGACCTGTTCCTCAGTGGCCTTCTGGGCACCACCGCTCCCCCGAACAAGGAGCCCATCCCCGGACAGCAGTTGCGGTAAAGCAAGAGCTGTGACTCCCGCACCACCGAAGCCATGGTACATGATTGCCTCCGCTCACAAGGTATCATTGCCTTGCCCCTTGTCTTTCTGGAAGCCACGAGGAGGGCAGAATGGACTTTCACCACCTGACTCCTCAGTGATTGATGTTTCTGGCACAGAACTGGACACCGGTCACCACCACCAAGGCCCCCGCTGCAGTGGGGCAGCGGGACACTCCTCTGGAAACTGTGGCTGCTCCCCCACCTCTCAGGACCGCGGCCCCTGGAAAATAGGACCATCCATCCCACATGCAGGCAAGTGAAGGAGGCCTGGGGCGGGGCGGGGGGGCAGTCAGAGGGGTCAGCATCTCATGTGCCTGGACCCACGCCTTTGAGAAACCCTGTGTAACATGGCCTTTAGAGGAGAGTCATCTGCCACCCACAGCTTCTGCAGTTGTGAGAAATTCATCCTTGGTGTTAGTCACTCAGTCCTGTCTGACTCTTTGTGACCCCATGAACTGTAGCCCACCAGGATCCTCTTTTCCAGGCAAGAACACTAGGCTAGGTAGCCATTCCTTTCTCCAGAAGATCTTCCCAACTCAGGGATCAAACCTGGGTCTCTCGCACTGCAGGCAGATTCTTTCTTTACCATTGAGCCACCAGGGAATCTTGTCTCACAAACGTAAAATAGAAGTGTCCACAAGGTCCTTGAGCCAGTGCCTGGGACCTCGTAGGCTCTCAGCGAACTCAGGTCCCTTCTTTCCAACCCAAATCCAAGATTCGGTAACAATGTAAAACTCAAGGTCAAAGCAAAGAATATGACACAACTTAGAGACTAAACAACAACAACGAGGTGGAAGCACATGGAAACCAAGGCCACCGCACAGGAGAGAGGTCAGAGGCCGGGTCTGAACCCACATCCCGGGTCTGGGGACTCCGGCCGCCTCGAGATGTTTGCTGCGGGCCCACCTGGGCCAGCCGGGCCACCAGGTGGCGCTCACACCTGGGCAAGTGGCTGGCTCACACGGACATCAGTACCTGCGAGTCAGGATGCTGGCCTCAGTCCCTGGGGCGGACGGCTGCTCAAAGAAATGCTTCTGCTGCTTCCTCCTTTGACACTGAAAACCTGGTGATTTCCCCAAATCCAGAGAGAAACTGTATAGTGTTAGTCGCTCAGTTGTGTCTGACTCTTTGAGACCCCATGGACTCCATCAGGCTCCTCTGTCCATGGGATTTTCCAGGCAAGCATACTAGAGTGGGTATCTATTCCCTTCTCCAGGGGATCTTCCAGACCCAGGGATCAAACCCAGGTCTCCCATATTGCAAGTAAATCCTTTACTGTTTTGAGCCACATCTGAGCTTGCCCTTTTTGCCCTATTTTGCATCATGATATCTTTCAGATTAGAATCAAAGTTAGTATTTTCCTTTGGGCTTCTAAACGTTTTTCTGAGCCTTTCCATCATGGCAGGGTTGTCCAGGCTTCCCTGGCAGTGGGGAGCCTGCCGTGGCCACATGGAGCCATGCAGTCACACGCATGCCCATCGCCACGCCAGGCACTGCTTGTGATCCTCCCAGACGAGCAGCACCCCCTGCAGTTTCCATTCTTCAAAGCCAGAGTCTCCTTCACAGCAAACCATCTCATGACTTTACGTAACAGGACAACCTACACAATTACTGGCGAAAGAAGAGTCACCACCAGTCTCCTTAACTGCAAATCCAACTACTTGATCGTCTAGAATGTCTGTTCTGGTGAAAACCCCAAAGCCACAAAGGCCTGAGTCCACACATGTGTCCCCGCTGCACACAGGGTGCAGAGAAAGATGTGCAGCCCTGCTCATTAAAGACCACCCATAACAACCAAAAATGGAAATAGGGACACCCCAGAGTTTGTAACTAGTTGATCATCATTGCTTTCGGCACTGAGATGGCTCCTCTGTGCCTCTTAAAAGCCCTCTGCCCAAAAATACTGTCCCAGGAGCAGCAAGCTGCACAAATGTGAGCAGGAAAAAAATCTTACTCATATGCAAACTAACATCCTTCCTGCAAGGCTTTCCTAGACAGTAAAACTGAGAGTCCTCAACCTCTCCTCTTGCACCATGCTCTCTCTGCAGAGCTGCTTACCCAGCTGTCTCTCAGGGAGAGATTCCTGCAGAGTTGTGCTGGAATTCACCCTCTGATCCTTCGGTCCTAACAAAAACAGAGGTGACCACAGGGCTTCACCACGAGGTGTTTGTGCTCGGTTACTTTTCTATTTACCATCACTTTTCTATTTACCGTCAGACTCCTTTGAACACATTTCCAGTTAAGCTGGGAAGAGCGGTCCCATGCCAAGGTCAAAGTAACACCAGGTCTTATTAGCCTGTCCTCAATCCGCAACTGCGAAAGAGAAGTCCAACGGATTAAACAGGAAGGAATGTTCATGGAACCAAATCTGACTTTCCCAGAGGGTGGAGGTGACGCTGGTGCTCGGGGGAAGACATCCCCAGCCTCTCAGAGTCTGAAATGACCAGAAGTCGGTATTAAAGTAATTACCTTTTTAAAAAACGTTTTCTATTGCTTTTCAACAAGAAAGAAGCAAAGTGCTGTGCCTCTCAAAAGCCCTCTGCCCAAAGATACTGTCCCAGGAGCAACAAGCTGCACAAATGTGGGCAAAAACATCCTACTTATATGCAAATATCCTTCCCACAAGGCTTCCCAGACAGTAAAACTGAGAGTCCTTAACCTCTCCACTCGTACCATGCTCCGCAGGGCCTTTTGTTTCATGGGCTTCCCTGGTGGCTCAGACAGTAAATGTGGGAGACCTAGGTTCGATCTCTGGGTCAAGAATATTCCCTGGAAAATGAAATGGCAACCCACTCCAGTATTCTTGCCTGGGAAATCCCATGGACAGAGGAGGCTGGCAGACTTACAGTTCATGGGGTGGCAGAGACGGACGCGACTGAGTGACTCACACATTTTCTTTGGTTTCAAAATCTTGACCGTCCGTCAATGACGGCTGTCAGCGCATGGCCAGCGAAGACCCGCCGTGCAGCTTCCCGAGCCCCACACACCGCACCCCGAGTGGCTTATCCTGGACCGAGGGTCTCAGGGCGGCACCTCCAGGCTGCCCTGGCGATCGGTGCTAACAAAGCAGAGCACTGGAGCAGGGTTCCAACTGAGGTGTGCTAGTGATCCCACCCGCTCCACCCCCCGCCCAGAAAGTCCTGCCGGACATATCTTACAGCGAGCTACAAGAACAGCTCTTGCAAACATCTTTTAAAGTCTAAAATGAAGTATTTCTGCTGCATGAGCCACAAGCAGTGCGTGGAAGTCTAGCTTCTCCATCATAAATTAAACACACTCTTTGATAAATGACAAAGACGGGCAGAGATCCCCGGAAATCAGAGCTCATGGTAATTTCCCTTTCTTTCCTCGCTCAGGTGACATGTTCTCATCTCCAGGCTTAGCTGGAAGACACAGGTCCCTCCCAACAACGGGGATGTAAGCACCGCTGGTGTGGTCCAGCCAAGCACACAATGGACCCACCTCCACATAGCCAAGGTCCTTGCTGCCTCTTTCCCAGATCTTCCTGGGGGGCACCTACTCCCCCATGCTGGGAGGCTGTCACTGAGTGGACAGGCCAGAACAGCTAACATGTTTTCAGTGCTTGCCAGGTGCCAGGTATGAGCATATTCCACCCATCAACCCATCTCTCCTGCGAAGGAATTATGGTCATCCTGGCCACTTTATGAATAAGACAAGTGGGACACAGAGAGGGCCAGCACCTGGCTGAGGTCACACAGCATGAAGGTGGCCGGGCAGGGAGGCCAAGTGCCATGCTCTGGTGAGGGAGAAACAGAGGCTGGAGCTCCATGCTCGGATATTTAAGAGGCCACCTCGGAAATAAAAGACGGCAGAACGCAGCAGATGAAAGGGAGAAGAGAAACGGGCAGGAAGGCGAAGGCCAAGGGAGGACCAGGCAGGGAGAAGCTTCTAGATCCAGAGGCACGTAATGTGCTGGAGCACGTGGGGAGGACCGCAGAGACCCCAGTCCTGCCCACGCTCCTGTGCCCACAGCACCCCGATCCAAGCTGCAGGAGAGCAGAGGCTCTTTGGATTAAAAACACCCAGGTTTCCAACCACTGCTCTTCTGACTTTCCTCGTCCCCAGTGACTTGTTTGAGCACTGCTAGAAATTGCCGAGGTCCCTTGGGAGCGAATATTAATTCGAGCTCCCGCTGTTTCTTGATGTGGGATATTAATTACACTAATCAGGGTTGGGGTCCAGCTGAAGACAGGCACAGCACGTGACCATTCGGCTGCCTCCCCATGCGACTCGGGGCCGTGACATCACCCGGGGACACGCCTCCCCCAGGCTCCTCCTGCATTTGTACCTCTGTGCCCACGTGTCACCCCACGCAGCCCAGACCATCTAGGCTCCCACACCAAGATGACCACATGCGCACACAGGCCCTTCTCCCCACACACACTTCACCCCACGGGCCCTGGGACACGGCGGGGAGGATCTGGAAGAGAGCCCTGCCCAGTGGGTCAAATCAGACCCCGGTGTCCGAACCTATGGAGGGCAGGGGGGCACCCTGGGCACATGGTCGGCTCCAGGGGACATGGGCGGAGGAGGACTCCAGCAGATGCGGAGGAGATGTTGAGGCAGACCTGGAAGGCAGAGGGGACTTTCCGGGTTCACAGCCCACGTCTGCGGATCGGAGCTGGTGAGGTGGGCCTGGCCAGGGGGCGGGAGGACCAGGGGGACAAGTGGACAGAGAAGGCCAAGGTGACGAAGTCCTCACTGTGAGGGTGACCTCAGTCACGCTCCCAAGGACACAGAAAGCTATGTCCCGTGGCCGGAGGAGCCGACTGGGGGCTTGCAGCACCTGGCCCAAGGGCCCGCAGCAACACGAGGACGGGGTCGACGGGGCAGGGGCTGAGGACGAGATTTCCAAAGGAGAGACTAAAAGAGAGGCCGGGACAGGGCTCGCCAGGGGCTTGACCTGAGGCCTCGGTGTCCAGGACCCAGAGTCCATCAGAGGCACCCTTGGGTCTCAGGGAGCATCACCTGGAGCCCGGGGCCAGAGGAGCATGAACTGCTGGTCCCATTTCTCTGCCTCAGAGAGCAACTGCCTGCCACCAGATCTCCTGCCAGCTCACCTCCCCTCCGCCCACTGAGCACCGGGGGCAGGGGTGACCATTTTCCCCGCGGGCTGCAGGTGACAACCGGCTCAGAAGCAAGTGCTGGTCAGGGGACACGAAGCCAGGCTCTGGTCCCCGTGCTGACTGTGATCTTGAGAAAGACACGACATGTCAAATCAACTTACAGTCTGAGCCTCAAAAGCCTTTGGCAATCCGCATAGGCAGCCTCGTTTTCAAAGCAGAAGTTTAGTAATTTCCTGCATCTGTAGACACGTTCAAACTGTCAGTACATTCAACTCCTGATTTTTTCTGTTACCAGACAAATGCATTTCCATGGATAGGGCAGCCACGAGCATCAAAGCCCCTCAAGGCAGCTCTGTTCAACGTAGGAGTGAATGCGTGGCAGTTTGAGTGCTTCTGACCACCGCCTGGTCGATTCTCGCTCCCTCAGGCCTGCAGGGACAGCCCGCCCACAGGCTGATCCAGACTTGTACTTGGAGAATGAGGGGACACCCTAAGGGACCCTGGATTTCCGGGAACAGAGCCCCATCCGCACCCATCCGCACGCAGGTTGTCCAGCACCCCTTCCAGATATGCAGACGGGCACCTGGAGGGGGCCTCCCGGCACACCTGTGACAGCATGAAAGTGAGGCGTGTGCTCCTGGACGAGAAAGGGCAAGAAATGAGCCATCAACCTCTGCTCCCCACTTTTGCAGAAGTGTGTTCACTTACCTGAAATTAGAGACACCAGGACTAAGGCTGGCAGTGTCCCCTGTGTGTGATGAAGAGCAGATCCACGTCCACTTAATAAGAGATATACCCAAACTAGCTATTTGTGTGACACAAACTCTCACTTGGGGGGAATAAATGGAAATGCTGATCATCCTCCCCTGTTAACGATCCGGTTTACTCCTCAAAGAAAGGCCTGGGCAGGGCGTACAGCCTGTCCCAGTGCTCCTTCCCATTCTCTATGCCTCCCAGCCACGGGGAACCTGGGCCGTCACAGTGTAACACAACTAAGGAGGAACGCTGAAAGAGCACTTCCAGGTCTCAAGCCTCCAACCTCCCCTGTCAGTTTGAGAAGCATTAAAAGTTCGTTCTTGAAGAGTTTTTCTTGAAGCTCCAGTCTTTGCACCGGCTTAGCTCTGTCTGCCTGAACAGAAATAGCTGATGTAGCCAAGTCAGGCTGTGTGCAGTTTCCTCGCCTGCTAAGAGAGGTTTTGCCTTCTCCCGGCAAAATGTAAAATTAGTAAACCGTGCCGCACGGTGAGGTCACCAGCCCAAAATTACACCCAAACTTATTATTATTAAGGATTTGGTGTCCTGTTTTTCTATTGCTAAGAAAGTTACACTCATTATAGCTTTTATTTAGAGGGCTTTTTAAAAATAAGTTTGAGAACGGATCTATGAATGTCTGTATTGTACAGAGTTAGACAGTTACAAGAAAGTACTTATGATTTTAGCTTACATATTTTCCCTTCGACATTGAAAGAACCAAAAATCTAGTAACAGTTTCCACTACTGCATTTAGGGGAAAAGTGCTTTCTTTCAATGTAAGAAGAAACTAAATAAAATTATTGGGTTGGGCCAAGGGAGGAGATTCACTTTTTAGATAAAAGGGATTTGGGTAACTTTCGTCTCCTGACCACAAAACTTTAATATTTTAAAAAATATAATCTTCATGCTGGGATTAAACAGAGAGTTCATTTTCTCTTTTTATCATCTTTTCGTCCCAAATCCTGGATTCTGAAAGGTTAAGTCACACTGTACTTAGAAAAAGACACATATTTGCCTTATGTTCCTTTCAAGTAATATTCATTAATTTAAAAACCAATGTAAGCACTGAGTACATTTAAAAATCGTTAAAATGGTAAACACTACACACACATACACATTATATATATTTTACCACAATAAAAATGCAAAAGTGTAGATTTTAAATGTTTAAAATCATTTTAAAAAAATCATTTAAAATGTTTTAATACTGTACTCCCTTAAAAGTCATAATGCAAAACATAAATGAACAATATTTATAGGCATCATGAGGTCAATAATCAACTCTTAAAATTACATAAAATCTGTTGCGCTGGGAACAGTATTATCCCAAGTGAGGATTAGACCTTGCGATGTCAGAGGTCATCGCTAGAATCCACCAACTGTTTAGAAAAGTTTTCCTCTAGATGAGGCATCCAATTTTCATGCCAAATTTGGAACAGCCTGTCTCTAAATTCCCTGTTACACTTCATGTGCTCTGCTGAACTCTGTGGGCCAAAAACTGACAGAAAAGTCCCTTTCCACCCCCCCTACCCCCAGCAACAATTTTAACTTAACTCTGGAGCAAGTCAAGAGTTTTCAGAATACAATTTGAATTCGAATACAGAAAGAAGAGTTCCATTAAGGGTACATTTCTATCCAACACAAACATGCCTCCACACAGTGACTCTTTTTGCACTAACAGCTTGAGAAATTCCAAGTTCAAGTTATTTTAGATGCAGCATTTAACTGACACCGTGTGGTGTTTGATCCAAGGAGCCCTTTTATAAATCAGCTTTGGAATGTCCCACTTCTTCCTGACTCGAAATTCCATACGAATCCTATTCTGCGCTCTCTGGTTTATTCTGAGAATTTTAATCCACTTCATTTTTTGTAACAAATATTTTACAACCATCCTCAGCCAAAAGCCCTGAAGTTCTGACCTAATTCACATTAAGAACTTCTTATCTGTGATTTTATATAAATCCTACATACTGCATAGCTTACCCTACCCCTGACAATGCTTCCATAAAGTTCAATAAACCTGATCTTTTAAATTCCTTTTATATTCCTTTCTCCTTCTTAAGTAATTTTCTTAAAAAGTATTTCTTTAAGCTGATTAATTAAAAGACAACTTTCAAATGCCTTATTCTACCCACATCAAAGACATGAATTGCAGTCTCTCTCACCAACCTATGGGCCAGAAGAAATTAGAAACAGATAAAAACATTACTGCTATTAAGAACTTTCAAAAAAAAAAAAAAAGAACTTTCAAAGAATAATTTTACCAGTATGCACAATGTATCAGCAGTTCAGAAGTTACGACATTCATCAAACCCTCAACCTCCTGCACTTAGAAGGCAGATATCCTCTACCACCAGTGTCCTGGCACTAAAGGAGAGAAGGCGGGACTGCATCCTCCGGCCGACATCTGGCAAGAGGTGGGAGCCAGTGCTCTCAGGAGTTCCTGGGGGGGGTGGGAGTTGCTCCTTCCCTGCACTGGGAGGTGTGGCCTCTGCACCAGGAGGCGTGGTCTCTGTAAGAGAGGTAGTATGGCCCCTGCACTGGGAAGCGGGGACACTACTGGGAGGCATGGCCTCTGGGCTGGGAGGCTTGGCCTCTGCACCAGGAGGCGTGGTCTCTGTAAGAGAGGTAGTATGGCCCCTGCACTGGGAAGCGGGGACACTACTGGGAGGCGTGGCCTCTGTGCTAGGAGGTGTAGTCTCTGCACCGGGAGGTGTGGCCTCTGCACCAGGAGGCATGGCCTCTGCAGCAGGGGCATGCCTCTGAGTCAGGACTCGTGGTCTCTGTGAGAGAGGAGTGGCCTCTGCATTGGAGGTGTGGTCTCTGCGCCAGGAAGCGCACTCTCCGTACGAGAGGCGTGGCCTCTGTACTTCTCTGGCCCTCACTGTGCCAGTGTGCGGAGCGGGTGCTCTGTAACCTGCCCGTTTCTTAGAAAGAAGGGGGAACACCAAGTGTTCCTGGGACCCGGCAGGCCCAACCTGCTGCTGTCTGAGCATTCTCGCAAGAGCGGTCAGGCCACTTCCCGAACATGTGATGGCCTCACACAGCTGTGTGGTGTAACTGGACTGTGATCCTGGCCCAATGGGGCCCGGGCCCACACGAACCACGTCTAAACTGGGCCTCCCTCCATCTCCCACCTGCCCAATCCATCACCACGTCTCCAGAAGCCCACCCTCCAACACCTCTCTCGGGTCCCCCTTTTCTCCAGTCTTATGGTCTGCCCGGAGTACCACCCTCCCTGAGCACTGCCCTGCACCATCTTCTGAAAATGGACCCCTCTCAGTCCCCGGCTCTGGGGAGCACTCTGCTGCAGACACTGAAGGGTCAACCAGAACCCATCACCTCATAACTGGTGAGAGCCCAGCATCCTCAATATCACTCACAGCCCTTAAAGACCTCTCAGACGCCACCTACTGCCCTCACACACGTATGTGTGCACACACACATACACACACAAATGCACCCACGTGCCCTCCAGGATCTCTGAGGCTCTGACTGCCCGCAGCTCCATCCTCACCCAGCACCCTCTTCTTCTCAGAGAACCAACTTCCACAAGGGCCCCAGGCCTCACCACAACTTCCTTTACAATCTACTGGGGAAAAGAATCCAGTCAAACAGGTGACTCAGAGAACTCACACCCAAAACAATAAAAATGAAACAAATCTGGCAATGATCATTGAACCCAATAGGCAAAGAAATGTGTGGATAGAATCAAGTCTAAGTATTTGTGAGGTATATATAAACATGCAATTGTTAAATTTCTTGCAAGACATTATATACGACATAAAAATTAACAATTGTAGACTAAAACCACATGCAGAAAAGGAATTACAATAGCAAGTGGGAAGAGGGGAAGAAATAAAGAAAGGGAGGAAGGGAACAGAGGCACTTTCATTTCTTCATCCTCCCCAAAGAGGAAGTCAAATTATATTGTTACTGATGTCTATAAATTGAGAAACAGGGGTTTAAGCAAAAGTTATAAATATAACGATTGATAGAACTGAAAACACTGAACCTTCTATCTCTCTTCTGATTTCAAGGATTAAAAAGAAGAGAAACATCATTCTTTTACCAATAAATTAAAAAGAAAGCATAAAATCAGATAAAAGTTTTTTCTAAGTAGGAAAGAACACCTAATAAATCTGTTTCAGCAAAAAATATAAATAGAATCAACTTATTTATTTAAAAAGACTCAATGAAGGGCTTAACAACTAATCCAACTCTTTGCCTTGTACAAAAGACACCCCAAATGAAGGAATTCAGAAAAGCTGGATGACATATAGATAAAATACAACAGAAAAATGCAAATAAACAAGAGTGAAAATAGAAATATCACTAAGAGTTTAATTCATGGTTTAAAAAAGGTATTCACTTGCACAAAAGTCATATTATAATGATTAAGGTTAAAAAAGAAACCACCAAGAATAAGGCTGTCCTACATGTTTAAATCATGTAACACAGAACCAAAGACATAAAGCAAACACCCCAGTGAATACTGGATAGATCACAAGAGACAAAATGGATCTGGGAGAATTAACAAATCTCTCTTAAACCCAGCAGATTAAAAAGGCAAAAACAATAGTAGACGTGAATGAAAAAGTAGGGTTTATCAAGTATGTAACGTCAAACCCCATGCTGGCCAGTTTGCTAAACTAAGGATAGAACGTAAGGTGGCTACATGCTGACCACAAAGATGGGCTCTAACAGTTCCATAAATCAGAAACAGCACAGGTCTTCCAAGTTTCATATATAGTAATGTGACATCAAAAACTACCAAGTGAAAGCAGAAACAACACTAGCAAAAGCTCAGCCATCTGGAAAATTTTAAACTCTCCATAACAACTCCTGGGGCAGGAGAAGATCACGGGCAACTGCAAACCTCTCCTGAACCCCTCTGTGTCAAAATGTATGGGACACAAGGAAAGCTGGAAGGGTAACCAGCTGTGGGACTAAAAATAAAGAAAACATGGACGTGAAGTATGCAAGTCAAGAAGTAACCAAAAAAGCATTAAAAGCCGTAAATTTGAATTTTAAAAGGTAACTACAAATGAGAACAAAACCCAGCAAAATTGATAAAGTCAATAACTGGCTCTTTGATAAGCCCAATGAATGAGAAAATTGACAAGCTGGCCTAATCAAAAACAAAAAATAAAGTAGGAGATGGGGGAAATTAGATCCATGGACCACCAAAAATTAAAAGAATAAAGTTCTTCAAAGCGCTACATTAACAAATGTGATAATATTGAAAGAAATTACTAATATTCTATTAAAATATTCTTTACCACCTCAGCCACCAGTTCAGTTCAGTTCAGTCGCTCAGTCGTGTCCGACTCTTTGCGACCCCATGAATCACAGCACGCCAGGCCTCCCTGTCCATCACCAACTCCCGGAGTTCACTCAGACTCACGTCCATCGAGTCAGTGATGCCATCCAGCCAGCTCATCCTCTGTCGTCCCCTTCTCCTCCTGCCCCCAATCCCTCCCAGCATCAGAGTCTTTTCCAAGGAGTCAACTCTTCGCATGAGGTGTCCAAAGTACTGGAGTTTCAGCTTTAGCATCATTCCTTCCGAAGAACACCCAGGACTGATCTCCTTCAGAAAGGACTGGTTGGATCTCCTTGCAGTCCAAGGGACTCTCAAGAGTCTTCTCCAACACCACAGTTCAAAAGCATCAATTCTTCGGCACTCAGCTTTCTTCACAGACCAACTCTCACATCCATACATGACCACAGGAAAAACCATAGCCTTGACTAGATGGACCTTTGTTGGCAAAGTAATGTCTCTGCTTTTCAATATGCTATCTAGGTTGGTCATAACTTTTCTTCCAAGGAGTAAGCGTCCTTAAGCCCTAAATAAACATCCAAAATCTATTCAGGAATCAATAGAAGAAGCAACAGAATAATAATCAGGAAAGAAACCAAAAGGCCTGTCACACACTTCTTCACTTGCTCAAATGCAAAAAAAAAAAACAAACAAAAAAACCAGTTACGGTCATACACATTTTGAGAAACAACTTAGATGGAGGCTATTTGAATGTTTCTGGAGCAAAAAGAACTTACATAAAGTGAAGAATAGAAAAGAAATAAATCAAAAGTTTATCATGATGTACTCTGCATATAAGTTAAATAAGCAGGGTGACAATATACAGCCTTGACGCACTCCATTTCCTATTTGGAACCAGTCTGTTGTTCCATGTCCAGTTCTAACTGTTGCTTCCTGACCTGCACATAGGTTTCTCAAGAGGCAGGTCAGGTGGTCTGGTATTCCCATCTCTTTCAGAATTTCCCACAGTTTATTGTGATCCACACAGTCAAAGGCTTTGGCATAGTCAATAAAGCAGAAATAGATGTTTTTCTGGAACTCTCTTTCTTTTTTCCATGATCCAGCGGATGTTGGCAATTTGATCTCTGGTTCCTCTGCCTCTTCTAAAACCAGCTTGAACATCAGGCAGTTCATCTAAAACCAGCTTGAACATCAGGGAGTTCACGTATTGCTGAAGCCTGGCTTGGAGAATTTTGAGCATTACTTTAGTAGCGTGTGAGATGAGTGCAATTGTGCGGTAGTTTTGAGCATTCTTTGGCATTGCTTTTCTTTGGGATTGGAATGAAAACTGACCTTTTGCAGTCTTGTGGCCACTGCTGAGTTTTCCAAATTTGCTGGCATATTAAGTGCAGCACTTTCACAGCATCATCTTTCAGGATTTGAAATAGCTCAACTGGAATTCCATCACCTCCACTAGCTTTGTTCGTAGTGATGCTTTCTAAGGCCCACTTGACTTCACATTCCAAGATGTCTGGCTCTAGGTGAGTGATCACACCATCGTGATTATCTTGGTCGTGAAGATCTTTTTTGTACAGTTCTTCTGTGTATTCTTGCCACCTCTTCTTAATACCACAGAGTACATCATGAGAAACACTGGGCTGGAAGAAGCACAAGCTGGAATCAAGATTGCCAGGGGAAATATCAATAACCTCAGATATGCAGATGACACCACCCTTATAGTAGAAAGTGAAGAGGAACTAAAAAGCCTCTTGATGAAAGTGAAAGAGGAGAGGGAAAAGTTGGCTTAAAGCTCAACATTCAGAAAACTAAGATCATCGCATCTGGTCCCATCACTTCATGGCAAATAGATGGGGAAACAGTGGAAACAGTGTCAGACTTTATTTGGGGGGGCTCCAAAATCACTGCAAATGGTGATTGCAGCCATGAAATTAAAAGATGCTTACTCCTTGGAAGGAAAGTTATGACCAACCTAGATAGCATATTCAAAAGCAGAGAGATTACTTTGCCAACAAAGGTCCGTCTAGTCAAGGCTATGGTTTTTCCTGTGGTCATGTACGGATGTGAGAGTTGGACTGTGAAGAAAGCTGAGCACCGAAGAATTGATGCTTTTGAACTGTGGTGTTGGAGAAGACTCTTGAGAGTCCCTTGGACTGCAAGGAGATCCAACCAGTACATTCTAAAGGAGATCAGTCCTGGGTGTTCTTTGGAAGGATTGATTCTAAAGATGAAACCCCAATACTTTGGCTACCTCATGCGAAGAGTTGACTCCTTGGAAAAGACTCTGATGCTGGGAGGGATTGGGGGCAGGAGGAGAAGGGGACGACAGAGGATGAGCTGGCTGGATGGCATCACCAACTTGACGGACATGAGTTTGGGTGAACTCCGGGAGTTGGTGATGGACAGGGAGGCCTGGTGTGCTGCGATTCATGGGGTCGTGAAGGGTCAGGCACGACTCAGCGACTGAACTGAACTGAACTGAAACCAAAAGTTATCTGAGACAACAGAGCACAGAGCTACTGTCCTAATAAAGAAAATGTTCTTACAAAGCAACAAATCATTAAATAACTCAGTGAAAAACTGACCGAGTAAGTGAACAGGTGGTTCACAAGAGAAATAATAGTCAACAGACCCTAAGAAATGCTCGATGCGGCTTTAAATTTTTAAAATCCGGTGCGTATTTTCCCTATCAGATTGCCCAAGACTAAAAGACTGATAACATCAAGAGCTGGCAAAGACAAAGCCTCACATCCCTGACTGTTGCTGAGGGTGTGAAATGACAGTTTGATATCCTGATGGGAAACTTGTTAATATCCCTCAATGAAAACGCCTCTTCCCGCCAAAAACTCCATCTTGGGGAACTAACCCCAAAGAAACATTTCAACACATGCACAAAACCATGTGTGTCAGAGAGGCTCACTGCACACTAGGAAACCCTCAGCGACACAAGAGTCCACTACCGGACACATGCAGAGCAGCTTCCCGGGGCAACATCCGGCTGCTGGCTACCGGCCTGCCCACTGGCTGCTCGCACCCAAATCCCCTTCCAGCGGCTCCGAACAGACCACACTGGGTACTGGGCACTTAAAAACCAGGATGGGGTGTGCCAGCCTTAACACTCTGCGCATCCCTTAAGAAGAATACATTGTAGGACTTATCTGGTGGTCCAGTGGTTAGTACTCTGCCCTTCCAATACAGGGGGTGAGAGTTTGACCCCTGGTTGGGGAACTAAGATCCCACAATCACGCAATGCAGCCCCAAAAATTGAGAAAATAAGTTGACGGAAAACTCCCATTTTAATTTTGGGGAAAAAAAAAACAAACCCTGATACTGGGAAAGACTGAGGGCAGGAGGAGAAGGCGGTGACAAAGGATGAGATGGTTGGATAGCATCACTGACTCCAGGGACACGAGTTTGTACAAACTCTGGGAGATAGTGGACAGGGAAGCCTGGTATGCTGCAGTCCATGGAGTCACAAAGAGTCAGACCGGACTTAGCAACTGAACAACAACATGTATGTATATTGAAATTCCAAATACATTCATGAAGCTGATGGATTTAAATGCCTAATACAGTGACTGATATTGAGAAGGCAGTCAGTACACAGCAGCCTGCATAAAGTAAAAATTATAAAAACACTGTGAAATGTCACACACGTCCTTTTTTCTCAAAATGCAAAATGCAATTTACTTTGGATTGTAAATATCTTGATGGCAAAGATAGTAAGAGTCTCTGCAGCCTACCAGCTATGCATTTTCTACAATTATTTGAAAAGAAATAGTTTAATTTCAGCAAGGAGAATGCTACCCTAAGTATTTGTCTATAATTCAATTGCTCAAATACGTGACTGAAAATCAATTAACAAGTTATCAATTATCAGTTCAGTCGCTCAGTCGTGTCAGACTCTTTGCGACCCTATGAACCACAGCATGCCAGGCCTCCCTGTCCATCACCAACTCCCAGAATTTACCCAAACTCATGTCCGTGGAGTCGGTAATGCCATCCAACCATCTCATCCTCTGTTGTCCCCTTCTCCTCCTGCCCCCAATCCCTCCCAGCATCAAGGTCTTTTCAAATGAGTCAGCTCTTCACATCAGCTGGCCAAAGTATTGGAATTTCAGCTCAACATCAGTTCTTCCAATGAACATCCAGGACTTGGACTGGTTGGATCTCCTTGCAGTCCAAGGGACTCTCAAGAGTCTTCTCCAACACCACAGTTCAAAAGCATCAATTCTTCGGCGCTCAGCTTTCTTCACAGTCCAACTCTCACATCCATACATGACCACAGGAAAAACCATAGCCTGGACTAGACAGACCTTTGTTGACAAAGTAATGTCTCTGCTTTGTAATATGCTGTCTAGGCTGGTCATAACTTTTCTTCAAAGGAGTAAGCGTCTTTTAATATCATGGCTTCAGTCACCATCTGCAATGAGTTTGGAGCCCAAAAAAATAAAGTCAGCCACTGTTTTCCATCTATTTGCCATGAAGTGATAGGACCGGATGCCATGATCTTAGTTTTCTAAATGTTGAGCTTTAAGCCAACTTTTTCACTTTCCTCTTTCACTTTCATTAAGAGGCTTTTTAGTTCCTCTTCACTTTCTGCCATAAGGGTGGCGTCATCTGCATATCTGAGGTTATTGATATTTTTCCCGGCAATCTTGATTCCAGCTTGTGTTTCTTCCAGTCCAGCGTTTCTCATGATGTACTTTGCATATAAGTAAAACAAGCAGGGTGACAATATACAGCCTTGACGCACTCCTTTTCCTATTTGGAACCAGTCTGTTGTTCCATGTCCAGTTCTAATTGTTGCTTCCTGACCTGCATACAGGTTTCTCAAGAGGCAGGTCAGGTGGTCTGGTATTCCCATCTCTTTCAGAATTTTCCACAGTTTATTGTGATCCACACAGTCAAAGGCTTTGGCACAGTCAATAAAGCAGAAATAGATGTTTTTCTGGAACTCTCTTGCTTTTAACAAGTTATTTACCCTGAACTCCACCCCCAACGAGGGCTTCCTCAGTGGCTCAGTGGTAAAGAATCCACCTACAATGCAGCAGACACAGGAGACTCGGGTTTGATTGGGTCAGGAAGATCCCCTGGAGAAGGAAGTGGGAACCACTCCAGTATTCCTGCCTGGAAAATCCCATGGACAGAGGAGCCTGGCGGGCTACAGTCCCAGTGGTTGCAAAGAGTCAGACACGGCTGAATGGAGCAGAAGCAGACCTAAGGGAAAAGTGCCGTGTCTTCGTACCATTTTGTGAACTTATATGTAACTTATTTTTGAAAACCTCTATGTCTTCAAAGTGAAGTAGTGTGTCTGTCTTTACCCCCTTACACAAGAGAAACACAGCATAAGGTTCGGGCCCCAGATGTCCATGTTTAATTCTGGCTCAATAATTAAAATATGAAGCTTCATATTAATTTCCAGAATAAAGACATTCAGATCAACTCTCTGCCAGAAAACGGGATGCTACCGAAGAAAACAAAGTTTTGGGAGAATGGAAAAGGACATCATTTGTGCTCGGCTTCCACAAATCTTCAAAATTAAAAATAGGACGGAGCTCATATTCATAGCTTCAACTTCAGACAACTTACAGTGAATTAAATATGCAAGTGGAGAGGAAAGAAATTCTGCCCCATGTGATTAAATGTAAGCCTGCAATCCTCTATCTGCTTCCCACTAACCTCCAAGACCAGCCATGGTTTGTCTAAGAAAGGGATGTTTTAATCAGAACACTTGGATTTATTGTCATCCTGAAGTCCCATCTGACCAGCAGATCCTCAGGCAAATGAATACCCATAAATTTCACACAACGGGTAGAAACCGCCTAAGCTCTTTGAGCCCCCAGATGTGCAGCCAGTTCAGGGTGACCATCTCCGGGGCTTTCAATCTTTTCTTAGCAAAGGACTCACTTATGAAATCCAACTGCGAAGAACTGCCTCATTGGAAAAGACCCTGATGCTGGGGAAGACTGAATGCAGGAGGAGAAGGGGACGATGGAGGATGACCCGGTTGGATGGCACCACCGACTCTACGGACATGAGTCTGAGTAAACTCTGGGAGTTGGTGATGGACAGGGAAGCCTGGCGTGCTGCAGTCCATGGGGTCGCAGAGAGCTGGACACGACTGAGCGACTGAAATAAATTACCTGATGAAATCCAACGCATTGAGATGCATGTAAATTGGCAAAACTCTGCTAAGAATGTCAGGTCCACACAGTAGAAAATGGTGATCCTGACACTGAGAGTCCTCATTCCTCCTTTAAGAGGAAATATCCCTTTGCCTCAACCTGCACACATCTAAAGCACGGTCTAGCTGGGCCACTGAAACAGAAAAAGAGAAACAGCGCTTTTTCTCAGAGCTGAACAGCGTTGATCTGGACTTTGTTATCCCACAGGAATGCCGGTCAATCTTTTTTTTTTTTTAGGTCCGATAAGTTTTCTGAACACTGATACTGTGAGTCCATAGGCGAGAGAATCAACAGAATTCTAGTCTGTTTCAACACCATTCATCTATCCAAAGAAGCATTTCGGTGATTGATAGGGTGAGAAATGCAATGTGACCTTCAGTCTAAATACTAAAGTCTAAATGCAAACCGTGCTGACCGGAACCTGGACTCTCGGGCAGGAGCAGCAGGTAGACCGTAGCCTGGAGGCCAAGAGCAGGACCAGCCCCACAATCAGGAAGCAGTTTAACCAGGTCTCACCTCGAAAACGTAACAACTTAACAGCCAGCAGGAACAGCAGTCTCGAGATTCGTGGGGACACAGACTCACTCTGCACCAACTCCTGGAACGGCAGGGTTTTGTGCCTGACTGTGGCAGATAATAAATGTACCGACACAATGGAATTCTCCTGCAATTTTAAACCCGTAAATCCCCTTCCAGCTGGTAGCCAAACACCCCCATCACACTCTGCCACACTCACGACATGGCCCACTGTAAAGCCCACAAGGGCAGGACCTCCGTGTCTCTCACTGTGATTCCTTATAGCACAGGAGTAAGACACAAACCATCCTCAAAAACACTGTGGATATGAAGGAACGGAAATTGATGACACTGCATTTAACCCTTTTCTCCCTAAAAGAAGCATCACCCTCTTAAAGGAGGTCCATTTGCTCTTATTACTGACTTGACTCTTCCCTCTGAGAAGCAGCTTTTCTGAACTGTTACTGCCCATCTGGGGAAAAGGAATCTTCATTGATATTATTATTAATAGGGTTACACTGAAATGACCTACTTTAAGAAGACTGATGAAGGACACTGGTTCCAGGTCCATTGTGAGGGAAAGAGGTTTTCCCTTTGCGTCCACACCGCCTTCCTGAGTGAAAAGCCCCCACTCTGGCATTTCCACGAGCTTTGATACAGAGCTCAAAGCATACTGTGTTCTCATCCCACCACCGTATCTCACATCTCAGGACCTGGGAGCAGAAATGAGATGGGCACAAGGTCATCTGTGAAGAATGTGAGGGGAAGCTCTGCAAAACCATAATCTCAGGAAAACTCTGCTCCTCCACACAGAGAGCATTTTGTTGGTGTCTGATCGTCATTACAACAACGACACACAAAATTAACAGTGAACTCTGCCTGGGGTTTACACTCCAGCCTCACCTTAAGCCCCCAGGCAAACTAGACAGTTTCTATATTTCATACAGTCGCTTTCTGTATTGTGAGGTTAATAAAACAAAAATGAGGCGAATTAGAATTTAAGGCTTAATAAGCTTCCCAGGAAGGGCTTTTCTGGTGGCCCAGTGATCAAGAATCCACCTGCAGGAGATCTAAGTTCGATCCCTAGGTCTGAAAGATCCCCGGGGGGAGGGCCTGGTTACCCACTCCAGTATTCTTGCCTGGAGAATCCCAGGGACAGAGGAGTCTAACAGGCTACAGTCCATGGAGTCACAAAGAGTCAGATGCAACTGAGCAACTGAGCACACACACGCTGAATATAAAGAATATCTATCTAACTGAATTAGACCACAAGTCTCACCTGCTTGTAAAATAAACAGACTTTTTTTTAATGTGCATAAAGTAGGAAGAATTAAATGCCTTTTATGCTGGATGTAAAGTTTATATTTTTACATGCTACATATAAAATTACCACTAGATGAGACAGAATAAACCGGAACCATCACAACTTCTGTGTTCCGAAATTCTTGAGTGGCCTTCATCTGCAGTTTAGTCTGCTCTCGGGCTCCCTTTCTTTTTCGTGCACTGCACACTGTACTCTGCGGGCCCTCAGGGGAGGCCAGTGTCTGACCCCATTTCACAGATGAACAAGTTAAGGCACACGGGCTTCACAACCGGCCAGAAGTCACACGACTGGATATGAGACAGGAAGCCAGAGGCTGCATCTTTCACTACAACTCCTTCCCACACACCTGCAATCTGGGATTAACACACCTGAGTTACCGGATCCTGCATCAGAGGCAGGGGCGCAGCTGCAGGAATCCGGGGGAATATGTGGACAGGCCGGCTCCTGCTTCCAAGGGTGCTGGGCCGACTTACCAGGGACTGTCTGGCGGACAGACACGCGGCGGGGTCAGCCTCGGGCTGCTGGACACCCCAGTGCCTCCTTCAGCTGCCCTTCCCAGCACCCCACACACACTGCTCCTGCACAAACCTGGAGAATGGTAGATCGGAACTTTTATCCCTTAATTACGCTACTCTGATTCTGGAAATATCTGAGATATTTCCAAAGTGCCCTGCACCGCCCCTTAGAAGTCTTATCTACCAACAGCTGAACTGGGGGAGTGCAAGTCCCTGATGAATCTCAGCTCTGGCTCCCACCCCCAGCAGCATCTGCAGCCCCACAGCTGCTCCAGCCCCACAGGGGCAAGGCCACGTCGGGCTGAGCCCTGAGTGTAAGATCCATGGGGATTTCCACGGCTCAGAGCAAGACAGAGAGCCAAGTACATCTCAGTAGTAACTTTTATGTCATCACGTGTTGAAGGAACATTTTGGATCTACCAGGTTAAATAAACCATATCATTAATTTTACCCATTTCTTTACCCTTTTTGCATGGGGTAACTAGAAAATCAAAACTGAGAATGTTCTACCACCAGGCAGCACTGCCTAGCAGGGTGGTCAGCCCACTGGGGCCAAAGCCAGCCTGCCAGCCACCTGTTTTTGTGCAGCTTGTATATGAGCTGAGGACGGTGGCTGGGGTAAAAATCAAAGAGAGGACGGCATTTTGTGACATGTGAAATGACATGAAATCAAGTTTCAGTATCCACAGAGCTTGTTTACTCACCGATACGTTGTCTGTGACTGCTTCTCTGACTGCTACAAAGCAGACCGAATGAGACCCAGCAGAGAAATTCTGGCCCACAAAGCCCCAAATGTTTACTCTCCGGCCCTTCACAGAAAAAGGCTGCTGACCCCTGCCCAACAAGGACCTGGCTTCCCAAGATCGGGCCCCCCTGGGTTTTGGTGCAGGCTCCGCAAGCCGGCCTGAAGGAGAGGGGCTGCTACCCCTGGCTGGCTGGACGACTGGAGGCTGACGCAGGGGTCTCCTCGCTTCAGATCCCCAGACCACCGTGTAAACTCCTCCTCTGCTCATCTTCACAGCAGATACGGCCACACACTGCACAAGGCCCGCCTGCTCGGGGGCCGGTCCCCGCTGAGGGCATCCTGACCCTGGCTCCCAGCCCCTCCTGGCGACCCATTGGTCATTCGGGCCACCTTGAACAGAGGCGGGGGCTCGGAGGAAGGACACTGGCCTTCCACAACGTGATCTCCACAGACACAACTCTAGGGGCTCACACCAAGACTCAAACTTAGGTTTCAATAAGCATGAGGAGGCAAGAGAGACTTCAGGTGACCATCCAGAATCTGGTCTGCTCAGACAACCCAAGTTCCTCAACCACGAGGATCTCAGCATCCTCCTGGGGGCAAGGGGCTAGAATGAGCTCCTCCCTCCCAACTGTGACGAACACCAAACAACACACAGAACATGGCAGGCGTGGAACCAATGTTCATAAAAAGGAATGAGCCTTGATAGAGCATTTACGAGCTATTTGTTTGGGGGTGGCTGGTTATTCAGGTAGTCACTCAATTCAAGTCTGTGTTAAGCCCTTAAAGATAAAAACTCAACTCATAACGATAAACTGCAGTGCTCAATACCTGGGACCATGTTGTCATGGGGGCTCAAAAAACAGCTCTCAGCTCGGGATGCTGTATTCTGATGCCCTTGTTCCAGGGGAGCTCCAAGGAACCCCCTTTGCAAGCCACCACAGGCCCTCTCCAAGAGCACCGCTGAAGGTCAGCTATGTGAAAACACAAGGCCTGTGCGAAAAAGGCCAACATACAAACCAGAGTGAGGACTGTCCTTTAGGGTTACAGGACAAAACCCTCCTCCTTCACGGGAGAGCTGGTGAGTTCTGCCCTCATCATCTAGTTTACGTATCAATGGCCCTATTTCACTCACTTTTAGTGGCCAGAAGACTCAGATTCTAAATTTCAGTTCAAGTAAAATCTGCTGGCGGGAACAAGATGAGCTGGATGCAAAATCCTACTTTCCCCTCATCAGGACCTATTATTTCACTTCCTGGTTCTTGACTTTCATTTACACTTTACTTCCAAGGTGGTGCTAGTGGTAAAGAACCTGCCTGCTGGGTCTACAAGACTCGCAGAGTTCAGAGGTCTGATCAGCCCTGAGCCTTCTCAACAAGCTCATCCTGAAATCACTGCAACCTTGCTTCCTTCTGTGAGCTCACCATGGGGCATGGCGGGGGGAGCGGGGGGGGGGCACGAGACCACGACTCAGGAACCCTGGGTGAGAGCTCGACTCCATCACCGTGGCCTCGCTGAGTCACTGAATCCTTCTGTGTTTCAGTACCTGTAAAATGTCCAATTCACCCCCAAAGCATCCCTAAGCCGCCTGCCAGTAACATAGGTATAACTCTCAATATGAACCCTTTTAAACAAGCCCAAACAGAAATAAAATCAGTGCGCAAAGAAAGGTAAATAACCAGGGAAGTAAATGTTTCCTTTAATGGTCATTCTATAGAATCAACTGAAAACCCCAAAGACGTAACAAGCACCCGGGGCAGCAGTGGGCCACTGTAGCCTGCTTGGGCCACGAGGTGCAGCTCAGTGCGCGTCTAAATGGTGCCTTTGTGGCCCAAAGAGCTCACGCACTTTCCAAAATAGTCTACTATTTCCATGGACACTGGGAAGACCTCATTTAACCGCTGGCTGAAATACACACTCTCAACAGCCCTGTACATTCGTAGCTAAACAAACACTGGACTGTCCATCAACCAACACCCACATGCACAAAATAAATCCCAAATTCTAACTGCGGTATCTTCTTTTTTTAACCAGTCCCTACAGATACTTTGAAGTGTATCATAGCTGTTAGGAAAATTAACCTTCCTTTGTCAAGTTCAAATTTTAAGCAGCCCATAATCTTTCGTCAACCTAGAAAATAACTGATAAGCCAATCTTCCTGTAAAACCATTAACAGACTCTGCTTTTCTGTCACCAGGGTAATTTACTGAGGCCAATTTTAATCCTACCACTAAACCACTAATCCCATGACTACAGAATTGTCCCAAGTTTATGTTGCTATGGCAAGTATTTTTACATTAGGAATTCAGTTATTTACTTAGAGTTTTGTTTTTTGTTTTTAGGAATGAGATCATTATCCTCGCCTCTTGTTTTAAAGAGTAAAAAGCCGTTTCTGAGCTAAGGAAGCCACTTGAGCACCTGGGCTGTGCTATGCTCATCACAATAACACTGATTTCAATTACGCTCAGTGTGAGTCAAAGGAACAAATTATCACCATTATGCTAATGGTCACGCTAAAGACACAGAAAGCCTTGGAGTGATGAGTCTAAATCTGCTGGGACTATGATTACCAATGTGAATGATGATATTTTCTCAAACTGGCACAGAAATCTCCCTGGGTCACTGATGGTGTCAATATGAATTATGCGTCAGCCAAAGTGGCCTTTGTTCACATCACTCAGGCTTCCTGAGCGGTACCTGGCCCCGCCTTCCATCCTCAGGTGCCCACCTGCACAGTTCACATCACTCAGGCTTCCTGACTGGTACCCAGCCCACCCTCCCATCCTCACATGCCCACCTGCAGAGTTCACATCACTCAGGCTTACTGAGTGGTGCCCGGCCCACCCTACCCCCCCATCCTTACGTGCCCACCTGCGTGATTCTCATCAGTCTGACTCTCTGAGTGGTGCCTGGCCCACCCTCCCATCCTCACATGCCTTTACGTGTACTTTACAGGCAACACACACATAGATGAATGTCACGTGTTCACTTCTTTCCTTAAAACGGGGAAACACACTATGATTAAAGCTGAGGAGATTGAGTCAGCAAGAAACTGTCTAGAGATACAGGAGCTTTGATGGGCAACTCTGCAGCCACATGGGACCTTAAACACAAGCAGAGCAGCACTGAGACACATACATTACACGTGTGAAACAGTTAGTGGGAAGGCGCTGTATAGCACAGGGAGCTCAACCGGCGCCTCGGTGATGGCCCAGAGGGGTGGGATGGGGTGGAGGGTGGGAGGGAGAGTCAAAAGAAGGAGGCCATGTGTATACCAATGGCTGATTCCTGCTGCTGTATGGCAGAAACCAACACAACATTGTGAAGTAACCACCCCCCAATTAAAAGTAAATAAATAAGAATAGAAACTGACTCACAGTTACGGTCAACAACCTAGTAGTTTCTGGGCAAGCAGAGTGGGGGACAGGCAAGATAGGTGAAGGGGATTAAGAGATAAAAGGTACCTCTACATAGGCAGAAGATAAACAAGACACGAGGACATAACGTACAGCACAGGGAATGTAGTCAATATTTTATAATAATTTTATGTGGAGCATAATCCATAAAAATATCCAATTACTATGTTGTACACCTGATACCCATAGGTATTGTAAATCATACTTCAATTGAAGAAGTATCAAACCAAAATATCACATACCTTAAACTCATACAATGTTAAATGTCAATTATATTTTAATAAAAACACCCCCCCAAAAAAATGGAGGCAGACTCTTCATCCATGCCCACATCCATCCATTCCAGAAATGCAGCATGTAACAGAGAAGCTTGTGATCACATACATGTCTATCTAAACATTCCAGATAATATGTGTAAATAAAACAAATTCTTCAGTGAAAACATCACAGATTTGCCTTTAGATAATCCCAGAACAAAAGCAGCCACAAAAGTTTAAACTATAAATTAGGATCACCCATCTGTTCAAGGGTTCATCCATCCATTAAGAAAAATAATAATAATAAGCTAATTTTTTAAGAAGGAAAATAACACATATTTTTTTAGCTCTAGGTTAAAGTCACCAGAATAATTAGGGACTAAACAATGGAAATCCTGTCTCACCAGCCCAACTTTCAGCCCATTTACAACCAGCAGAAGTTTTAACTACTCACATGGGGCTGTGTGTCTTCCTGAATCCACAGAATCAGCCAACATTTAATGTCAAACTCTTTTCCCACAAACATTATTTCAGGGGAAAAAAAGAAAAGCGACACTTGCTCACAGCCCTCAGATACCAACTGAACAAGAAGCTGAGGAAGCCAGGCACAGCCTCTCAGCACAACTCTGGATGCATCCCTCACTGTCCCAACTTTCAAAGAACATTCTGGAATGTTGAAAGGAATCAGCGCCTCACGCAGCCCCAGTCAGTCCGAGCAACATAGGTTAAACAGTGCCATATGGCAAACACAGGCGCATGTTGCCCTTCTCTGAGACAAAGGACAAAAATTCCTAAACAAATATCCTTTCCTTTCACATGGGAAGAGTTGGAGAGGGAGGGTTTTTCGAGGGAAGATCAAATAATGCTGGGAAAGGGTTTCTTTTTTAATTCCGAGTGCCTAAGAAAAAACTAGAGTTTTACTGGAGAACCTCAGTTTTTCAGTCTGCCTTCAACTATGTCGTGAAAGCTAACACCACATGTTAGCCTACGCTCCCCATCTCCTGTGTGAGCAAGAAAAGAGCAAGACAGCTGCACCGAGGGTTGAGCCGACAACAGCAGTCCCCGGTGCCAGAAATGGTGAGAGGCAGCCTACCTGGTTCTGGAGGAAGAGCGCGCCAGCTTACTCTCCTCCTGAAAGGGAAACATTCGGTCTCCTCCTTTCAACCCTCCAGTGAGGAAGTGTCTGAACGTCAGGCCACATGTAATACGTATTTCTTAAAGTCGGTTTTCAGAACATAACGACTTGACTAGATTCCTGACTGCAAAACATCACCAACCACAACAGAACAGAAAGAAAAAGACAACCTACTGGAATGAACACATATTTGACATACACAGGAAAATCTACCTACACCCAGTGGAGTTGCTTTTTGAATTGATTTTTTCAACACTCAGTGATGGCGCTTGACTCATCATTTTACACGTATTTACATGTTTGGGTTCTAAAAAGAGTTGCATTTCTAATTACTTCTGCTTTGTGATTCTCAGTGCCATTTGAATTGAAGACTAAACACCAGCTCTTTTTTGGAAAACTACTTTTAAGGGGTGTCGAGAGCCACAAAAATTACACTTTGTTACGATTCCGATATATGCTGCTGGAAAACAGTTCATTCTGGACATAAACATGACAACCAGCATTAGCTCTGGGAAGAGAAGCTGCAGCTGCCCAAATCGCATGTAGCCAGATGCGAGGGATAAAGAACACACCAAACAGACAGTTGCAACTGCTCATTCTGACCAGTCCATCTGAAACACACTTGGTACACCTTGGCAGAGAGTGTAACTCTCACTTACAAGTAACGCATTTATGGGGCCTGCATGCGTACTCCTCCCATAGCTATTTAAGTGGAGACCCTAAAACAGCCCTCTCCTGAAGAAAATTAATTTTAAAATAAAGATTCTTTCTAAAGAACTGGGTATGACATTTCAAATTTATAGTGAAACTTTTTCCTTATTCTTCCCATAAGGTTAGTTTTATGAAGAAATTCTTCATAATTAAACATTTGATGGGATTCCTCTCTTAATACAGGCTTGTGACAATTTGCCAGCATTTCTGTAAACTGCAAGTTATTCATAGCTGGAGTCCAAAAATAAAGAGGATGCCCTCCTATAAATCAGTGCCCCCACACTCACTCTGGTGGGGAATGAATCTCACTCAGGGCAAAGGTCACCCCTCCATCAAAGAGAAAAGTCCCACCTCTCCCCTCCCCAAATTCACTTGTTCCTGGAGGCAGACAGAAGGGACACCAAGGCTTGAATCTGAAAAATGCTGTCACTCTCATGGTCCCAAGGCTCATTTAATCCCAAACAGACTGCTGCCAACATACTGCTGGTGATCAGCTGGAAAAGGTCAGGGGTGACATCCCCAAGGAGGAGGCCGGAAGGAGAAAAGGGCCACAGTCTCACGAGTGACTCACACCACCAGTGAGTACCAAGCCCAGCGACCAGTCAAAAAATTGCTAGTACCCAAACTTCAGGTGCCCAGGGATGCACACCCACACCCCACATTCACATCTGCCATCCCAAAGCTCCATCCTGCTAGCCGGCCTCTGCATTTTCCGATCAGACTGCAGAAGGAAGCCACATCCTGATGCTGCTACTCACTTGAAAGATGCAAAAGCCAAGTGAGATGTGGTTTCCTACCAAGAGAGTAAGGCTCTGGGAGCTAACAACGGTGATGCAATGAATTTTTCCTATTTAGACATTCAGAATTCTGGAGAAGAAGATCAAAGGTGCCCAGTACTAAGTAAGCCAAGCCAGGTCCACATGCTGGGTGCTAGCTCTGCTGTGAGTACACCGAGAGGAGCACGGCGCAGACGGCCAGGGCAGCACAGGGTAGTATTTCCCAACAGCATTCAGCAAGAAGAGAGTTAAAGAAACATTTCCCTCATCCTCTAGAGCTTTTGAGGGGGAGGGGTTAGAAAAGCAAAGGGATGCATTTTTTAAAGAACTGTGTCAGAATAACTCCATCCAAGAGCTAAAATGTAGAAACATTTACAGCACCTACAGTATCTCCTTTTGAAGAAGGAATGCTACTGCTACGTTCAAATATTTATGACTGCAGATATCTGATCAAAATCTTTTCACTTTCTTCTGCTTTATTAGTTCCATTTCTTCTGCCAAAATCTATGCCTGTTACTGAGAAAATTTAGTTGTCTCCAGCTAAATATGGCCATCAAACACCAGTGAAAAAGTTATGCTTCCTGTACAACAGAGTTGCTTTATTCAGTTAGAAATCTAATTACATTACAAGCAAAATACCACTTTTAACGATATAACTAACACCAATGTTGAAAATGGAATAAAAATCAAAAGAGTGTAGTATCCTGAATGTTGACAACAAACATATTAACAAACGATAGCACACAGGGTTGGACAAGCTCCTTCCCACTGAACAGAATCAGCTTCTATTTCAGTTTCCTATTTCTATGCCATTAAGGTATAATGCAGTTGAAACTCTAAACACAATCTCTGGCCAGACTTACAGGCATTCTCACAAAATTCTTTATAAAAGAGCCGATCTGCTAACTTATAAGACCAATACATATCCTAGAAAATGAATAAATAAAAATCCACAATTACCCAATAAACCAAGTACTGGTTTTTCAAGAAATACTCATGACTAAACTCTCCTTAAATTCCTAGGTCACATTATCATTTTTCCCTATTTAGTAAGGCTGAAAACCATCTGTTAGAGCTTACCCCACTCTGAGTTATTCTTTAAAGAAGTTTCCTTTTCTTTTTTACATAATTGTTGCTAAACTTAATCTCCACACCAAATGCTCCACCTGTAAGACTCAGATATCTTCAAGTAGGAGCAGGTAAGGTAAGTGAAGTTAAAGTTTAATTCATGGAAGTGGAGACAAGGCGATTTCAGCATCGACTTGTTTTCACAAACATCACCCATTTAATTCACTCTGGGTTGGTCTGTGGGACCCGTTACAAAAACACGTTACAAAGTTAGACATGTGGGACTTCAGAGCCCCAAGAAAACTTTAATCTCTAAATTAGTCAACTTTAAAGGTCCTTTACAAATTAACAATGGGATTAAGACTGGTGATGAAAACTACTCTTGGGTCATCAGTGACTAATATCAATTACACATCCAAACGTTAAAAGTTCTTGATTGAGTAAGTTTCAGTATATTAAGCCATTTGGAAAGACTGCTCTGACAAACAACTGGAGAAGGAAATGGCAACCCACTCCAGTGTTCTTGCCTGGAGAATCCCAGGGACTGGGGAGCCTGGTGGGCTGCCGTCTATGCGGTCGCACAGAGTCGGACACGACTGAAGTGACTTAGCAGCAGCAGCAGCAGCTCTGACAAACAACAGCTTTTAGAAATAAAATGAAGCAGCACTCCTCTCCTTTACCTACCAAATAGGCTCCTTGACTGTCTTGTTTCATTTTAGAGACTTCCCCCAGTCTTCTCTGTTTCAGGGCACATCCCTTGGGATTTTTTTTTTTTTTTTCATGTTACTGTGCTTTAAGGGTTTCATTATATTCAAATTGGCAAGTTAAAACAAAGCCCTACTAATGAACTAAGAAAAATATCAGACATGATATATTTGTATCTTAACACATCAAACTTCGAATTCCATTACCAAAAAACTGGAGTCTGGCTCAGAACTCAGGGTCTCCCAGGGCCCATTCAGGGGAGCTGGGAGTTGCTCTCAAGGAACTGTCTGTCCCTCTCCCGGACAGGAGCTCTAGACCCGGGCCAACTCCGCCCCTCCCACTTCACACACACGGAAAGCTGCGCAGCAGTGGCTTGCGGGGCACTTAATTCTGGCCGGTCTGTGTAAATATAAATGCACAGCTATTTTGACGCCACAATCAAAGAATGCCAGAGAAAATGAAGGAACAAACAAATGATAAAATCAGCTCTTTTTTGCGCAGCAGCAATAAGATCCTACCGAATAGCAGGCATGCCGAGTTCCCTAAAGTAGCACTTACATTCCTCAACCAAAATACTCCAATCGTATTAATAGGGAGGAAGAAAAAATAATCCGGAGAAGATCCTGTTGGGAGAATAATCACGCTTGATTCTCCTCCGGTCAGTCCTTTAATGGTATGTCTCACACAGCCACCGGGTGGGAGCACCTCAATGGTTAAATCATCTTTAATCAAGACTGGAGAATAAGGGCAGGTTCACGGGGGAAATGCCTTTCTGTTGCACGCTTAATTGAGACTTTTGTGACTTGCCGTTAGGTCAGCGCCGCGCGCGGCCCAGGGTCCCGCAGCCCTGCCCTTTGTTACGCGGTGGACCCCGCCGGCAGGCCCAGCCCCCGGCCCCCCGGGCTTTCAGTCCCAGCGTGGGGTGCAGCCGGCCCCCCACGGACGACACGTACTAGGGCCCACGGGCAGGGTGCAGCAACTCCACGCCCTGCAGCCCCGCACCGGGACCCCCGGGCCCGGTGCCCACCAGCCCCTCGCGCCTAAAGCCACGCGCGGCCCCCCGCCCGGACTGGATCAGGTACGTACCCTTATGTAATAGCCCCAGGGCCACGCCTTTCCCACCGCCCCACCTCCGCCAGGACAAAGTGAAGTTTAAAATAGAAACCAATTACCTGGCCTTGGCGGCGCCGGGGCCCCTGGAGCGGTGCGCGATGTCGCGCACACCCCCGCCCGGCCAGGGCCCCGCGCAGACCCCAGCCCGGGCCCCCACCGCCCAGTCCGCCGCAGACCCTCGCTCCGGCCCCCACTTCCCCGTTCCGCGTGGACCCCCACCCCGGCCCCCACTGCCCCGTTCCGCGTGGACCCCCGCCCCGGCCCCCACTGCCCCGTTCCCCGTGGACCCCTGCCCGGACCCCCGCTTCCCCGGCCCCAGCCAGGACCCCACTCCCAGACCAGGCCCTCACGCCCGGGCAAAGCCCCCCCACAACATCTCCCCCCAGGGCGGCCCCACCCCCAGCTCCATCCCCCACTCGCTCCGGCGAGCCCGATCCCTCCCCAACTAGACTCCCTCCGGCCCGCACGGACCCCCGCCTTTGTTACGGTGCGAAGTTGGGCCGTGGGTCCCCGTCTCTTTCACTTCTTGGGTTACAGTGCAGGCGTGTGACGTCCGCTCCACATGACGGGGGCGGGGGGCGGGCGCCGGGGGGCGGGGGCGCAGGCCAGGCCCTCCTCCCTCCCCGCCCCGCCCGCCCCGCCCCCGGCCCTCCCCCAGAGAGCCAGCCGGCGCGCGGCCGCCGCCCCCGCCCCCGGGGCGGGCAGGTAAGCGCCCCCGCCCCCGCCCGGCCCCCGCGCCCCCCGATGCCTCGGGCCCCGCGCCGCACCCCAGGAGAGCAGAAACAGGAGTGATTTAATCCAGCGACACCTCCCCCTGCTACCCATTCCCCCATCCACGAGCTCACAGAGATGGGGGGCGGGGGGGAGGACCGAGTTGTACTCGGATTAGGGATCGGGAACGGCCCGGGCGGGGGGCGCGCGGCTGGACACCACCTCGTCGCCCAGTTAGGATCTTGTCGCCCGGGATCGCCCATGGACCGTCCGGGTGACCGCTGCGCGGCCCCGCAGCCGGATACACCGCGCGTGGACGAGGCCGGGGCGCAGGTCCCTCCCAGGGAAGGTCTCCGGGAAGGAGGGGGCACGAGTGGGGCCTTAACCTGTTCCCCGCAGCACCGCCGTCCGCCCCGGGGCGAAGCGGCGCCGCGACTCCAACACTGAGCAGATGCTGCTCGGCCAGTCGGGCCCGCACACTTCCACACGCCACCACCACTCACATTCCGAGGAAAGTGGGTGCCCGGCTAAACCGCAGAAAACGCGGGGCGGCCCGGGACGCTCTCCGCGCGTGAATGTGCGCATTGTGCGCGAGCGCACCACCAGCGCTGCGCGTTCCTAAGTCGGGTGGGCAGCGTAACTTTCCCTGACCGTGAACTGGTCACATTCTAGGCTCTGCCACGGTCGGAGTATCAACTGCCAGGGAGAAAAAAAAAAAAAAAATCTGAAGTTGGAAGGTACACGCTGCCCTTCACTTTTACAGTGAACACCAGTTTCAACAATTCCCGATTTCGCTACGCTTGGCGCCGGGCGAGTGGGCTCTCACACTCCAACCCCAAGAAGCGGGGCGCGTCTGTCGCGTGGGAACGAGACGGGAGAAACTACACATTTGGATAATCTCTGAGAAGCACAATCGCATCACTCCTTGGCTTCCCCTTCTGCAGGTTTCGCCTTGAATCTGAAAGCACCTCTGATGCCCATTCTTTACAGGAGGACACTCAGGAGAGACTGCTGCGTGCCTACTTAGCTGCACAGACTCGGATAAAAGCGTGTCCACGTCTACAGCTCACAACTATGCAAATCCGGAGCCTGCGGATGCGCGGGGATGGTCGGACTTAACAGTGTGCAGACACATGGGCGCATGCACGCGCGCGCGCGTACACACTCACACCCCAAATTACCTCCGGGATGGAGAAAGCCGCTGCGGATTGGCCAGGAGAGCCGTCACTCACACCCAGGGGGCAGGGAGATTTTGCAAGGCTGTTTCCTTTTTTTCCCCCCCTCCCTACCGTTTCATTTATTGGTAAAACAACAGCAAAGCTCTGAAAGTTAGCCATCTGCGCCGAGAGTTTGCCTTCTTTAACTACGGGGGCGTCAGACAATATCCATTTAAATATATTTTATACTTCCACAATGGATGAAAGGGAAAATTAGCAATCGGGGTGGGGGCGGAGAGGAAGCTAGCTGTGAAAAGGAGGGGTCATGGGAGGGGGGGCGGGTAGTGGACGCGGGGTGAAGTTGTCCTCAACACCCAAAAGGGACTTTGACCTTTCACTGATCTCGAAATTAAAAAATGTTCTTCACAGGTCAGAGTATCACCATCGCCGGTCCTAATTTATGAATCCATTATTTTAATTTTATTATTTAATCATGCGCCAGTCATAGTGTTTCCTTAAGAAAGAACTGACCTATTTTTGGCTGGAGATAAACGATCATGTTAACAGATGTTAATCTTGTAATCTGTTTTTCCTGTAAGCACTTTACATACCCGGGTTTCAGACCTTAAAAATAACATCTTTTCCAAAAAGACCTGACGTCACAATTCACTCCCTGAAAAAGCACTCCCCCTCTCCAGTTTTTTTTTTTTTTCCTCCGCAATGATTTCAGAGACATTAAATCTTTTTCACTTTATAAATGCTGATTTGTTCTGCCTCAACTCCCACGAGCTTTTATTTGCATTTCAAATTCCACAGGTTACACCAGTCGCCTTTTCAAAAAATGTAAACCAACAATGCAGCAGCAAATGGCTTTTTGTGCATCTGGATTAAATAAGGCACAGGATGAATATATTTTAAAAAGAGGGCTGAGCAAGTTGATCTCTGCACACCCGGAGACCAATTACTTCTTTATCAATAAGCCCAGTGGAATGAGTAGGATACAGACACACAACCCAGAAGCTCCTGGTCAGATCCGGGTCTGCAGCGGGGAGCTTGTTAACGCCGATAATAATCGGGGCTGACGAACAGACCCACATTTTTCGGGTAAAAGGCTCAGTCTCCCTGGTCCCTGATAGCAGGGGTCCACCGGCCCCCCAGCCCACCACCGCTGATTGTCACCGCACACTAACCCTCCTCCACGAACCACTGTTTTAAATACCCAGCTCGGCTGGCTTTTACCAAACTTATTCATACAAACTTATTCATTCAAACTTATTCTTTAAAACTTAACGAGGCGGTTTAATCTAAATAATGATCGTAACTCTTCAGTAGGTTAGCTCTTCCTGGAAATGGCAGACCAGGAGCTTTTCCGACCCGACCCTCCCTCCCCAAATACACACACCCCAAGTATTCTTTCCTAGTGTATGCCTGGGTGTAAATCGCGATCAGTACCATCCCCACCCCTGCCCCCACCCTTGGCAGGCTGGGTGCATCTCCGAGGAGTCCCCGCTTGCCAGACCCCCTCCCCACCGCTCCTCAGAGTCATTGCAAGAACCCTCGCCCCCACCCCCACCCTTGCCCCAACTTCCCTTCAGAGCTCTCACTTCTTTTAACATTAGGGTCACTTCTGCGCTCCCAGCTGACGGGCAGGGAGCCAGGGGAGGGGGAGGCAAAGCGACGCCCCTCCTGCAAACCTGTCTCCGAGGCAGCCGCGCTCGGTGCCCACAGGCAACGACCCCATCCGCCGAACCCTTAATAACTGAAGCGGCTCCTCCGGCCCCACAACCCCATCACCCACCTTCATTAGCCGGAGCGTTTTACTTTAAAGTAAGGCAATTTGCTCTTTGTCTCCTAATGGATGGAGAGCGCATCCGAGCTCCCCTCCTCCCGCGTCGCCTTTGACGAAGTGTACAAAGCCAGCGCCTCCTCCGCGCTCCCCTCCGGCCCCCACCCCGCCCCTCCACTGCGGTAAAAGCCACCTCTCCGGCGCTCGCCCGGCTGCCTGAAGTTGCATCTTCCCTCTCCCGGAATTGCGGAGCGGAGCAACTACCCACCGAGGAAGCGAGCAGCCCTCCCCGCGCCCCGGAGCCCCTCCCCGGCGCCCCCACCCCCGCGGCGCACGCCGGGTCCCCCACACGTCGAGGCCTGGTCCCCGCGCCCCCCGCCCCCGCCGCGCCCCCACCGCAGCCCCTACCTTCCAGGGGAGGCGGAGGCCAGGGGAGAAGGACGCGCACGCCCCGCGCCTCTGAAGGTGAAGCCGAGCGCCCGAGGCGCGGAGCCGAGCGCTGCACTAGACCGACCGCGCCAGCTGCGTCCGGGCGCGGGGGACGCGCGAGGGCGCGCGGGGCCCGCCACGCGCCCGGC